>NC_042513.1:15015000-15615000 GCF_900963305.1 Echeneis naucrates | reverse complement strand
CACGGAGACAGCGACAATGGCAATGACAGCGACAATGATCCAACAAGGACAAGACTGAAAACAGGACTTAAATACACAGTGGTAAACAAGACACAGGTGATCCACATCAGGGGAGGGAAGACAATCAACATGGGACACAACCAGGAAGTAACATAACCGGGAACACGAAGGGACCAGGACTACAAAATAAAACAGAAAGTGACATGGACAGAACACCAACCCCAGCTTTAACCCAAAACCTGACACTTTCCTTTCCTGTATTTTTTTTTTATACTTTTACTTGAGTAATTTCTTGAAGCAAATAATTTTGTACTTTTACTTTAGTAATATTTTGACGAAGCTGCTTTTACTTGTATTGGAGTAATATTTGACAGGAAGTATCTGTACTTTTACTGAAGTTGTGTACTCTGTCCACCTCTGGACACCACGGTCAATGAAATAAAACCATTCAAATGACTTTGGATGAACTTGAAGGAAGCCTCCTGACGCCCATTCTAAAGAGACTTGAGGAGCTTGACATCCCCTTTGAAAACTCTTAAAGGCAGTCTTATGATAATGCTGTAAATATGAAATGGAGGAAGAAGTTAGTCCAAGCCAGACTTCAGGAAATTATTCAAAGAGCTTTATTTTGTCATGCAGAGCCCACACAGTGAATCTGGCAGTTTGCTGGCTGCTGAGTAGTTCTTTACATTTGCCTACATCTGACAGACAAACAGTTACTCTGAAAAGCACTGAGGTTCACTAATACATTATTAGAAATGGGACAAATACCTGCATTTCTTTGTGTTAGACGATCATTAGCAAAAATTATTTTTCATCCATTCTGCGTCCATTTTTATTGTTTCATGAAGCAAGAATATTATATTTAAGTTAAGTCTTCTGCTGCATACAAGTAAAAGCAATAATGAAGCTAATGAGAATCCCACACTGAACAATCATCAAGAAGCTGCACTACTAGTTGATTATATTATTTCATGAATAAACAGGATGTCAATATTAGTTAAATTAAATATACATGAGAAAGGACAAATGGAAAAAGAATCACAATAAGGATTTCTACTCTCAGCCTATGACTTGGGACCTAGCAATCGCTGAAAAGTGCAAATGCTGCTCAACCTTTAACTTTCAATGAGAGTTTGATATTTGGACTTCAGCATTTTAGATTTGTACAGCACCACTCCGCAGATCATTCCAACAGCTGCAAGAAGACATCCAGCGATGAATACCATGTTCAGGTTCAGGTTCAGGTTGGTCACTGGAGAAAACAGAAACAATTTCATTCAGTTTTGTTTAAAGTCTAATTGGGATTCAAGCAAAGTAGGTGTGCTGCTAAGAAAACTCTTCCTGTTGTCATACCCCTGGCCCCAAGCTCCTCTGCTGATCTTCTTAGGCGCAGGGGCCCCTGGGAAATGTAGTGGTTTCCACTCTGGATGACAGCCTCTCTCTTTCTGTGGTGGTGGTGGACGTAGTGAACGCTTGTGGAGTTGATGCATCCCTGTGCGGCCCGGGTGTGGGGGTTCTTTGCCTCACACATCATGACTGAACAGGTGATGAAAACCTAAACAAAGAAAGACATGCTGTCACTATAACAGCAGACATACTGTTGTGGAATAGTTCCACCTTTTCTGGCAAAATGCTTTTATTCTCTTTGACACAAATACCTCAACTCTCGTGTCTTTTATAATGTTTTCATTTCAGCTGTCCATCTTATCTTGGCTGATTTACAATTCAAAGCTAATTCCATGATCCAGCATTCCACGCTCACCTGATCGTGCTGTCCGATGAACTTGAAGGCCTCCATGCTGAACCTGAACTGTTTGTTGTGTTGGGGGTGGTAGATTTCGACAGTTGGGTCCACTGTACACCTAGTCAGAGCAGGAAGAGAAAGGATCATTAACCCTGAACTCTAAGGATATTTTTTTGTCCAGCTGCATATCACTGAAATGCTTTTCCAGCTCTCTTTCCAAATATTGATTTGCTTTGTTGCCACTAGAGGAAGTTTTCATACCCATTTTCAATGATGGGGTAGGTTGATTGGTAGTTGGCGTTATCATATGGTGAAGCTCTGCAGGAGTCGATAAACAGCTCAGTGTTGTTGAGTGAAGAGGTGGCCTCAATCTGCATGTAGATCCTGCTCTTCAAGTAGAACTCCAGAGGGTATGAACTGGGATCTATCCTTTTTTGGTACTGGTTGTCAGGGTAGAACTCAAACTCGTAGGTGAATGTGCCATAACCTTTCTCCAACACCGTGACGTTCTTCCTGTGTGCCGTGAATCCCAGTGTCACATTTCCACGTTTTGGGTACTGGCAGCAGAACTGGACCTCTAGCTGGTGCTTCCTGGTGATCAGGTCTGTGCTTTTGTCCACCAGGGACAACTCATTTCTGAACAAGAGGTTGTCACCATCTTCCTGCAAAGTATAAAAGTTACGTAGTAAGTCTTCATGCAGCGAATAAAAACAAACAGTAACGCCAAAAACACGACAAAACCGTCCTGGTTACCTCAATCTGTGTGCCACAAGCATTGAGGGGAATAACAGCAGTGATGTGGGAACTGTTGGAGTGCGTCTGCAGGCTGCAGGCGGTGTTGGAGGGATCATTGAGCCGCAGATGATCCTCAGTGATGCCATGCAATGATGCTCTATCAACATGTACTGTCATTGAAGTCTCATTGCAGATCACATCCAAATTCACTGGAATGAAAAGCAAAAGACATAGTTGTTCGGATATATTTATCAGTATTTTTACAAATCTGAACTTAGCATTATTAATTGTATGTATTCCATTTTATGGGTACATGTAAATGTTGCTATTTATCTTTTTTTTTAGAGTCGTGGTTAGATAACCAACTGTTGACACCGATGTATTCCTAAGACTCACCATCCTTTGACTTGACATTCACCAGAACACACCTCATCTTTGACTGATAGATGTCAGCCCTGAAGAGCATTGGTGAGCACAGAGAGTTAAGGTGTTAACTGAAAATCCAGATGACTGAAGCCTTTCAATCCATTTTTTAAGAAAATAAACAGACCAATGTTACTCACTGTGGAGGAGGAGTTGTAGGGGAGTAGTAGTAGTGGTGATATGTGTAAACCCTACGAATAAGTCAAAATGTTAAATCGTGGCTTCTGACACACATTTTCACTGATTTGTCAAAGAAAATATGAACCCAGACTCACTGTGATTCTACAGCAAAGCAGATTGGGTGATAATCTCCCAGGTCATCTGGTTGAGGCGTCCACCTAATGACAAATTCGTCATTTGTGTTCCTGTGTGTGCTGGTATTCAGCGGTCCACTGATCATGATGTCACGCAATCTGTATGACGGAGAAAGAAACCAGATACGTCTTTGTTCTGACTGTTGTTATCAAACTGGATGATATGATGACAACATTTTGTTAATACAGACGCCACAGATCAGGTTGAGTCTCACTTACCTTCCGTAACGAACCTTCGCTTTGACTTTGATCTCCAGCTCTTTGTTGATCTCTGCGTACATGCGTTCTCCATTCAGAGGTGTGGGGCTGATGAACTTTGGCAGGTAGAGCCCCTCCTCACAAGAGGGAGCAGGAGGGTCCACTGGAGTTAAAAAGTTAGTGTGCAATACATAATCAATAGCTGTGAGTACACTGCATTGAAAAAGCCTCCCTACATCATAACCCTAAATAATCCTTTTCAGATCTGTTAAAGACAAAATAACGTATGTTCTCTAAAGTGAAAATTCATGATGGAGAAGCAAATGAGGTTTTTGATCTAACTTTTGTATGGATTTGGGTTCTGGATCGGAATATTTTTAAAGGGATGGCTACAGCTAATGCAACATCACGTCAAGACGGTCCAACATGAGCAAAAGATTTATTTTCGTAAACAATAACATGTAACTGATTGACTCTTCGAAAAATATTGTTGGACCTGTATGAGGGCAAATAAAATCTGACTTACCAAGGAAAGCAAACTGCATTGGCAGTTGGCTGAGAGGACCAGTGGGGGTATATGTTGTAGTTGGTGCGGTGGATGTTTTTGTAGTTGGTGCGGTGGATGTTGTTGTAGTTGGTGTGGTTGTCGTTGGTGTGGTGGTTGTAGTTGTTGGTGTGGTTGTCGTTGGTGTGGTGGTTGTCGTTGGTGTGGTTGTCGTTAGTGTGGTTGTAGTTGGTGTGGTGGTTGTAGTTTGTGCGGTGGTTGTAGTTGGTGTGGTGGTTGTAGTTTGTGCGGTGGTTGTAGTTGGCTGTGGTGGTCCGTGGTATCTTAGCGCTGTGTTGCTGGCCTGTCTCTTTCTTCTCCACTTAGGCAGTGGAGACTTGTAGGATACGGTCCCGTCTGAGTAGGTCAGAGTGATGTGCCTTTGTGGGAAATCCTCCACCACCAACTCAAATCCAAAGATTCTGGGGTCAGCACTGGCGTTGAGGTAGTGCAATTTGCAGGAGTCCTAAAAATGCAAAGATTTAGTTGTTCAGAGAGGCAAACATTCATCCATTAACATGTAAAGTCGTGGAAATTCATCCTGCAACTAACCTGATCCAAGTGGAAGCCTGAAGGCTGGTTGCATGAGCCGCACTCTGAAACTTTGGGTTTTCCATATCGGCATCGAACTTGGTCATCGTCGAGATCAGAAGACATCAGGTGGTACGTTCGTGGGCAGTTCTGAGGAACTCTACATTAGACACATGAATGAATGATGATCAATGATGTTCTCAAATGCCAGTTTCTGGTTTGCTTTGCTGAGGTTAGTACTTTCGTGGCAACTACAGGAGACGTACCGCAGGAGACGTAGAACTGAAATTTCTGGGGATTTGTTCGGCTTTCCGGTGTCAGATCTCGTTCCCAGATCCACTGAAGTCATTAGCTTCCAGCGGTTGTTATCGCCGTGGCGCGTCTTTTCCCAACAACAGCTATCTGCCCTGATATGTGTGGAAAGAACACCTTTAAAATACTGCAGGTATAGTTGTGTGAAATTCAACAAACTGAACAAAGACCCACCTCTCTTGAAAGGGCAAGTTGCTCCGGAGTTTTTTCGTCACAACTCTTTCATTCTGACACAATCCATCGTCGCTGGTGTCAACGGAACCATTCCTAATTTTGACGTCCACACCACAGTTCCTGCTTACACACTGATAATTGTGGAAGCTATTGCACCCATCAAAGTGGCCTTGATTGCGAATGACCACCTGTGGATGAAGATCAATACAGCAGTTGTGCGGTTAGAGATATTTCACTGCCCTGACTGTGTAATGCTTTCCAATTTAATTGCAAAATAGCTCATCTTTTCCAAGATAAGATTAGACGTAATATTAAAAGTAATTCTAGCAACAGCCGTACATCACTTGTGATTTGGAGGAAAAATCACGAAGAGCTCAATCTGAACTGAAGCATAAAAATAGAAGAAAAAAATAAACATTTAACCTTATTCTAGATTTCTTCTCAAAGCAAAGCATCAATACATTTGCATGTATTTGCATTCTTACTTCCATTTGTCCCCCAAGTGAACTCAAAAACATACCATTGATTATTTATTAGATTCTTGAGGATTTGCCTTGATAATCTCTTACAAAGTCAAAGTAATGACAATAATTCATTCAGATACATTCAGCGTAAGCTTTTCAGTTTAGTCAAAGATGAGTGGAAAGATAAATAGACAACGAATATAAAAGTGTTTGGACTTAATAAGGATAATCAGGATAATACAAATCAGAAACAACAGCAATGAAGGTTATAGGTGATGAGATTGTGTATGATGACTCACCTTATGTGATCCATCAGGGTGTCTTCCTTTGTAGGCAAAAGTCACAGTTCCCCCATAGTGGTGAGATGCAGACACCAGTGGGACAAGCAGTGGGATCAGGAGCACCAGTGTGGATGCCATGATGCCTTCAAGTGAACTCTGTTTCCAGGTGTTCTGCCTCTCACATTCATCACTTACGTCTATATATACACCCCAGAGAAGCACTTAAGAAGCTACTCAGATTCCTGCCAAGCTTGATGATATGCACACTATGCTTTAAAACAATAGGCAAACTCCAAAAACGGGTTTGTAGCAAACAATAACATTTTGTACTGACAACGCCTCCACTCAATTGTTTTAACCACAGCTCAATAATGATAATAATGAACCCAGGTTTGTTTGGACTATTAAAGCTAATTAACAGCTGGCAGCACAGAGTGTGTTTTCATATGAAACTATTTGATATAAACCGGCATGGTTGCATTGAGACGTAGATAAATATAAGTTTCTGTAAATGTTTACATTTTTACTTTTTTTAAGGAATAGATGTTTATCTGGATATAGGAGGAAAATGGTTCACTTAGGCTGAAAATCAGACGCATTCAAATCATCCAACAGCTGAAGATCAAGAAAGAAGAGGGGATATAAAAGGGAGAAGCAGAAAGCTTTTTTCTTTCTAAGTGGTAAATGACAGGCAGCTACAGGCTCACCTGTCAGCAGTTTATTATGACCTCACAGTTTGGTCGCAGTAATGATGACAGTAGTTCACGTGTCAAAACCCACATCAGGATGAAGGGCTCAAGGATGGTTTTCACTTCTGTCTCATCAAAGATGCTGTCTGGTTACTCTGAACCTCAACAAATCTGAATGTAAACTCTTAATCTACACATTGGCTGGGATTCAGAGCAGCTTTCATCCTCATCACATCATCCTTTTTACCTTTACCATGGAATTGAGTTCATGAAGTGAAAGTGATTATTTTCAGGTTGATACGTGGAGTTTTCGTTGCAGCAGATATCATCACCATGACTCAAAGGTTAAAAAAAAACTCAGTGAAGAACATTTTAATAGAGTCGATTAATAAAGCCATTAGGTATCAATCTTCTCTTCTATAATTGGATCTTTTCCTCATGGTGTCACAGGGTTAGGGTTTCAAATTTCAATTGAAAGCTGTTTATGGGCTTAAAGGCAGTAACCATGGCACTCCTGTCCTCCCAGTCTACTGAGCAGAAGCAGCTTCCACTTTCATCATTATAAGTCAGCAATATATGCTTCACGTTCTTATGAAATTAAAATATCTGGTCTGACTTACAAACAGGGGAAGACATGGAACAGAGATCCTCTAATGTTTGGAAAGATGTAAGTATGGATAACAGGCTCCCTGCTGAGTATTGCTTCCTGACCCACCTCCAATGGTGCCAGCTAGGAGCCACTATTCATCAATACTAGAACACCACTACAAATACACAACAGAGCTGTTAAAGTGCAACACATGGTACCACAGAAGCAGAATTTTCATCACGTTCATCAATCTTCAAATGATTTGTGAGCCCGGTTAGTTCAGCGGGATGTTTCCCTGTACCTGAAGTTCATTGCTAATCATTTCCTGGTCCTTTCTCTCCACTCTGGACTGACAGATTATTGTCACGCAGATATGCGGTTGACCAATACTCTTATCAGCTGCTGTGGTGTTGATGGATGGTGTTTAGTCGCCACCAGCCTACATGCCTCAAGGACTTCAGCTAGTTTCAGAATGTGCTGGGGTCTTGGGTTTGTGGCAATTCAGACCTGGGAGTTTTTGTTGGGGCAATACCACTGACACAGGTTGGTGGGCTTAGGGAGTATCATAGGGGACTTAATGAGGAAGGTTAGCCTGGCTTGAGGCTTTGGCCAGATGTCCCCCCAGCACTGAGTTTAACTCCAAGCAGCATATTCCTCGTTGTGTTGACTAACGTTCCATCGTTACATTGTTAGGAATTTGTTTTTTTACGAGGGGTGTGTTTTTTCATCAGAGTAAAATGTTATTTCTTGCCAAAATCAAATTTATATACTTTAAGAAACTGTTTTTATAATTATATCCAAATTGTTTTTGTTATTTGCTCAATATTGGGACTTATTTGTAGATATCTTGAGAAATTCTGACGGTTAAAGCTATTTTGGTTCTGGACTTTTTTGTAAACTTGTAACTATTTGCGACTAGGTTGAAGTTCCACAGTATAGCTTAGCTTTCATCTTCTCGATCACATTGAGCAAATGTGTTTTAACGTGATGTGTTCACATAACTGTTTAATTAGATATAATCACCTTTGTCTTTAAGAATTACAACATTTGAGGAAATAAATTTAAATGTTGTACATTTTTTCTCAGCCATTGATGCTCAAACATGAAGTGTTGCCAAGTCCAATGAGAGTGCGAATTATTTTCTCTGTTCAGTTTCTTCTTCCTTTCTTGTTTTGTGGCATACTTGCCTCTTGTCTCGATACAGGTGCTGTCATGTTACTTGCTGCTGTGTCGTGAAAGGCCCCGCCCCAATGTGACTCACTGGTGTTCCACTGTATCTCTTCCCTGTTGTGTATTTTTTCAGGGGGCTACATGTGACAATAAGAGAGCTTTCCAGTTTGAAATGAGGTTGAAATGAGGTTAGCAAATTTAAGGTGAGGACAGGATCCCTAACTAAAGGACATTCAATGATGAGAAAAAAAGAACCATTTGCATTATATACATCTCTCTAGAATATTTCTATAGGCAGCTGTCTCTGGCTCTGTAAGGACGAGGAGTCAGGAGAAAATCCAGGTTTCTTGAAGAAACCCAGGTTAGGTTCCCAGCCAGTTACCATAGTAACTGAGTCAACTGGAAAACAGAAATCAAAATTTCCCCAGTCCAGGATTAAAAAACTTAGGTCCCTAAACCTGTTTTCAGAAATCTTTCTATGTTGTCACAAACACATTGAAAGTTACAATTTCATGGTGATGTTTTTCTTTGGCGTTTGGTGTTTTTCCCTCTTTTGTCTCTGCCTGTCAGTGTGCGTTTGTAGCTGGTTGGTCTCTGCAACGATACATCACCCGGTACTCATCTACTAAGCACTCCTGCCGTAAAATCCTGGTCAGTGTCTTTTGCTCTACATGTTGCCATGTTTTTTGTGGACTTATCTGCATCTCGCCCTGTGTGTCTCCTCAGCCTCTGGATCTCCAGGTCAGTTTGCCTCCTCCATCTGCAATTCCAGTCAGTCTCCTGCTGCCACCACCACTTGCCTTTTTCACTAAGTCCTGCTTTTGGTAATAAATACAATAAAACTGCTCTTGCCTTTGTCTCTGCATGTCAAGCTCAAAATCCCTAAAGGATAAAATGGTTTATCAGAAGCAGTGTACCATCCTGTGGGTAATGTGTGACGTGGTCAGCACGTAGCCATGTTGTGTTGTGTGCACACTTGCAGAGAAGCGTGTTTCTGCCTCTCTCCGGTGAATGGTGTGATAAGTAACACATAGTCAGTGTGATGAAACTCCTAAAAGTACTGTGTTGTGATGTTGAAGGAAGAAAAGAGCTGAATAAAGCCGGTCCATGTGTTAAACTCCTCCGCCTCTCCTCTCCTGTGTGCCAAATTAGAGGTCTCCATATCTGGTCCTGGATGTTTCCTGATTCAAATGAGTGACTCCTGATCAGACTTCAGCAGAGCTCAATGATGAGCTGATCCTTTGAATCAGGTGTGTTGGAGCCAGAAACATCTAAAACCTGCAGGACAGTGGCCCTCCAGGACCGGAGCTGGAGACCTCTGGACTGGACCGGATCCCTCCAGAGACTAGAGACTGGATCGGTTCTTTAGGGCCTCTTTAACTGAAGGTATGTTTGATAAACATGTCTGTAGCAGAATCACATCAGTGTATTGTATCATGACAATTAAGCTACTTTCCTTTCCTGTATTTTTTTTTTATACTTTTACTTGAGTAATTTCTTGAAGCAAATAATTTTGTACTTTTACTTTAGTAATATTTTGACGAAGCTGCTTTTACTTGTATTGGAGTAATATTTGACAGGAAGTATCTGTACTTTTACTGAAGTTGTGTACTCTGTCCACCTCTGGACACCACGGTCAATGAAATAAAACCATTCAAATGACTTTGGATGAACTTGAAGGAAGCCTCCTGACGCCCATTCTAAAGAGACTTGAGGAGCTTGACATCCCCTTTGAAAACTCTTAAAGGCAGTCTTATGATAATGCTGTAAATATGAAATGGAGGAAGAAGTTAGTCCAAGCCAGACTTCAGGAAATTATTCAAAGAGCTTTATTTTGTCATGCAGAGCCCACACAGTGAATCTGGCAGTTTGCTGGCTGCTGAGTAGTTCTTTACATTTGCCTACATCTGACAGACAAACAGTTACTCTGAAAAGCACTGAGGTTCACTAATACATTATTAGAAATGGCACAAATACCTGCATTTCTTTGTGTTAGACGATCAAAAATTATTTTTCATCCATTCTGCGTCCATTTTTATTGTTTCATGAAGCAAGAATATTATATTTAAGTTAAGTCTTCTGCTGCATACAAGTAAAAGCAATAATGAAGCTAATGAGAATCCCACACTGAACAATCATCAAGAAGCTGCACTACTAGTTGATTATATTATTTCATGAATAAACAGGATGTCAATATTAGTTAAATTAAATATACATGAGAAAGGACAAATGGAAAAAGAATCACAATAAGGATTTCTACTCTCAGCCTATAACTTGGGACCTAGCAATCGCTGAAAAGTGCAAATGCTGCTCAACCTTTAACTTTCAATGAGAGTTTGATATTTGGACTTCAGCATTTTAGATTTGTACAGCACCACTCCGCAGATCATTCCAACAGCTGCAAGAAGACATCCAGCGATGAATACCATGTTCAGGTTCAGGTTCAGGTTGGTCACTGGAGAACACATAAACAATTTCATTCAGTTTTGTTTAAAGTGTAATTGGGATTCAAGCAAAGTAGGTGTGCTGCTAAGAAAACTCTTCCTGTTCTCATACCCCTGGCCCCAAGCTCCTCTGCTGATCTTCTTAGGCGCAGGGGCCCCTGGGAAATGTAGTGGTTTCCACTCTGGATGACAGCCTCTCTCTTTCTGTGGTGGTGGTGGACGTAGTGAACGCTTGTGGAGTTGATGCATCCCTGTGCGGCCCGGGTGTGGGGGTTCTTTGCCTCACACATCATGACTGAACAGGTGATGAAAACCTAAACAAAGAAAGACATGCTGTCACTATAACAGCAGACATACTGTTGTGGAATAGTTCCACCTTTTCTGGCAAAATGCTTTTATTCTCTTTGACACAAATACCTCAACTCTCGTGTCTTTTATAATGTTTTCATTTCAGCTGTCCATCTTATCTTGGCTGATTTACAATTCAAAGCTAATTCCATGATCCAGCATTCCACGCTCACCTGATCGTGCTGTCCGATGAACTTGAAGGCCTCCATGCTGAACCTGAACTGTTTGTTGTGTTGGGGGTGGTAGATTTCGACAGTTGGGTCCACTGTACACCTAGTCAGAGCAGGAAGAGAAAGGATCATTAACCTTGAACTCTAAGGATATTTTTTTGTCCAGCTGCATATCACTGAAATGCTTTTCCAGCTCTCTTTCCAAATATTGATTTGCTTTGTTGCCACTAGAGGAAGTTTTCATACCCATTTTCAATGATGGGGTAGGTTGATTGGTAGTTGGCGTTATCATATGGTGAAGCTCTGCAGGAGTCGATAAACAGCTCAGTGTTGTTGAGTGTAGAGGTGGCCTCAATCTGCATGTAGATCCTGCTCTTCAAGTAGAACTCCAGAGGGTATGCACTGGGATCTATCCTTTTTTGGTACTGGTTGTCAGGGTAGAACTCAAACTCGTAGGTGAATGTGCCATAACCTTTCTCCAACACCGTGACGTTCTTCCTGTGTGCCGTGAATCCCAGTGTCACATTTCCACGTTTTGGGTACTGGCAGCAGAACTGGATCTCTAGCTGGTGCTTCCTGGTGATCAGGTCTGTGCTTTTGTCCACCAGGGACAACTCATTTCTGAACAAGAGGTTGTCACCATCTTCCTGCAAAGTATAAAAGTTACGCAGTAAGTCTTCATGCAGCGAATAAAAACAAACAGTAACGCCAAAAACACGACAAAACCGTCCTGGTTACCTCAATCTGTGTGCCACAAGCATTGAGGGGAATAACAGCAGTGATGTGGGAACTGTTGGAGTGCGTCTGCAGGCTGCAGGCTGTGTTGGAGGGATCATTGAGCCGCAGATGATCCTCAGTGATGCCATGCAATGATGCTCTATCAACATGTACTGTCATTGAAGTCTCATTGCAGATCACATCCAAATTCACTGGAATGAAAAGCAAAAGACATAGTTGTTTGGATATATTTATCAGTATTTTTACAAATCTGAACTTAGCATTATTAATTGTATGTATTCCATTTTATGGGTACATGTAAATGTTGCTATTTATCTTTTTTTTTTAGAGTCGTGGTTAGATAACCAACTGTTGACACCGATGTATTCCTAAGACTCACCATCCTTTGACTTGACATTCACCAGAACACACCTCATCTTTGACTGATAGATGTCAGCCCTGAAGAGCATTGGTGAGCACAGAGAGTTAAGGTGTTAACTGAAAATCCAGATGACTGAAGCCTTTCAATCCATTTTTTAAGAAAATAAACAGACCAATGTTACTCACTGTGGAGGAGGAGTTGTAGGGGAGTAGTAGTTGTGGTGATATGTGTAAACCCTACGAATAAGTCAAAATGTTAAATCGTGGCTTCTGACACACACTCACTGATTTGTCATAGAAAATATGAACCCAGACTCACTGTGATTCTACAGCAAAGCAGATTGGGTGATAATCTCCCAGGTCATCTGGTTGAGGCGTCCACCTAATGACAAATTCGTCATTTGTGTTCCTGTGTGTGCTGGTATTCAGCGGTCCACTGATCATGATGTCACGCAATCTGTATGACAGAGAAAGAAACCAGATACGTCTTTGTTCTGACTGTTGTTATCAAACTGGCTGATATGATGACATTTTGTTAATACAGACGCCACAGATCAGGTTGAGTCTCACTTACCTTCCGTAACGAACCTTCGCTTTGACTTTGATCTCCAGCTCTTTGTTGATCTCTGCGTACATGCGTTCTCCATTCAGAGGTGTGGGGCTGATGAACTTTGGCAGGTAGAGCCCCTCCTCACAAGAGGGAGCAGGAGGGTCCACTGGAGTTAAAAAGTTAGTGTGCAATACATAATCAATAGCTGTGAGTACACTGCATTGAAAAAGCCTCCCTACATCATAACCCTAAATAATCCTTTTCAGATCTGTTAAAGACAAAATAACGTATGTTCTCTAAAGTGAAAATTCATGATGGAGAAGCAAATGAGGTTTTTGATCTAACTTTTGTATGGATTTGGGTTCTGGATCGGAATATTTTTAAAGGGATGGCTACAGCTAATGCAACATCACGTCAAGACGGTCCAACATGAACAAAAGATTTATTTTCGTAAACAATAACATGTAACTGATTGATTCTTCGAAAAATATTGTCGGACCTGTATGAGGGCAAATAAAATCTGACTTACCAAGGAAAGCAAACTGCATTGGCAGTTGGCTGAGAGGACCAGTGGGGGTATATGTTGTAGTTGGTGCAGTGGATGTTGTTGTAGTTAGTGTGGTTGTAGTTGGTGTGGTTGTCGTTGGTGTGGTTGTCGTTGGTGTGGTGGTTGTAGTTGTTGGTGTGGTTGTCGTTGGTGTGGTTGTCGTTGGTGTGGTTGTAGTTGGTGTGGTTGTCGTTGGTGTGGTTGTCGTTGGTGTGGTGGTTGTAGTTTGTGCGGTGGTTGTAGTTGGCTGTGGTGGTTTGTACTTTTTTGGCCCTGTGTTGCTGGCCTGTCTCTTACTTCTCCACTTAGGCAGTGGAGACTTGTAGGATACGGTCCCGTCTGAGTAGGTCAGAGTGATGTGCCTTTGTGGGAAATCCTCCACCACCAACTCAAATCCAAAGATTCTGGGGTCAGCACTGGCGTTGAGGTAGTGCAATTTGCAGGAGTCCTAAAAATGCAAAGATTTAGTTGTTCAGAGAGGCAAACATTCATCCATTAACATGTAAAGTCGTGGAAATTCATCCTGCAACTAACCTGATCCAAGTGGAAGCCTGAAGGCTGGTTGCATGAGCCGCACTCTGAAACTTTGCGTTTTCCATATCGGCATCGAACTTGGTCATCGTCGAGATCAGAAGACATCAGGTGGTACGTTCGTGGGCAGTTCTGAGGAACTCTACATTAGACACATGAATGAATGATGATCAATGATGTTCTCAAATGCCAGTTTCTGGTTTGCTTTGCTGAGGTTAGTACTTTCGTGGCAACTACAGGAGACGTACCGCAGGAGACGTAGAACTGAAATTTCTGGGGATTTGTTCGGCTTTCCGGTGTCAGATCTCGTTCCCAGATCCACTGAAGTCATTAGCTTCCAGCGGTTGTTATCCCCGTGGCGCGTCTTTTCCCAACAACAGCTATCTGCCCTGATATGTGTGGAAAGAACACCTTTAAAATACTGCAGGTATAGTTGTGTGAAATTCAACAAACTGAGCAAAGACCCACCTCTCTTGAAAGGGCAAGTTGCTCCAGAGTTTTTTCGTCACAACTCTTTCATTCTGACACAATCCATCGTCGCTGGTGTCAACGGAACCATTCCTAATTTTGACGTCCACACCACAGTTCCTGCTTACACACTGATAATTGTGGAAGCTATTGCACCCATCAAAGTGGCCTTGATTGCGAATGACCACCTGTGGATGAAGATCAATACAGCAGTTGTGCGGTTAGAGATATTTCACTGCCCTGACTGTGTAATGCTTTCCAATTTAATTGCAAAAATCATCTTTTCTAAGATAAGATTAGACGTAATATTAAAAGTAATTCTAGCAACAGCCGTACATCACTTGTGATTTGGAGGAAAAATCACGAAGAGCTCAATCTGAACTGAAGCATAAAAATAGAAGAAAAAAATAAACATTTAACCTTATTCTAGATTTCTTCTCAAAGCAAAGCATCAATACATTTGCATGTATTTGCATTCTTACTTCCATTTGTCCCCCAAGTGAACTCAAAAACATACCATTGATTATTTCTTAGATTCTTGAGGATTTGCCTTGATAATCTCTTACAAAGCCAAAGTAATGACAATAATTCATTCAGATACATTCAGCGTAGGCTTTTCAGTTTACTCAAAGATGAGTGGAAAGATAAAAAGAGAACGAATATAAAAAGTGTTTGGACTTAATAAGGATAATCAGGATAATACAAATCAGAAACAACAGCAATGAAGGTTATAGGTGATGAGATTGTGTATGATGACTCACCTTATGTGATCCATCAGGGTGTCTTCCTTTGTAGGCAAAAGTCACAGTTCCCCCATAGTGGTGAGATGCAGACACCAGTGGGACAAGCAGTGGGATCAGGAGCACCAGTGTGGATGCCATGATGCCTTCAAGTGAACTCTGTTTCCAGGTGTTCTGCCTCTCACATTCATCACTTACGTCTATATATACACCCCAGAGAAGCACTTAAGAAGCTACTCAGATTCCTGCCCAGCTTGATGATATGCACACTATGCTTTAAAACAATAGGCAAACTCCAAAAACGGGTTTGTAGCAAACAATAACATTTTGTACTGACAACGCCTCCACTCAATTGTTTTAACCACAGCTCAATAATGATAATAATGAACCCAGGTTTGTTTGGACTATTAAAGCTAATTAACAGCTGGCAGCACAGAGTGTGTTTTCATATGAAACTATTTGATATAAACCGGCATGGTTGCATTGAGACGTAGATAAATATAAGTTTCTGTAAATGTTTACACTTTGACTTTTTTAAGGAATAGATGTTTATCTGGATATAGGAGGAAAATGGTTCACTTAGCCTGAAAATCAGATGCATTCAAATCATCCAACAGCTGAAGATCAAGAAAGAAGAGGGGATATAAAAGGGAGAAGCAGAAAGCTTTTTCTTTCTAAGTGGTAAATGACAGGCGGCTACAGGCTCACCTGTCAGCAGTTTATTATGACCTCACAGTTTGGTCGCAGTAATGATGACAGATAAAGTCTAATTACGTAGTTCACGTGTCAAAACCCACATCAGGATGAAGGGCTCAAGGATGGTTCTAATAAGAAATTGTAAACAATTGTCAACAATATCAAAAAGCAGGTTGAAGTTACTACCTCATAAAAAAGAAGACAGATTTATTAATGTGTGGGAAAATGGTCTTAATTGTCACACACACTTGTATGGTATTTCTGCAGCTATTAAAGGGTCAAGTCTCTGGCTCTTTCTTGTGCACGGGATCTATTTTTTTTTGTCCAGTTTTGCTAACTTTCCACGTGGATACATCCCCCTCTGTTTCCGTTTCACAAAGCAGGTTCAGTCTAACCCTGTACTGTGAGTTGATCTATTCTGAGTTAGTTTGATCAACTCAGAGTAGTTTCACCCGGAGTTTAGCGCATGCCCCTCAACTCTAAAAAGACAGCATCAATGGAGCCCCGATTGGATGAGTCACCATGGCAACGGCGAAGAGGAGGGCTGCGTTTTTAAACCACTATAGAACTGGACATCTTAATGTGTTCATAGGCAAGTTTGAACATGTTTTTAGAAAGAAGTGTAAAAGAGAGGAGACGGTGTGGGAGGATGCTGATACATAAGTTTAAATGTAGTCCTTTTCAATCACAACAATATTAAAGGGGAGAACTGTCTGAACAGTAGCCTATTCATTTATTTCTCTTAGGTGGAGTCCTGCGGGGGAGAGACGCACTAGGCAGCAGCTTAAGATGAAATATAAAAACATTGTTCAAACAGGTAAGACCTCGGCATGATCTCATGGAGTACCTCATTTTGATTATGTTTTACACCGTAAAGTAATAATTAAGTGGCTGTTTGAAGATGCTGTTGTTTTATCCCCAACATGCTGTTTTCACACACATAAATGTTTTCTCATCTATATCATCTTCTGTTAAATAATTAAACCTGTTTAGCCTAACAGACTTCTACTCAGCCAACAGAAAGAAGGCAGATGGTGACCCAGCACCACCACCACTAACGGAGGCAGAATTTAGGAAGGCCAGTGTGTGAACCCACCCCCCAAAACACAAGTGCCTTTATAACATGTAATATGCCTAGGCCTAGAAATCTTTTTTCTTTGGTCCCAACAGATTCTACGGAGCCCTTAAAGTCCCAAAAGGTTGTATTTTTTTTCTGGTGTGCAAAAGTTAATATTTTGTTCCCTCAAGATAATAACAAGATAAAAAAAACAAACAAACAAACAAACAAAAAAAAAACTGCTTTTGGGACTTTTTTTCAACCATTTCACCCACCAAAAAAAACGGACTATTCAAACAAAGCAATGAACACCACCATGTTTCAAACATACCTGAGAAATCAACTAACTATTAAAAGCTATAAACACAACTTATCCCCGTGGTCTTCAAAGCACAGGCCTATCACGCTTTTGGCCTACTGTTAACCTGTTCTCAAAAGATAAGTAACCTGTTCCTACAAGATAAGTAACTTGTGCCCACAACATAAAAAAACACCTTTTTGGACTTTAGAGGCTCTGTCGGATTCTGATGGTGCTATCTGCCTGGTGGAGCCCCCTCATGCCACAGCAGACCGTGTAACTGTAAGTAGTATACTGAAACTTATCACTCATCTAGGATGAAGAGCTTGAAGGAAACTGTGTCTGCTGCCTTTACAGAGGGGATCCAGAAAGGCCTATAGAGGTAACATCTGTATGTGTTACTGATAATTCTCTCCCCATTCACATTTCAGCATTGTGTGACATTTGGCCTACACTGAAGAATTAACACTTTCTCATCCTTTTTAACAGGGCACGGCTGGGCAGCAGCAGGAAGGTCCCTCAACTTCCACTGCACAGACTGACACAGTGAGACGGATGTTCAGAAAACACCAGAGGGTCAGTCTGTGGATTTCATGTCCTTCTTATGTATTCCCAACTATCAGTAAAAGAATTTTATAAAATTCACCTGTTAAAAATAAATAAATAAATAAATGCAATACTTGGACCACCAGATTAGGAGGGCAGATCTAGAAATTGAAATACTCAACACGTTCTCAGTCCCAATGCGTCCCTTAGTAATCCGACTGACTGACATAAAACCTCCACAACGTCGGAAACTGACTCCAGGGGAAACATTTGGAGGCGTCCCTTAACTCTTTGTTGTCATGGTAACGTGACGTTTTCTGTCGTGTAAAACGTCATTAATGCTGTCATTTGGCTGTTTTATATGGTTATATTTAAATTCTAGGTTTTAGAAATTCAATATAGAATTCAATTATTTTATTGAAAACTATAACCCATCATAAATAACGTTTTTTTTTATATTTCTATTTATTCTATTTTTTTTATTCATTTACTTTTTTCTTTATTTAGGCTATGGAGAACGACTGGATTGGAAAGACGGCTAAGCGGTTGCTTCTTAATCAAAACGTTTGACCTTGATACTTTGATACTCGGCTGAAAACACTTATGAGTCAATATCTCGATGAATGAACAACCTCAATTGTCCCCAGAAACACCTGTGAAGAGAATACAACAAAAAACTGAACTGAGTAACTTATTCTCTTTGTCATTCACACCAAGTTCACATTTTTCTATCCCCTGGATCACAGTGTCAAACCAAAGTGTCTGGGTTTACTATCCCAGCTGTAGAGCTCTTTGTAGCAGTGGTGTTAAGATATTGTGCTATTATGGACTTTTTTTTTGGGGGGGGGGGGGGGTATTTTTTACTCTTCAGTCTACCTTTATTTTGAAGAACACCGCAAGTAGGAAGCGTTTTGTTCTGTTTTTATTTTTAACAAGTTGTATCTTTCTGGCGGACTTTTGCCACCATAAGAATATAATGCCGTACAGATAATGGCCGGCCAGCTGCTCGGTGCTGAGGAACTGGAGTTTACCGGGCTCCTCATAGAGAGTGAGGACAACACACTTAAAACTTGAGACTGTAAAAGTGACCCACAATCACAGGTGAAATGTCGACACATTGAATGGACCTTTCCCGGTGTGGGGTGCATGAATTCAGCCCGTGTGCTCTGGTGGCACTTTGCAGGCTGAATCGGGTTTTCAAGATCGATTGAATGAAATAAAGTCTGTTCCTCAAGTAATCCTCACGCATGCGCAACGTGGACGGAGTCAAACGTTGATCTGCCTTATTAGTTAATCTAAAGCACCACCTGCTGACACCGCATTAATGTTTTATTTCAGAAGTGCAAAAATAACATGAGCTGGATTTTCGTTGTTAAGGTTTCAGTCTCTTGTTCTTTTTTGAGTGGGATGTCTTAAAATAGTACGTATAAACCGTATTTTAGGGAAAAAAATTTACTTTTGACATTTTCTATAGAACTTTCAGAGAGTTTAAATCAGTGTCAAATTAATGGTGCATAATTGCAATACTGAGAAGAATAGTATCACCAGCTGGGGATGTACTGACAATGAGAATGACAAGGAAAAGTAGGTGAAGGCCTCATGGTACATTTTCCCAATGAACGGAAATGTAACTTCATTTGTTTAATATAATTACTGTTTTGACATTTCTGTGTTTTGAGGTGACTTTCTGTATTCTTTGCTTCTAGTGCATTAAAGGTGGGGGAGGTGATGCTGGAGAGAAATTGTAGTTATCTCAGCAAAACAAAGAGGATAGAACAAGACTTGACTTTACAGAGTCAGTTCATGAGTTTCTTTCAATTGCGAGATTGTGAACTTGAAAAATTGATGAAAAATTGAGCCTTTAAATGTCACAAAATATGTAATAGAAGGATAGCTTTACTTTATCCAATCTGGGGAATCAAACCTGGAAATTCCAAATTGACTCTGAAGTAAAGCCAACGCTGAAGAAGCCTGAGATGTCCATTCAAGCTAATGACCATAAGGGGGCGACTGCACTATTAGCTTTAAAAACGGCTGGATGAATGAATAACAGAATAACAATAACAAATTACAAACTCCAGACTGGTAGACATGGCCACAGCAAGGCTGTGAACAGATCAGGAGTAAGATAGACAGTGCAGGTTATTAATTAATGAGAAGTGACCTGTTGGAGGACATTCTTCTTGGACATCTCCACCATACTGTAAGTCTGTCCAACGCTTAAAATCTGTCATAGAAGAGAGACTGACACAACAAAACAGATTTACTATAAAATGAACATCAGCTCTCAATACAAATGAAGTATTCTGCCTCATAAACCCATTGTCCCTCCTGTGTAAAGGTTTCGGGAAGGTGCCGCCCCACCTTCTTTTCATTTCAGTCCATTCATAAAATTCCTGTCTGCCTCACTCCCTCTGATCTACTGGACTTGCCCCTACTCTTACAAAATTTTTATTCTCATCCTTTTGTCCTTCTGCTGCCATGCATACCAAACCCTTCATACAACAATTTCTGAGATTAATTACTTTGCTGAGTTTTATCCTAGTTTATATCATCTTAGACTGGGCCATTCCATTTCAGTCCAGTCCAAGCTCATACATGGTCTGCAAATGCAAAGGAGAATAAATTGGTTTTTCCAAATAAGATTAAAACACTGGTAACGTGGGGGCAAGTCTAATCTGGAGGGGCAAGGGATTCTATAGCTTGGGCGCCACCGCGGTAAATGTTCTGTCTTCCTGATGTTTTAACCTCAATTTGGGGGCAACAAAGATAACTTTGTGGCCTGACTCCATTAATTGTGAAGGTGTATATGTTCGGAGAAGTTCTGTGAGCTAAGGTGGAACCAGACCATTAATTGTTTTAGATTTACACAAATTTATTTTAAAGTGGTTACCCATTCTAAATGGGATCCACTGAGGCGATGGAAAATCTGGTGTTATGAGCTCGTGCTTGCAAGTTCCTGTCAAAAGTTGTTGCTATAACAAGACACTGTCTGGGTTGGGAACATACTGGGTCAACAGTTCTTAGGCCACATTAAAGGCAGAGCCATTTAAAAGCTTCAACATGTTTTTTTTTTTTTTGATAATACAAGTCAAGTTTCTTCTGGTAAAACAACTTTTTGAACAAAGTAACAACTTATCCAAAAACAGTTTTGTTTCAGAACATGATGAATGAAGCCAGTAAACCCCTGAGATCCAAAGTGGATGGTGCAGAGACAGAGCAGTACACAAACTAGGTGAATGGAGGGGCAAATAAATGGTCCTGTGCAGTACAAAGATGATACTGAAGGAAGCCATGCCCATGCCCATAGAGGGCAAACTGGAGACAAGGCCAAATCCAAACAAAAATAAGAGCTTTTCATTTTCATCTCCCTCTTTTGTTGGAACTATCAGTAAATTGATGAAGTATTGAAAACACACATATTAAGTTTCACTTTATACGTGAGAAGCTGGACAGTGGGCTGGCCTCACCCTTCTAATACCTAGATAATCACATGTTCAGGTTTTTCTTTTGCTTTCATTTCAAGTGAAAAGACAATATAAACCCAGATGATCACAGATAAGCCCATAACTTCCTTGCAGGTGTACCTTGACTGAGATTGATGGGATGTGTACGTGTTGAGCAGCACTGAAATGGAATGAACCCATTCAAAACAATAAAAACACAATGGTGGAAGTCAATCAAACACCAAATACCAGTCCAGGTACATACCAGCCTTCATTGTTTCTACTCAGGCTGACTAATCCAATCTACCACAAACACCCAAACTGCAACACTGCACTAAAACTTGTACATAGTCCAAGTAGTCCCTTCTCTGCCTTGATTGGTAGTGTGTGATACAATAACCAAGAGTGTGCACTTTTCAATGTGTCAGTCTAAAAACCAAAATGATAGCAGTTGTTAAATATACAAAAGAAGACACTCAACGCATAAAGAAAGCTCTTTACAGGGTTTGAGCCCCTGAGCAACTGCCCCACTGCCCCTGATAGTCAATCCAGTTTTGCCTGAGCTAAAAACACAAATGATGGGTCTTCTCTTTGTCCCTAGGTATCAATTCTCTTTGTGATTTTGAGAAACAGGATCTCAGGGAGCAGCCAGGAAGAGTGGGACCAATTTGGTTGCTTGAAAATTCTCCATCTGTTCAGTATTAGTCTGTGAATGTCAGCACACACAGACGCCGTTTGCTGTCATGTGGAGCCGAAAGCTACTTTTTTTTTTTTTTTTTTTTTTAAACCTAGGTTAAAGAGTTAAAGTCCCTTGTAGTCTTATTCATGACTAAGGTTAGGATGAGGCGGGCAATACTTTTATTTGATCGTCAGCTGCAAAGCAGGTGTTGGACCACACCAAGTGGTGAAGAACTGAACCAGAAGTGAAAGCAGTCAGCATGAGGAGATCTTGAGGGACTTTGAAATGGAGTCACTGTTTGCTCATATCTAAGAGTCAGAGTTTGCCTCTGGTAAGGAAGTTTCCCATGCATGGATACAGAGTAGATCAGCAACAAGCTGGAGGGAGTATGCATCTTATCGGACCTGGAAACATGGATGAAGAAGTGGAAACTCCAAATATCAGTGGACTCACAGGAAGACTCAGGCGTAAACACAGGACACGGTTAAAGGGTTTGTTTCTACAGTGGAGCAGCGAGATGAGCGGGGGTCCAGGGCTGAGCAGAGCAGGTAGGAAGGGCTGGGGGCTCCGAGCAGGTTGAGCAGAATCCAGAGCAGAAGGGTAGCGGGAGACAGGGACTGCAGGCAGAGGATGAAAATGGCAATCAAATCTAGGCCCAAAAAAAAACAAAAAAAAAAAAAACACACACACAATCTGGTAGTGACAGAGCTGGCTACATGGAAGTGGCAGCACTGGCCTTTTGTAGTGGTGATGATGATTTGGCATGAGTTGCAGCTGGTGATGGCTCTGCTCTGCTCCTGTGCACAAGTCTGCACTCAGGCAATCAGTCCTGAGAGTGTATTACGAACCGAGGTTAGTGCCTTAGTGAGCTCTGTTGAGCCTAAAGTCAGGCTTTCCTGTGTCACAAACGGCTCTCTTAATCTGACTAAATCACCATGGTAACTTATGCTGCGAACATAACCTGGTCTGGACCAGCTTTTGTTCCGACTTTAAGCTTAAAGTTGGCTATAAAAAGCGCCAGCCCTTCACTGATCATCCTCCCTGAACATTGTATCCCCGTTTGTAGAAGATCCGGTGGATTTAGGTGGATTTAGGTGCACAACCTATTACAGGTGCTCTTCAGAGGGAGAGAGTTTTTCCAGACCGGAGTGATCTGTTGGCATTTTCTGACGATATTCTCTATGAGCGATACAGATTCTCATTTCAGGGAATAAGTTGTGTACAGCTGTGCTTCTCAATAATTCTGTTATGCCCCCCATAGGAAGAAGAAAATATTTTGTCCCCCAATGACTATAGTGTATTTGTCTATAAAATTGTTATAAGTACACCTCTGCATAAGTCTTTTTTTTTCATTAAAGAAAACTAAAAAAAAAGAAAAGAAAGAAATATAGATCACACTTTATTCTAGTATGGCAAAAAAAAAAAAAAAAAAAAAAAAAAAAAAAAAGTATGTTCTGCTGGGTCACACATGACCCCCCCGACTTACAGTAACGCAGCCATCAGCAGCAAATTTTTCAAGTTTCATTTCCTGCTCTTTTTTCTGATCATCCAGCTCTAGATTTCATTTATAAAGGGCCCTCACATTGTCTGTCAGATACCACATCACCTTCCACTGGATGTGGAATGAGCTAACTGAGCACAATGAGCTACACTGAGAATGCCAAATCCATATTTCCAGTTATTTTTGGTGAGTAACTTAATGTAATGCCTTACAGTTCAAACACAGTGATATTATAATGTAATTAATTACTTTGAAGTGACAGTAACAAGTAATAAATAATGCATTACAGTTTTGAAGTAACTTGCCCAACACTGAGAATAAGGAGGGTGTATTTGACTGATATAGTCTTAACAATTCCAATAAACATTTAAATAAATTGTTCACAGTTTCATCTACTGATTAGAGATGAAGACTGCACATTAAAATTTGAATTTAAATGAAACAATTTGAGTGGGAATTGTGTGTGAATTTACAATCAAGTAATTGCAAATATTATTATAGTTTCCCAACATTCACAATGAGAGCACAGACGGTTCCATAGCAACAACACAAGTGAGCTGTAAGTAAATCATGAACAAAGAGCACTTGACAAAGCTGACAAGACTATTTGTAGTTTCAATTTTATTTTGACAGTATTCAACCCAGGCTTTATCATAAAATGTTTTGTTGACTCTAATCCTGTTGGAGGTGAGGTATTGTTCTCGATCATACTGCACATACCAGTGAGACAGGCTTCTCCAGTGTATATATAAGGATGCTGGCGCAGGTGGATGCGAGCAGCAGAGCACCTTCGGACAGAGTGACTTCTGGACATCATGGCTTCCAAACTGGGGCTCTTGGTTCAGCTGCTGCTGGTCTCACTGGTGTCTGCATCGCATTACTTTGGGGGAACAACGACCTTCACCTACAAAGAAACTTACCCTGATGGATCACATAGGGTGAGAAATATTATATATTATTTATTCAACATCAACAGAGAACATGTAATTTTTTTTTATTGAGGGAATATTCTATCATAATGATTTATTATTATGCTTATCTTTCTTGTTGAATTTATGCTGATATGCCATCTGGTAGAAGTGGGAAGTAACATAAAATGCAACTGCAACATACAAGTGTCTCATAATTGTGCTAAATGTGGAGTACTTCCATAACTGCTTGTATGATGTCTGATGGTAAAAAGAAGTATCCTTTTCATTACATTATTTATCTAAAGATTAAATAAGTAACTTGACACAATGCTATTATTAAAAAATTACTGTGATTGCAAAAATCTTTATTTTACTTTATTACCATCTTTTACTCCTGTTCTTGTGGTTTATGAAACCAAAACGTTATCATAGTGGTGCAGATAAGACAAAGCACATACACGTTATAATGGACGACATTAACGAGCGATTTTACTGCTAAAAAGGGAGAAAATGTAAAACAAATACAAGCAACCATCTCTAACCCCACAACTTCCTGATTTGATCTTTTTCCACAGGTGGACATTCGCAGAAGAAACACTTTCGATGGATGTCAGTACTCGCTTTGGTGGTCCTGTTTCAACGGCAACTGTGGCAGTAACACGAGAAGTCAGAGGGGTGTGCTTGACCAGAGCACCAATGCACCAATATCTAACCGGAGGTGGTGTGAAACTGAAACTGTTGTTTCAAAAAGAGTCTACAATGACAAACCGTTTGAAGAGAGGTGAGTATCTTATTAATCATATTGATTAAATGTTGTTGCTGCTATTAAAACGTCTATGTTTTCTATTACATCCATGTATCTGTTTTGGTGCTGCTTATCATAAACACAGAGTTTGTTGGTGCAATATGTGAACAGTATTGTTCCCACACAGGGCAGCCAGCTGTTGCTGGATTTGGGCACGTAATGGAGTCGGAAATTGGAGGCTACGCACTCATATGGACCTGGGAACAAGATCTGACACCAGAAAACCAAACAGATCACCAGACATTGCTATTCTACCTTTCCTCCGGTAAGTGTCCTGCTGTTTCTACTGAACATAAACATCAGAATTTAAGCCTATCCTACTACTACCGAGACCTGCATGACTTTATGTATCAATTCCAGAGTTCCTCAGAACTGTCCACGGACATACAACCTGATGTCCTTTGACCCTGACAATGACCAAGTTCGATGCCGATATGGAACTGCCTTTAACACAGAATGCAGCCGATGCGACCAGCCTTCAGGCTTCCACTTGGATCAGGTTAGTTGCAGGATGAATTTCCACGACCTTACATGTTAATGGATGAATGTTTGCCTCTCTGAACAACTAAATCTTCAAACTGTTAGGACTCTTGCACATTACACTACTACAACGCCAGTGCTGACCCCAGAATCTTTGGATTTGAGTTGGTGGTGGAGGATTTCCCACAAAACCACATCACTCTGGCCTACTCAGACGGAACCAGATCTTCCAGGGCTCCACTGGCTTTGAGGCGGGGGAAGAGACAGGCGTTCTACACCACCCCCTACCCAACTACAGCCTGGTGGTGGTGGAGAACCGCAACAACACCATCCACATCCACAAGATCAGCTCCATGGTGGTGGAGAACCACAACAACAACACCATCCACATCCACAAGATCAGCTCCATGGTGGTGGTGGAGAACCACAACAACAACACCATCCACATCCACAAGATCAACTCCATGGTGGTGGAGCAGAACCACAACATCACCTCCATGGTGGCGGAGAACAACCACAACAACAACAACACCATCCACATCCACAAGCTCAACTCCATGGTGGTGGAGAGGAACCACAACATCACCTCCATGGTGGCGGAGAACAACCACAACATCACCTCCATGGTGGCGGAGAACAACCACAACATCACCTCCATGGTGGCGGAGAACAACCACAACATCACCTCCATGGTGGTGGAGAACAACCACAACAAGAACACCATCCACCCCCACACACTCCAGCACCACTGCTCCTCTCAGTAAACTACCACTGCAGTTCTCCTTACTTGGTAAGTTTGATTTAACTTGTCCTCACACGTCTGACCATAATGTTAATGAGCTGATCCATTAAATAATAGTTTCCAATAACACCATGGCTGCACTTCACTCAATGTGTTAACACTTGGAAAAGCTTGAAATGTGGTAATGCACATACCTGTAGTCATTGATTAAGTTGGACTAAGACATGTGAAATTGTTTTCAACATATGAAGGAAGCTTTTGTTGATTTTCACTTTTGACATGCTTACTGAGCTCATGGGATGTGGCCAGAGGTGAAAGTGGCACAGCAGCAGTTTTCTCACAGCTCTTGAATATTTGTAGCACTTTGTAATTTAGACTGATCTCTTTGCAAACTCCAGTGGACCCGCCTGCTCCCTCGTGTCAGGAAGGGCTCTACTTGCCAAAGTTTGTCCATCCAACCCCTGAAAATGGAGCAATAATCCTGGCAGAGACCAACAAAGAGGTCGAGATCCGAGTCAAAGCGCATGCTCATTATGCAACGTAAGTGAGATTCAACCTGATCTGTGTGGTCTGCATCAGTGTAACCGATTACAGCAGTGATAACAAAGACTATCTGCCTTCTTTTGCTGTCACACAGACTACATGACATCATCATCAGTGGGCCGCTGAATGTCACCAAGCACAGGAACACACGTGACGACTTTGTCATCAGGTGGACGCCTCTCTCTGACGACCTGGGAGATTTTTTCCCCATCTGCTTTGCTGTAGAAGCAGTGACAGCGTGAGTCTGATGTTCATTTCTTCTATGACAAATAAGTGCATGTGTGTGTCAGAAAGTGTAACATTATTTATTTTACATATTTTCTAGGTCTGCTACATCCACTGGTCACACCACACCAAACCATCATCATTTCCACCCCACTCCATCTGCACAGTAAGCGACGCTTGTCCAGGTTTTGTGATATTAACATCTGAGCATACGGCTAGTTGCTAGTTGCTGCTCAAAGGTGCAGCTCATGGACTGTTTATAAAAGTGGACCTAGGCTCTGGGTCTAAGTAAAGTGATGCCAGTGTCAAAGAGTCATGAACTTTCATTCTCATTACCACCATGGCGCCACATTACTGATTGTAAACCAAGGTCAGATCAGATTGAAGTCTATGTGAAAATGGTACAATTTAGAGGCCAGTGGACCATAAAGGAGGCCAAGAATTAGGCTGTGGCTGCAGATAGACTGACAGACTGTACCACTCAATCAGGAAATGACAGATCAGCTCATGTCCTTCCCCCATCTCCTTCGCGCCACCTTTTCTTCCAAATATAGTTTCGTCTAGTAAAAAAACAAAACAAAACAAAATGGCAGCTCATAAGATGCCACGGTGGATTGACATCTGAGCTAAGATTGAAGGAAGCATTGAAAAAAATCTGTTGGAATGTGGAGCTACCAAATTTAAAAATATCTCTCATCAATACTTTTCAGGTCTGGCATATATCAGTCAGAGATGAGGTGTGTCCTGGTGAATGTCAGAAGAAAGCAGGGTGAGTCATTGGCCTACTTCATTATCAACTCGTGTAGCTGAAAAGGTGTAAACATCACTTGCTGAATGCTATACAGCTATGTGGTGTATTTTGAAGAATAATGAAATTATAGAGCTGTAAGACATGTTCTTTTAGGGTGATGTGTGTTGTTTACTGTACTACTGTAGAAATTTTGCTGAATGTCTTTTATTTTTTTAGTTAATGCCCATGTGGTCTGCACTGAGTCAACAATGACAGTACACGTTGACAAATCGTCACTCAGGGGACTTCATGAGGATCATCTGAGGCTCAGTGACCCCCTCAACACTGCCTGCAGCCTCGAGACACACTCCAACAGCACCCACATCATAGCTGTCATTCCCCTCAATGCCTGTGGCACACAGATTGAGGTAACCAGGATAGTTTTGTTAAGCTATTTGTGGTGCTTTTCATTTTCATCCGTTGGTGTAAAGACTGCCGACATAACTTTATTTTCTTTGCAGGAAGATGATGATTATCTCCGATTCAAGAACGAAATCACCACAGTCGACAATAGTGCAGACCTGATCACCAGGAAGCACCAGCTAGAGGTCCAGTTCTACTGCCAGTACCCAAAACGTGGAAATGTGACACTGGGATTCACGGCACACAGGAATAATGTCACAGTGTCAGAGAAAGGTTATGGCACATTCACCTACGAGTTTGAGTTCTACCCTGACAACCAGTACAGAAGCAGGATAGATCCCAGTGCATACCCTCTGGAGTATGACGTCGGGAGCAGGATCTACATGCAGATTGAGGCCACCTCTTCACTCAACAACACTGAGCTGTTTATCGACTCCTGCAGGGCTTCACCATATGACAACACCAACTACCAACCAACCTACCCCATCATTGAAAATGGGTATGAAAACTTCCTCTAGTGGCAACAAAGCAAATCAATATTTGGAAAGAGAGCTGGAAAAGCATTTCAGTGATATGCAGCTGGACAAAAAATATGCTTAGAGTTCAGGGTTAATGATCCTTTCTCTTCCTGCTCTGACTAGGTGTACAGTGGACCCAACTGTCGAAATCTACCACCCCCAACACAACAAACAGTTCAGGTTCAGCATGGAGGCCTTCAAGTTCATCGGACTGCATGATCAGGTGAGCGTGGAATGCTGGATCATGGAATTAGCGTTAAATTTGTATTTTTTCTAAATGCTCAGATATGTTTATTGAGTAGCTTATTGAGTTAGAAGAGATGAGCAATATTACTTTTTTTGTGTATTTTCCTGTCAGCATAACATCACATAAAGATCAGTAATGGCTGAAAAAGTAGTCTTGCAAGTTACAAAACACCCCAAACAACACTAAGATGGATTTTTAATGTTTTGTGTGTGTATTAAGTAAGTGAGTTATAATCTACTGCTTAGTGAGCTTTCTACATGATATGTGTCTGATATGACATATGTTGTATTTAGGTTTACATCACCTGCTCAGTCCTGATGTGTGAAGCAGGATACCCTAGCTCCAGGTGTTCACAGGGGTGCATCAACTCAACATGGCCAAGTGGTCACCACCATCACCACCGCAGAAAGAGAGAGGCTGTCATCCAGAGTGGAAACCATTTCATCTCCCAGGGGCCCCTGCGCCTAAGGAGATCAGCAGAGGGTTTTCAAGGTATGACAACAGCAAGTGTTTTAACTACAGCACATTTACTTTGAATCCTAATTAGAGTTTTCACAGAACTGAATTTAATTGTGTTTCTGATTACTCCAGTGACCAACCTGAACCTGAACCTGAACATGGTATTCATCGCTGGATGTCTTCTTGCAGCTGTTGGAATGATCTGCGGAGTGGTGCTGTACAAATCTAAAATGTCTCAGCCCAAGTACCAACCTCTGCCTACACTTGAAAGCTAAGACAGCAGCGTTAACAAAAGTACATCTGAATACAAAAACTCTTATTTTCATGATTTTTTTCTTGAATGTTTATGCACCTCTTCATATGCACAGTTAAACTCGAGGCATACACAAGAAATGTGTGTGTGCAACTTGAAATCTGGAGAAAATCTTTTATATTAAAACATGGTGGTGGATGGACAGACTAATGTTGCAGCTTATGGGTGATTGGTCAAATACTTTGATTATTCTGTGTAATCCAGTCATGAGCAGTATATGTGAAAGTTTGGAGGAGAAGAAATAAAAAATGTATGAATTCTTACATATATTTTGGAATGTGTCTTTTTTTTTCCCTTGATGGATATTTTGCAGCCTGTTTTGCAATTTTACAAAAGATTAATGCTCCTCGAGGAGGAAGAAAATTTCCATAATTACCTTTGACTACAGGATCCAGCAAATGATCACTGAATAGTCAGCCAAATGAAATCTGTTAGCTGGGTGACATTAACTGTCAGCTACTGTCACTTAGTAATCTGGCAATGCAATGGTTTTTAACCTAATATACTCAATGAACTCTTTAAAACTGGCACTGAAAGATTGAAGGTTCGGATTAAACCCTGTTTGAAACGGGATAGCCTGGCTGTGCCAGAGTCTCTGGATCTTAAATGGACCGACATGATTGAGCAGATTTGTTTATCAGATTTAATACAGTATCTTATAATATTGAGAATACCGATTGTGTGGGAACTGCTTGCAGAAGATAAGGACTTATCTAGTGAATCAAAGTTATATGCATACAACAGTCAAAGACTAAAGATAGACAGAAAATTATCTGTTTTGGAGATAGAAGATAAAACTACAGCTGATGGGTTCATGTCACAAAGCAGGTTCAACAAACTGAGTCTAATCCTGAACTGTGAGCTGATCTACTCTGAGTTTTCTGTTCCAGAAAACCTGATCTGAGTTAGTTTGATCAACTCAGAGTAGTTTCACCCGGAGTTTAGCGCGTGCACCACAACTCTAAAAAGACAGCATCAATGGAGCCCCGATTGGATGAGTCACCATGGCAACGGCGAAGAGGAGGGCTGCGTTTTTAAACCACAATAGAACTGGACATCTTAATGTGTTCATAGGCAAGTTTGAACATGTTTTTAGAAAGAAGTGTAAAAGAGAGGAGACGGTGTGGGAGGATGCTGATACATAAGTTTAAATGTAGTCCTTTTCAATCACAACAATATTAAAGGGGAGAACTGTCTGAACAGTAGCCTATTCATTTATTTCTCTTAGGTGGAGTCCTGCGGGGGAGAGACGCACTAGGGTTAGGGTTAGGGTGAAATATAAAAACATTGTTCAAACAGGTAAGACCTCGGCATGATCTCATGGAGTACCTCATTTTGATTTTGTTTTACACCGTAAAGTAATAATTAAGTGGCTGTTTGAAGATGCTGTTGTTTTATCCCCAACATGCTGTTTTCACACACATAAATGTTTTCTCATCTATATCATCTTCTGTTAAATAATTAAACCTGTTTAGCCTAACAGACTTCTACTCAGCCAACAGAAAGAAGGCAGATGGTGACCCAGCACCACCACCACTAACGGAGGCAGAATTTAGGAAGGCCAGTGTGTGAACCCACCCCCCAAAACACAAGTGCCTTTATAACATGTAATATGCCTAGGCCTAGAAATCTTTTTTCTTTGGTCCCAACAGATTCTACGGAGCCCTTAAAGTCCCAAAAGGTTGTATGTTAAAGGTTGTTAAAGGTTGTAAGTTAATTTTTTGTTCCCTCAAGATAATAACTTGTGCGCACAAGATAAAAAAAAACAAAAACAAAACAACTGCTTTTAACTATTAAAAGCTATAAACACAACTTACCCCCGTGGTCTTCAAAGCACAGGCCTATCACGCTTTTGGCCTACTGTTAACCTGTTCTCAAAAGATAAGTAATCTGTTCCTACAAGATAAGTAACTTGTGCCCACAACATAAAAAAACACCTTTTTGGACTTTAGAGGCTCTGTCAGATTCTGATGGTGCTATCTGCCTGGTGGAGCCCCCTCATGCCACAGCAGACCGTGTAACTGTAAGTAGTATACTGAAACTTATCACTCATCTAGGATGAAGAGCTTGAAGGAAACTGTGTCTGCTGCCTTTACAGAGGGGATCCAGAAAGGCCTATAGAGGTAACATCTGTATGTGTTACTGATAATTCTCTCCCCATTCACATTTCAGCATTGTGTGACATTTGGCCTACACTGAAGAATTAACACTTTCTCATCCTTTTTAACAGGGCACGGCTGGGCAGCAGCAGGAAGGTCCCTCAACTTCCACTGCACAGACTGACACAGTGAGACGGATGTTCAGAAAACACCAGAGGGTCAGTCTGTGGATGTCATGTCCTTCTTATGTATTCCCAACTATCAGTAAAAGAATTTTATAAAATTCACCTGTTAAAATAAATAAATAAATAAAGGCAATACTTGGACCACCAGATTAGGAGGGCAGATCTAGAAATTGAAATACTGGAGTCCAGGTGGGTGCAGTTCACAGGTGAACTTTGTTAATTATGTTAACTATTGGAACATTAACTAAACTAGCTCCCGTATTTGTAGGAAATAAAGAAGACCAAATGAAATGTGTATTATGTCTTTATTTGACTGCTGTGGTGGTGATGATGGTGAGTTCATCTCTGAAGTGATTATGGCATACAGTTGCTTTACTCAGGGGCTCTGCATCTCCAATGTACAAAAAAACTCCCATTTGCATAGAGACACACAATTTCTGCTGGACTGTGAGAGCATGACTACGGTTGGTAATGTTGCAAATGTAAGGATGGATTAGGTTGTGTATGTAGATGATGGACTGTGCCACTCAAGAAGATAACTGTCTGGAAATGCTAGAACATCTATGCAGTCTGATAACTATCTCCCGACGAATATTTCATTGTCTGCGCAGTAATGCTGCACCTTCATCCACGGGATCGTTATCAAATGGACATGCCATGTTAGTGAAAACAGTTGGACTACTGACCGATTTTTGTTCTACAGACGTCCAAACTACTCTACGCCAAAACTCGCCTGCTGAATGAATGAATGAGGAAATCAAAAACTGTGTGTGGCTGAAAGAGGGCTGAGTCAGAGACAATCTCAAGGTTAATTGAAAAAACAAAAAAGCTGGCCCTGACCAGGTTAGGTTCATAGAGTGTGTTCCTACGGTAACTGGCAGAGAGCTTAAGTTACCTTCCTTTGTGAAATGGAAAACTCAGTTTCCCTAATTTCAGGGTGAACATACTCAAGAATTTCCACTAAACCTGTTTGGTGAAACAGGCTCGATATGTCTCATGGCTCAAAAAAAAACGGACTCCAATGCCTAGACAGATTAGGCAAACCAAAGTCTTTTTAACAGTCAAACTACAAAAAAAGTAGTCCGTGTAGATAAGGGTGCCAAAATGCAAAGTACAACGTAAAGAGGGAACAGAGCTTGATGTTCTAATAAAACGCACAAAGTACAACGAAAAGAGGGAACAGATCTTGATGTTCTAATAAAACGCACAAAGTACAACTGAAAAAGGATATCAAAAAAGTGAGGCTGCACAGACAAGCCTGAATCAAAACCACACAAAGAACCAAGGGCAAGACAGAGGTGAGGCACACCACATAACCTGGAGAAAAGAACAAAACACAATCACAAAACATGAAAAAACGAGGTCACAAGGTAACTGGGAAATAGCTGGAATAATACACAAGAGATCACCGAACACACTTGATGCTCTGGCACTGAAGAGAAGTCCAAAGAGGGTCTTTTTAGTGGGTGGATTGTTGGTAATGCCAGGCAGGTGTCCCTCGTCAGCCACTGGACAAAGAGACCAGAATGCCCAATGGGAAAAACACAGGGAGGAGAGGCAGGGGGAGCAGGAGCACCAGGAGCACAGAGAACAGCAGGATAGGCAAAAAAAAAAAAAAAAAAAAAAAAAAAGCAGCAAGCATAAACATAAATCATGACAGATATGATCGCCAAGCCAGACAGGAATCGTTTCGGTGACCTATTTCAATACAGACAGGTGGAACCATGTTGAATGGGCATCAAAGTCTTCCATGTTGACTTTCAGGAAGCTTCATAATAGAAAGAATTTAAGAATTGCTGCTGTTCTTCTGATAATGATGCTCTTCAATGGGCAACAACCGCAAACATACCCTTTGAGGCTTTGGACTCAACCTCCACCAGAACTCTGAAGATGACCTGTGGACATGAGCAGGACATCCCTGAAGTCCTGAGGAGGGCCTCTGTGGATCAGACTTGCTTCATCATCTGTGATGGCTGAGTGATGTGTTTACATATATGTCTCTATATATAAGTGTAAAAAGGTATGTTTATAAGTATATAAATGTGAAGAGGAGGCTGATATACGGTGTGTCCACAGGCCAGGCAGCTAGCGGTGATTTAACGACATGAGAACTATTTCAGGGGCCCAATCTCCCATCATCAGCAATCCATTCATCTCATACCTACCACTTATCTACAGACAGATTGTGTAAGGTTGTCTGGTAACTTCTACTTCAGTCATGCATTTATTTCCACGACTGATCAGGTTCATTTGATAGATATAAACTTGAGAAGCACAAATGTCACAGAGGTGCCAGATAACGAACTGATTTCTGTCTGTGGATAATCTGAGGATGGCTTATCAGCACCTTGACAGAAAAAAACTATTCAGTCTCAGTGCCAGACAAACAATAAATAAAAGACTGGATTTATTGTCCTGGAGCCTGTTTACAATATTTTAGCAGAATGAAGAATTGAAGATTAATGAACTGTGGCCATAAAAAGATGAACATGGTCAAAAACTTCAGCGATCAAGCCATCATTGACTGGTGTTAGGGGACACAAGGTGTGTATTACACCTCTACTATTTGCAGCCAGTAGAAATCGGCCATATCTGATCTATCAATACAAAAGGATTCTTTCTGGCACTGCTGGATCTCATTTTCTTTAAACATTCACTGAAGACTCTTCTCGAAACCTCTGAACCTGAAACCAGTCTTCTACATTATCTTTGTTTGACAATGTTACTGAAAATATTCCTGATACTGAAAACAAAGCTGACCTACCCTTTGGAAGCTGCAGGTGCCAGGAATACTTTCATAACATGATTATGTTTAACAGAAATGCACCTCTGAGGGAGTTGGCCTGGGAATTTCTCCTTTGCATGAACATTCATACTTAACATTCCAGACTGGTGAAAACAACAAATTTACATCCATCAATCCATCCATCTTCTACTGCTTTTTCCATTTCCGAGTCACAGGGGTGCTGGAGAAAGTGGGGGCTAGACCTCACCTGCTCTGTACTCTACCTGATTGTGTAGTAGTCCATATAAAGACCATATCAAGTTAGAAGTAGGGGCATTTTCACATAGAATTCAATACAACCTGACTTGTTTTTAAACACAGGTTAAAGGCTCTTCAGCAATTGTCTCACCTTTCACATTTGGAAATTATGTCCATAATGGTCAACATCCCTTAAACTTTCATTTCTAAAGATAAATATGACATTTTCAAAATAAAGTTTAACTTCTGTCACATACTGAGTCCAGACTGACTCCGTAATTTGTGTCAGTATCAGAAACTTTTACTGTCTCTCCTCCAGAGTTATAATAGTTTGGGATTTTTCATTTTAGTTTAATTTCATTTTGTTTTGACTTTTTCCCCTCCCATTAAGTTAGGTTTAATTAGTTTTCAGTGTGGGTTTGCTAATTTTTATATTTTAAAAAAATGCTAAGTTTGAGTTTTTTCATTCTTTGGGTTGTTGAGTGAGTATTGTATAATAAAATTCAACAAAGGATACAAGTAAAAAAAAATGAGGCTGAATTAATAGTGACTGCCTTTTTATTTTTGGCTGAACTACTCCCTCAATAAAAACATAAAGTGCATGACAGATGGACATTGTGTGTGTGTGTGTGTGTGTCACTGTGAGACGCATCTTGCAAACACACAAACAAACCAAACATTCATAAATAACCAACGAAGATGTTCACTCTGAAAGGCCAAATAAAGTGTGAACAAAGTGAAGTAAAAGCATGCTGACACACCTATGAAAGATGCTGCCAATCCTCTCTGAGCTTCCTCGGGTCTTTTCCGTCAGCTCCAGTGAGGTTACTCACTCTTGCAGAATCGGGGGTTTGAATTAAAGTGCACAGTCCTGTGAAGACAATGGAGTCCCAGTCTCAACAAACGTGTTAAGCAATGCTTCTTCTACCAGCAGCTACTCGGTGGTCGGTGAGAGCAGCCCGTGATGGGCTCCTTCTCCGCGCTACCTGGCCGGGATGTCGCTTCTCTCCCGGGGGGCGGTGGCGGGCTAATGGCGGAGGCTAGCTTGTTTAGGTACTCGGCATTAGCCGCCTTGTGTGAGCTTAAATGGACTTTGAGAGGCAAGCCGCATATTTTTTCTGTTTCCACTACGAGACACTTGCTTTTATCTTTCTCGTCGCCATATTAAAAAAGCCCCATGTAGGGCTTTGTCGCTTTCTCCCACCTTTTGCTACAGCCATGAGTTGTTTTTTTAAACCATGATGGAAAAAAAGACGAAGTGACGTCAGATACGATGCTTCTTTATACTGTGTCGTGTTCATGTTTTTTTTTTTTTTAAGTCTGGAAGCTTTGAATAAGTGATTAACTGTAATTAATGCTGTTATTAAACTATTTATGGATACAGTTCTTTACAGTACTATTTTCAATACGTTTTTTGATTAATAAAATAAAACTTAATTAAATTCGGAACATACACATTTATTTCTTTCATAAAACTTTATTTTTGACATTTTAACTAAAGTTGAAATAGAATAATCAGTTAAAGAGAATGAAACAGCAGTGTTTTTTGTTTTTAACATTCATTACTGTTGTTGCCCTGACTCTCTCACACACACACACACACACACAGCTGTAACCATAAAATTCAAAACACCATATTAGACATCTTTTACAGATGTTCTACCTGGAGGTGCTGTGGCTACACACCCACAGTGACCCGTTATTACCGGACTGAACGAGAGATTAATGACGTCACCTTCAATCATCATTATAAATGAGGGTGCTTAATGTTTATATCCGACATGTAACTGTTTACTAAATCTGACTGTGTTTAATGTTTATATCTGAAATGTAACTGTTCACTAAATCTGACTCTGTGTTTAATGTTTATATCTGAAATGTAACTGTTCACTAAATCTGACTCTGTGTTTAATGTTTATATCCGACATGTAACTGTTTACTAAATCTGACTGTGTTTAATGTTTATATCCGACATGTAACTGTTCACTAAATCTGACTCTGTGTTTAATGTTTATATCTGAAATGTAAATGTTCACTAAATCTGACTCTGTGTTTAATGTTTATATCTGAAATGTAAATGTTCACTAAATCTGACTCTGTGTTGGCCCCCATGTTCACCCTCTGCTGTAACCATGGTGACAAAGTCGTAGCGAATCTTGCTAACTGGCTGGCTAGCATTACAGCTAAGACAGCAAAGCAGAAAGTGGGACCAACTTTGGTTCAGCTGGCTGATTATTTGACTCCTGAGTGGTAACAGCATACCTCCTGTCAGGGGTGGATGCTCTGGCACTGAAGAGAAGGTTTGCATGTTGTCCCCCTGTCTGTGTGGGTTCCACTGGGTACTCCGGTTTCCTCCCACCATCCAAAGACATCATGTTTTGGCTAAATGGTGACTCTAAATTGTCCGTAGGTCTGAGTGTGAGTGTGAGTGGTTGTTGGTTTCTGTCTGTCTCTGTGTGTTGGCCCTGTGATGGACTGGTGACCTGTCCAGGTTGACCCTGCCCTCACCCAGTGTGAGCTGGGATTGACTCCAGCATCAACCCAGAAATGGAAAAGTGGTCGAAGGTGAGTGAGTGAGTGTAGGTTATGTCTGCTATTTAATATGTATTTGACAACATTTATTTGCATAGCTATGTAAGACAAAAAAGCAAGCCAGATAGATGGTCAGATAAAGAGAGATTTCAATAGATAGAGCAACATAATGTGAGTCTGTATTCTTTATATCAAATCATGACTGGAGGGGAAATACATATTACTGATTCCTTTCAAACCCAAACACAAACACCAAAATCAAACTGTCTAATTTGTTTTGCAAACAGTTGACATAAGAATTGAAACCAAATTATAGTTTTTTTATGTATGGTATAACGCACAAATGGTGTACTTCATTTTAAGGTTGATCTTACAGGTATTTTTATAGCTTGGGTATTAAACTGTAGACAGTGTAGAGACATAGACAGTGATAATACATTGTACATTGACTCTAAAGAGAGAATTGCTTTAAGATTTACATTGTTAATGTGAACAATGGAACTAGTTCATCTGGCTATTTGTGGTTTGTTTATAGGCCGCTTCCTTCTGTGGACTTTATTTAGGCTTTAGTGGTAGTTTGTTAGGAAAGATGAGCCTGCTGAACTAAACCTAAATCATCTTCAGAACCTGGTCTTTATTTCCTCGAATTATCAAAAGATAATGTAGAAATCTTATTGACTGTGGAGGGAACTAGGACACCCCTAACACCTGGGTTGCCTTACATTAGTGTGTCATCTAAGCTTGGATACCTGGCATGTTGGGAAGGGACGATAGAATGGCAGCTACAAATGGAGAAGTAGAGAAGGAGGGAAGAGCGAGGGAACCAGCCCTTTAATAGTAATAATTATTCTACTGCTCCCAGCCTGAATGTATCAGAGCATTGCGGTCCTCTTCTTTTCTCTTCTTGCTGAAATAAAATACAATCAGACCCATGAACACCACAGACCCTACGAAGATGCAAGCAAACACCACGGTGCTGATGTTAGTGTTCAGGATCTGCTTGGTATTCCAATGTTCCTCACTTTTGGACTCGGTGTCTCTGGAAACTGGTGGAGGACTCACTGAAAGACAGGAGAGCTGTTAGATTGACTGATAAGATAAGATACAATAAGACAATATAATAGATCATATATTAACCTGGGCCCTTGTCAGTCTTTTCCATCACAGAATCATCCTTATTGGCATCATTGGGAACCGCAGACCTGACAAACTGCAGAGGACCCTGGGTAATGTAATGGTCAACAGTCTCCATGCCCAGCCCTCGCCTTCGTCTGCGTGATGGATTTTCCAGACAGCCTTGGGCACATCTGGAAAAGGGATTGTCAGGCTCGCACAGGATGACAGAGCAGGTGATGTATACCTGCATGACAGGAAAGTGAAAGAGTTTAGTCCAGAGGTTTTTAGTTAAACTGCCTACCATCTTGTTTCTTAAAAAGCAGCAGAAATTATATTTAGAGGAGAAAGTGGAGCTAAAGAGGAATTGGGGCTGGATCTGATCTGGTCTGTGCTCTATCAGGATTATGTGGTACAGTCTATCAATCACACTGGTCTATTTTTATGGTCTCTGTGGTCCATTCAAGTCAATATTTTATTGCCTTTTCTATAAAATGTTGGCTTAGAATTTTTTGCTAGGCACAAACAACTTTTTTAACTGAGAGAAAGATGGTGCTTTTGGTTGAATAGGTTGTGTCTGAAGACCATGTGAGCCTTTTCTGTATTCAACAAGACGACAAGCTTTCTATAACCTCATCCAAGACCTGTGAGAGTTTGACCAAAACCATGAAAACAGTTGACTGACTGTCTGGCTGCAATATCAGATAATTGAGGGGAAAGTACACACATGCCTGTGAACATTTTACTGATTTGTTCAATATCAACACATTTGCAACTAGTTAATCTGTAAATTAACAACATATGATAAAGAGAAAATGTAATCAGGTTGCAGTTTGCTGGATTATAACCACACATTTTAAGAGCTGGGGCAGGGAATCGTTCTGTATTCTTGGCTCTGGTTAAACTGAGGTTAAAGAAAGCAACTATCAGGAGTGCATAACGATTGTTGAACTAGTGCTATTTGTGTGTTAGTGCTATGTGCATTGCAATAATCAGACAAACAAAAAATATCCATTAATTGAGAGCTCTGCAATTTTTCAAACACAAATTTCATGTACAGAATAAAGATAAGAAAAAAGGGATATAGAGCGGACTAGAATATGACATTATTATAGCCCAATAGTTCCCAAAGTGAGGGGGGGGCTGCATGGGTTAGGGCGACACACTGTGACGTGCTGGCTGTTGAGACGCCATGAGGCACTGGCGTCTCAACAGCTGAGTCCTGAGTTGAATGATGTAATGATCAACGTCATTGCCACAGTCAGCTACAAGTGTAACTATAACAAGTTCCTCATGAAGCTCGCATACTTCAGCGATCTATTTCTGAAACTCAATGAAGTGAGTTTGCAGATGCATGGAAAAAAAAACAACACAGCAATACTGTTACATAGTAACAGCGTTACTCTGAAAATAATTACACTGTTAAGGTGATTTGTTTATTTTTGATTCCAAGAGCGTTTGTAGTTTATTGTAACCTGTAATTTATTGCAGATTACATTTATTTGTTTAAAAAAGTTGCAGTTTGTATTAATTTCAATGTGTAAAATAAAGTGCAATAGATTTTGAAAACAAAACATTTGTCTGTGGGGTGCGAAAGTTTTCTCAACAACCAAAGGGGGACCCAGCAGAAAAAGCTTGGGAACCACTGCTATAACCTAACGTGGAAATGTTAAGGAATAAAATCTTTTGTGTTCTTTTCAAACCTGATATGCTCTTACAAAGTTGAATAAGCAAGCCAAAAAGGAAGTTTTAACCAAATATCGAATGGTTGGACTTGAATGCAGATCTTTACATAGAAGAAAATCACTTTCTTTGTTTGACTAACAAATGTCACCTTTATAGAACTAACCTTAGCATTTTCAGTCTGGAAAACCAGACTCTGGATTTATTATTTGATACGGGCAGTATAAGGCTAGCTATGTGAATATCATAATGTCATAAGACTACGTTTGGATTGATTTAATACTCTGCTTCATCCAAATTTACCTGGTTCAATAGTGGTCCTGTAAATTTGAAGGCCTGAATCTCAAAGTTGAAGGAATTTTGACCAGACGGGTGGACTTTAACTGTTTCATCTTTTAGACACCTGGAAGACATGACATGTTAATGAGACTATGGTTTTACATTATATGAACTCAAACTCAAAGCGCAGCTTCAGGAACAGGATGACACCTTAACCATTCCTATGTCTAACGATCTGTGAATAAAAACCTGACCCTCTTCCCTCTTTTGCTGTCATATTCTCCCCCTACTCTATTTTCCTGTTTTCCTTTGGTCCTCTTCTTCCCCATCTCAGGAGGGGAAGAAGAGGAGAGGAAAACATGGACTTTTAAACATTTTCTAAATAAATAAATAAATAAATAAAATAATTCTTTTGGAACAGGAGATTTTTCACGGCACCAGCACTCACCCATTCTTGATGAGGTCATAGGAGAGGCTGTTTTCAGGGTTGTCGTCAGGCGTGGCTTTGCATGATTCAACATACAGTTTCACATTAGGTAGTTCTGACTTAGCTTCGATGCCCATGAAGACCTTCTGCAACAGTTGGACTTCCACTGGATAGGCACGGGCATCTACCTTGTTTGTAAAGTTGCCATCATGGAAAATCTCAAATGTATAGCCAAATGTGCCAAAGCTGGACTCAGTGAAAATGTAGTCAGACTTGTGGAGACTGTAGTAACTGGAGACTGTAATGGCCTTGGGAAACTGACAAGAAAACTCAATCTGGACTTCCCTCCTCCTGGTAATGACCTCACTGGGCAACTCAAAGGAGTTGATCTTGTTCTTGAAAATGATGAAGTCGCCTTTATCCTTTAAAAAACAGAAGTGGAGGTGAAGCCATGACTAGCGGAGATGGAAACTTTCATTGTGACATTTGATCTCCAGCAACAGCTACAGACAGCTATTTTGGATTTTTGTATAAAAATAGAAATGTTTTTCCAGACCTCAACTTTTGTGCCACACGTGCTGAAGGACATGCTGCCCATGATGTGGGTGTTATTGGAGGTGAGAGAGCAGGACGGGTCGATCAACTTCAGGAAGTTCTCATTGAGGCCCGGCATGGAGGCTTTGTCAAGGGCCACTTTCATCATATTAGGCGAACATTCAACAGTGGCCTTTCCTTTAAGTGAGGATGGTATATAGTTTCATGTTGATTGACATCAATGTAAACAAACTATTTGACAAGATTGATTTAAGCTTCTTACTATAAAGTTGAAAATAGCTTTGAATAAAAGTATAATGTCTTGATTCTGTGAATCTGTAATTTTATATCACAAATGATAAAAAGACCTTGAATAATAGATGCTTGGGTGACCATGACAACAATGCATCTCATCTCTGATTGGCTGAAAAACAAAAGTAAGACAAGATCCAGTGCAAATATTCAATGAACAACAATCAGAAAAAAAAATATGTTTTTAACTCCATAAAGAGTTTAGTCTAGATCTGCTCTATGTGTAAAGTGCCTTGATGTAACTTTTTTATGATTTGGCGTTATATAAATAAATTTAATTTGACTTGCTTTGATCTGAATGCAAACATTGTGTGAATAATTTAATGCTTTATTAAACATGTACTTGACAGAGGAGGTTTTCGTTGAAGCAGATTTGAATAAAATCTGGGTTTAGTGAATTTTTTGTTTTGTTGTTTGTTGTTGTTTTGTTTATTGGCTTGGTGTTGCTTCATGATCAAATTTCCTTAACCTATGATCTTGTAGGAAACAAAGAAATTTCAATAAGCAGGTTATTTATATGTGTGTATTTCCATTAGATTTTGATTAAGTACTCACGTTTTATTTGTCTCTGCAGTGAAACAGACTGGGATAAATCTGTACAGATCACTCTGCTGTGGTGTCCAACTCACAGTGACTTCAGCTTTTCCTGATTCACCTTCTTTAAACAGTTTGCTCATGTTCTGCGGACCGTTGATCTGGAAGTCGTTTATCCTTCGGGGAAATGGAGGCAGGGGGGAGGAAATGCAAAGTCATATTATCTTCTTTACGTGTTTACCCATTAACAGAGAACATGGGTTTTCAGAAGTAAATACCTGGCGTGTTGAGCCTGTGCTTGAGCATAAAATTGGAACGTCTGGCCCACGGTGGCATGAAGAACGTCACCATGTGAGGGAGTCTTCGACAGGAATATGGGCTGCATGCCACCAACTTCACAGCTCAGGATTGGAGGAAGGACTGAAACAAGAAACGAGAGCTTATCAATACCAGTGCCACATTATCACACCTCTGTTCCTGTGAACACCAAAATTCAAATGCCCCATTATAACTTTAATCATTTCTAGAGCAACCACAGGACATCCAGAAATTTGACTTTTTGTTTTGATTTGTTCTGTTTGATTTTTGTCATTTTTTAAAGCCAAATAACCAGTCTATTTGTGTAGTTATGACTTTTATGGCCTGTTGTGGTCACTTACTCTCCACTGAGAACTGGACCTTGACTTTACAGAGAGAAGGTAAGTTTGGGTCGGACACCTCCCGTGATGCTGACGTTCCATCTGCATACGTTAAAGTAATGTTTGTGATGGGGAAGTCCTCCAAGATCACCTCAAATATCTGTGTGCCGATATCCACTTGACCTGTGCTTGTCAGCATGCACAAAGTCTGGAAATACACAAAGACGATTAAAGCACCTAAAATTAATCTTTGAAGTGACCAGAAAGAATTGTTCCATAACGTCAGTAGTATTGATATGAATGTGAAAAAAAAAAAAATCGAGTGTGGATGCAGAAGGATGTGTAAGAAATTGCAATCCATGACAAGATATTTTGTGCATTTTAAAAACTAATAAAGAGAAGAGTTCATTTGCAAACCACATATTACTAAAGGTCCATATATGAGCTAGTGTGAACACATGACATTTTTACCTCGTTCAGAGTGAAGTTTGAGGGAACTGAAGCATCTGAACTGAAGCGGCATCTCACGTTATCCCCATCTGGATCATGGGTGAGAAGAGAAATCCTTTTGAAACAGTTCTGAGGCACTCTATGAGAAAAAATGCCAGGGGATTAATAATTTGATAAAATATGAATTCAACACAATAATAAAAAAAGAATATTGTTTGTGTATTAGGTGTCTTTTTATTTTTCGTATGTTTGTTTAAAAGGCAACACAATTTTTTAAACTAAACTGTTTTTTAATTTCTTTATTTGGGCTTGTTTATTTGTTTTCTTGTAGTAAAAAAAGAAGAATGACATACAGACAGACAATCTGAACTGTTAAATCAAAGAGGAAAGAAAGACAAAAATCAAACAAAAAAATGGAAAAGTGCTAACACCGTTCTGAATGGCTATAATTTTTTTGCATTATCGTTCTGTAATATCCATCTTAACATTACCCACTGGTTCGTGAGCTGTTGTTTGAAGCCTTCTCTTTATCTGTCAGCTGGCTTGTTTTATGTTTTCTTAAGTGTCTGTAGTCAGTAATCTATCCTGGTTGGGTGGTACAGTCTGTCAATCACACAATAGCCATGCCCCAATATTTAATCTTCTTAATTAAGTGCCATAATTGCACTTAACATAAAAAATTGAACACACAATTTAAAATGGGAATTGTGCAATAACCGCAGAATGTGAATGTGACGTGGTATGTTTTCTTATGTTGGTTTTATTGATGAAGAGATTATTTTGTTGTTTTTTAAATTTGTATGCTCATGCACCTTAAGGAATGCACTTTCAATTTCGTACTTGTACAATGACAATAAAGTAATTCTAATTCTGATTAAAGGTCTATTTTTCTCTAAATGGATTGTTTAAAAAATTACCACCATGTTGTATTGAAGAAGACTTGACAACAGAGACTGAATGAGATAATGAATCAGGAGAGTTGGACCATTTTCACAGAGACTTTTTTACAGAGTGGAGTGTAGGTCCACTTATACAGACAGTTTATGGTTTCAACCTGCATTGATAAAGTCTTGTACCTCAAATATGACACTGTTGTCGTCACTGGACAGCTGTTGAGGGTGTGTGAGTCAGAACGAGTTCCTAGGTCCAACACTGCGTGCGTTGTCCAGTTTCTTTTCCCGTTGATGTTCGACACCCAGCAGCAGCCGGAGCCCCTGAACAGGAGATGAAGGGTTGAGTTAGACATAAATAAATTCATGGTCTCATGTCCAGTTCCACCTCCCACGTTGTAGCTGCCTTATCACTCTTCATCAAGTCTTCATCACTTAACATCTACCTATACACAGGAAGTGACAAATTCTCTCAATATTTTTATGTCTTTATGACAGGGAGGGCTGGAATAGTGTTTTGTATTAGCAACAAGGTATTTATAGGTTTTGAAATAGACCTGGGCCTACCTCAGAGAAAAGGAGGTTTTATTTTTGGAAATGATCGCTGTGGCGTATCCTTCAGACTGACACCACTGGCCTTGGCCTGTGTTGTCCTGATCTCCATGTTGGATGCTTGAGCTATTGAAGCTGTTGCAGACCCCACTGTCGCACGTAAAGGATGACTGGGTTTGACAGCTTCCCCTGCTGTTCTGTCTGTGGTAGAAGGTCACCTGTGAGGTACGGCAGAGGATAGCATTGATAGCGTGTAGAAAGAACAACCTTTTGCAAAATATGCAAATCCTATTCCAATCGTGCGGGGTGGTAGAGACTCAGGTCTTTGAAGTGCAGGGGCCTTCTGAAGACCTTTTTTGACACTGTGGTGGCATCATTCATTTTCTTGGCATGGTCTGCTGGGGAAGCAGCATATCAGCAGCAGACAGGAAAAAACTGGACTAACCTGTCAAGACAATCAGCTCTGTGTTGGAATGCTAGTTGGAGCCAATGGAGGTGGTGGCTGGCAGGAGGATGATGCTAAACTAAGCCTTCATCCATGATTGACACCCTGTAGCACTGCTCCCAGTGGAGGGTTATGATTTTCTTTAGTTCATAAATCATTTAAAACAAGAAGGTGCTTCCAATTTCTCAGAGAACAGGCCAAAAAGAGTCTCTTCTGAAAACCACCAATATACCATCTCATGGATATAAGCACACAAAATCTAATAAACTGTTTGTTTATCAAATTCGGCAATCCCAATTATAAAAAAATAAATCAAAATAATGGAAAGATTGTAGATGACAGTTATGCAAGTAGCTCAACATTTGCTACCTGGCGATTTAATCAATAATCTTGTACTGCTTGTTATGACAGTTTTACGTATTATCATCTTAAAAGAATAAGTTGTTGATTATATAAGAATCTTAAAAATTGCTGTACCTGGAATGTCCCATCACTCTTCTTCTGCAGAGGCATGAAACTAATGCTATCTCCATAGAAGCTAAGAGCTGCCGCAGTCCCCAACAAAGCTGACAGCAACAGAAGTAGACCTGCCTCCATGATGCCTCACTGCATCTGTTCCTGCAGAAGGCTGCCCCAGCTCTTTCAACATATCAAAGGGGAGAGGCACTTTACTAAACAGGACTAACCAGATCTGGATTGAACCTTGTTTTATTTTTGTATCCTTGAGCTTTTGAGATAGTTCAGTTTGGAAATTAAGTGTGAAAGGACATACAGGGATTTATGAATTTTTTTTTTTTTTTTTTTTTTTAAACTCAGTCCTGTTTCAGTCACATCTTTCAGATCATGACTCATTTGGAAGAAAGCACACTGTATTATTGAAACCTTTCTTTATGTATGGACAGTGTGAAGTGATGGAGGTAAGCACTCAGTAAGGATGAGTTAAAGAGTCAGTCAAAGTCAGTTCATGGTCACACATGGTCTCTCTTGTGTGTTTTAATGTCTTATCACCACCAAGAAAAGTATCAAGGGGCAGAAATAGTAGAGGGAAATCATCAGAATATGTGTGGTTAAATATGTACCCAGGCCAAAAAAATTCAGTAACAGGAAACTGAGGATGGGATGAATCATAATCATCAGGCATGAAAAAACAAAATCAATCTTGGCTCATCGCTTCTTTCTGACAACAAAACAAAAACAAAATACCTGGCTTACTTACTGATGAAAATGAAACTGTGTCAGTGGAATAAATACCAAGAAAAACCAGCAGCAAAACAAAGCTAGAGAAAGGAATGCATGAACAATAGGTAGCAGGACATTAAAAAATGCTCCTTCAAAATTTTAATGCAGGTGGAATATTATTCCTTTTTAACAAACCATAAGTGAAGCTTACAGATACTTCCCCGTGTCTTTATTGAAATCCATCCACCCATCTTCTACCGCTTTTCCGTTTCTGGGTTGCGGGGGCTTGCTGGAGCCCTTCATTGAAATAAACTTAAAAATTATCTGTGATATAAAGAATAAATGTAAGAATATGTTTAGCGTGTTAGGCTATGAGGAAAACATTTCACATAATTATATATTGCAAGTTCATGGAAACACTTTGGTGCTCCACGTTTTGTTTGATGGGTGCTTGTGTGGGAAATGTGAGGCCATAACCACAGCCGAGGAGAGCATGTGCTGCTGGGAGGTAGATGCCTCCTGGGCCTCAGTGGAGAAAGTCACCCCCAGGTTCCAAGTGCAGGGCTTCACACAGCACCAGGGATTTGCTGCTTCAGATTGCCTGGACCTCTCCAGGCCAACAGACAGGAGTACGTTATGCAGGGCTTAAAGTACTCCGGCACCGTGCCGGATCTATAATGAATGTCGTTGGACTGTGATTAAAAAAGATCAACATTAAAAAACAAACCTGTTGATGTGTGATATTGTCCTATTCAAGCAGTCAGTGGTAGACAGTAAGTAAGTAAATTTACTTGAGTACTGTGCTAAAGTACAGTTTTTGAGTATCTGTACTTTACTAGAGTATTACTTTTGGGGGATACTTTCACTTTAACTTCACTACATTTGAAGGACAAATATACTTTTTACTTCACTACATTTATATGAATGCTCTGGTTACTCGCTACTTTTGCGCTAATCTAATGTTACTCGTCCATTGTTTTGTTTTTTTTTTACACACACTCCTCTGTGTGTGTTCCAGGTACGAATATGGCCATAATGTATAATATTCATCCGACCTGGATTATTTCTCCATAACATCGGCTCATTCTTCATTATATATTGTGGCCGTATTATTACGTGGGACACATTAACTTGTTCTTCCTGCACACACACACAAAGCATTAACAACGAGTAATGTCCCGGTCCTTGTGTGTGTTGTTGTGTCTGAAGCGGTGGAGTACTTCTTCTACATTTGCGGCCAATATCTTTGTCGAAAGTGCGAAACCAACACCTTAAATAAATCCCCCCAGGACCCTCCCTGTCTCTTTCTCTGTTACCTGACAGCAGCTGGAGCCCTCTCCTCTCCGTCTCTTCCTTTCTGATGGAGCTACCAAACTCAGCTGTTTCTGTCAAAGGTAACATTTTGTGTCGGGCTTGAATATAAGCTAGGCTAATGGACGTTAGCATTAGAGCTGGCCTGTTAGCTTACTTTACAAGCTAAATGCGATGTTTCTTACCTTGCTCTACGTTTCTCGTTGCAGCTTTTATTTAAATATTTATTTAGAACATTTCTTAACTCTTTATTTTATTGTGCTCTTTTCTTTTCCTTTCTGATCACCGGACTGATGCTGACTGGACATTTTCCGACTGAACTTCCGACAACAGAAAACAGCCTGTAGTAGCAACAGTAACTAAGAGGGGCGGGGCTTAGCGAAGGCTCGGTGGCCAAACCATTTGTTGGGGGAGTCAAACTTTGATGGGCGAGTTTGACAAATAAAATAAATACATTCATGAAGCACTGCAACAGGGAATAAGTAATTAAATATTAAATTAATTATATATTGTACATTTATTGTCCATTTACTGGAGGGGTAACCGCTATGCCTCCATCTGTATTATTCCTTTACATCCCAAACTGGGAAACAGAAATATTATTTTTATTTTGTTATTATATGATATATATGATAGATATCTACATCATTTATCCTGAAGGCAATTCACTTACATACATCATTCATATTTTCTATATATGAATTAGGATAATAAAGTACATAATAATGCTGAATGTTCAGCAGATTTGTAAGGCTCTAAATTCCCTGCTTCGGACAGCTGAGCTGAGGAGGCTGTGTGAACTCCATCCTCTTGGTTGATAATCATCCGATCTGAAGGGTCGTTAGTGGTAGCTGATGCAGCCTGAAGTCTCTTCAACTGCAAAAAACGCACAGTGATTTACCATGATAAAAATAAATGAATGCAATACAACACTACTGAAAACACACTGAGCGTCCATAACACAGCCGCTCTGATTCCCACTGAGTGATGGCAGAGCCGAGCATATAGCGTCCTCTGCCTACGTCATATGACGCGGTGTTGAAAAAAAGTAGGTTAAACTTGCAGACTTATGTCTTGAAAAAAAATTAAAAACTCCATAACCTTTCAAATTGTATTTTTAGACGAGATTGTATATACATCTAAAAATGCAACCTGCATTAAGCCCTTTAAAGTCGGTTAGCGTGCTCATACTGTTCATTACCGTCATTGACGGACTTCGCTTTCCTCACATTTTTTGGGCTAGTGAGGACCCTTAGTGACGTAATCCTATAGTGTCTGAGTGACAAGATGGCTACGGAACCAAATAAGACCGAGATCCTCACCATTTTCAAAAGACTAAGATCTATTCCCACTAACAAGGTAACCGACCGCTGCCTATCTGTCTGTCCGTTGTCCTCTGACTGTGTTCAGCCTGGAGAGGCTCGATGTTTCCGGTTAGAAGCCGTTAGCTGCTCGGCTAGCCGCAGGCCCGCATCGACTAACTGCAGCTAACAGCGGCTAGCCTGCCAGTAAAGCAGTCAAACATAAAGGCCACGTATACGATCTGCGTCCGTGGTGGCTAACAGGCTGGCTCAGCGTCGCCTGGCTTCACAGATATCAGATTTTCTTAAACATAAGTTACAAATACATATTAGATACGTCTGGACCGGGGTCACCGTTAACCTTATTGGTCACACTTGTCGTTTTTTAGCATTTATCGTCGATGTGAGCTGATGGTATCTGACAGGCTGTTTGTTGCCAGCACTTCAGGTCATAACCTTATGTTGTAAAATGCCTTAAATGAAACATTGTGATGAACGTCTGTTCCTGCGCTGTAGCACCACACCAGGCTCTTTGGTCTGGAAGTATGTTCGTTACACTGACACTATGTTTTCACCATTTTTTTTTTCATCTGAGAAAACATTTAATGGTTGGTTGGGCGACTATATATTTCCGCTCCACCGAAACATAAATATCTGGGCAGACTTTAACGTCCAGTATTGCTTACCTCACTTTTATTCTCTTGATTGTGATTGGGTACAAGGAAATAATCAGTGTATATTTATAAAGCAGCTCTTAGAGGCGCTGTGTTGTTTTAATCTGTATTAACTATAACCTTGTTACGGTGTTCCACTGTTCTACTGTACATTGTTTTTTTTTTATAACAGGAAGTTATTTTAGTAATATTCAGACAGAGCCAGTGCTCCGATTGTTTGTCAAACCATGGAGTGGTGTCCCCCCTCAGTTGATCAGTGTTGACGTTTCTCTCTCAAGTTACTTCTTATCTAAATAGAGGGGACATGGTGATGTGTGGTGTTCTGATTGTAAAGGTTATATTGATTTATGACTGAAAGTTGCTTTTATTTTTCGATTATTTTCTTAAACAAGAAGCATGACAAAGGTTGTGCCATAGCTGAGATATGTCACAATTGCTCCTGGATAGAATGAACTGGGGAGTTTGTGCTTGGATGTGTGCCTCCTAAACACCGTGGTTCTCTTTGTTATAGATTGTGTTGTCAGTTGTCCCAGCCACGTTCAGTCCTTGTATTCACACCAATCCCAGGTGATCCAATCACCAAAGAAATGCTGCAAGTACAGGTGTGATTTCTCCCAAGGCACATTGGAGATCTGAATACTCCATACACATTTGAAAAAAGGGACAGTTTGAACGCAAATTTGGAAAGGAGAGATTGCATATGAGTCAGGGAAGAACCTGGTAAATGAGATCAAAAAACAGATTATCAATTACATTTTTTTTTTTTTCATGTCTGCTGTACAGCTGTCTGGTGGAGGTCTGTGTTCTGTACAGTGCCGTTTTAGTTCTTCTTCAATGTTTTGTCTTTTTTTACAGGTATGTTTTGACTGTGCGGCGAAAAACCCCAGCTGGGCAAGTATTCCCTATGGTGTTTTCTTGTGCATCGACTGCTCTGGCATCCACCGCTCTCTGGGAGTGCATCTCAGCTTCATCAGGTAGGCTCTGTACTGACTGGGGATCAATGGTCTTAAACTCTGTCTGGAGGGTCAAATAGCTTTGGGAATTGCCCTCCCCCACATTTAAACACATTTTCCAGCATCAGATTGGGAAGCTCTTTCTGTAAATGCATGCAATGATCTAACATTGACACACTTTCTAGAGTGACTGAGTAATTGGCTAGCTTTGTGGAGGCGAGAGAAGTAGGAACTTCTGTTTTTTTTTTTTTTTTTTAAATCTTATATTATTCAACTATTTGTGCCATTCATCTTTCAGCACAGACAAAATATCATGTATTTATTCACTTTACTTTCAGCTGAGCTGAAACACAGAGGTGGCAAAAGTACTCATATTCTGTACTTAAGTAGAAATACAGAAACATGTATAAAAAATACTCTGGCAAAAGTAGAAGTACTGATTCAACTCCTTTACTCAAAAGCAAGAAAGTACAGGCTCTGAAATGCACTTTCAAACTAAAAGTAAAAAGTAAAAATTAATTTTTCCTGTTAATGAAACACAATACATCTTTTGATAATTTCTGCTACAGTACAAAGTACCTGAAAAGTCTACTTAAGTACATTAACTAAGTATTTGTACTTCATTACTTGTCACCTCTGCTAAAACATGACTGTGCCCTGACTTCAAGTTTAGCCAAACAGTTCCTAACTGACTGTAGGAGTCACGATCATGTGTATTTGTCATATTTGAGTGTTGAATTTCCATGTTTTTCCTTTCTTACCCAAGATCCACTGAGTTAGATTCAAACTGGAACTGGTTTCAGCTCAGATGTATGCAGGTTGGAGGCAATACCAATGCGGTAAGTTAGAGCAATCGCACCAAAATTTGACCCAAATTCAAATTAACATAAAGCAAGATTTCACATGAATTGATGATCCATGTGCCAAAGAGTGTGAATAAAAAAATAAATAAAACACTTTTCTCATCCTGTGTGAAGACGGCATTCTTCCGCCAACATGGCTGCTCGACCAACGACACCAACGCCAAGTATAATAGTCGTGCAGCTCAGATGTATAGGGAGAAGATTCGACAGCAAGCAAATGTTGCATTGTCCAAATATGGTACAGATGTGAGTATAAATGAAAAGGAAGCCATTTTCAGGATGAACCATAACCTGTTTCCTAAATAATGACAGATTATAAATTCCTTATGAACCTTTTAGGTCTTTGTTGGTCAAGCTACAGTGTTTGTTTCTGACTTCACCATCAAGGCAATAATATCATACAGAGTAAAATTTGGATTGCACAGTATCAAAATAGAACATTTTGGATGTATTTCAGTTTCTGTGCTATATTTTCTTAATATTTATCAGAAAATTCTGTCTCCAGCTTTAATTCAGATAGTCTGGTTTTAAAAAAAAAAAAAAAAAAAAAAAAAAAAATTCACACTTAGTTATTTTTTTGCCATGTCATGCTTTTATTGTTTGGATGTGACAGAGCAGAGGAAATAGGGCCCATAGAGGGGGGAAAGACGTGGAGGGAAATATGTCTGTCTGGAAAATTAAACTTCCAACAAACTATGGGTGTCTGTATGCTATATATACATAAACATACACGTCCTAGTGCCTTAAATAAAACACAAAGGGCCAAAACAATTGTGATTTCAGACACATGAATATATGAAAATATAAATATTGAAATATTAACATCCATCAATTTGTAAGATTCATCTGAGCGCTGGTCCAACCTCTGATGTCTGTTGCTGATGGCTACATATTGTGCGGTTAAGTGGTTGTGTCATTTCTTTTTGATGATTCAACTCACAACTACAACACTCACTCAGTGGTAGTAGCTGAAATTGCCCTTTGGATCGCTGACATTACATCATAGTGATTATGAGTGTGTGGGCCACATTAGCTGATCCTGTGCAGAGTCCACAGGGAGTATACTGCTGACAGTTTATGATGATTTCAAAACCCGCAATATTCCAGAATAGCAAAAATTTTAATTGTAAACCTCCAATATGAACACAAGTCACTGGGACCCTGATTGAAACAACCTCTTCTTCTCCACAGCTTTGGATTGACTCGTCTGGAGGAAGCGCTCCCACAGCTCCAGAGAAGAAAGAGACAGACTTTTTTGCTGAACATACACAAGTTTGTTTGTTTTCTTTTTTTCCCCTTTTCTTTTTTCAATAAATAATAAGTAAATATATTTGTGAACCACATGTCAGGGAAAATCTATTATTCAGTACAGTAATATTTTTCAAACAAATATTTCAAAGGGGAGTCATTGTTTAGTAGATTTTTTTTTCAGGCTTTATAGATATTTGAATTAGAAAAAAAATTCAGCAGCAATATATTTATTAATTTAATAAAAACAAAACTTTTGAGGACATGATTATTATATTAAAGATCTATGGACAAGAAATGATTAAGCCATACATTTAACTGAAATGACATGATTGAAAAATATGACAAATTTGAAGCATCACTTAGATTTGAATTAGTAATAACAGCTAATCAGCAGCAAAGTATATTTAATATGAATCAATGTATAGAAATTTTGAAAAACCCATACTATTTATCAATGACATGGCATGACCCATCTAGCTGATATAGTTGATTTATGTTACCAGCTGGTTAATGACTGGAGCATGGCACCAGCTTCTGAGCCAGAGCAGAATGGAGCCGCTGTCACCCCACAGCTGATGGACACGACACCCAAAAGCCAGGATGACGACCGTGAGTAAAAATAACTCATCTGTAATGGAATGAGTTTCTGTTTATTCTCAACAGGTCACACCACAGTTACTACCCAGCCAGTGAAATCAACTGTATAATGGCATCTGTGTCTCAAAGAAATCTCCCACAGTATAAAAAAATGTCCTTATGTCATAGTGATGTCATAAGGGCTTTGTCCTTGGCTGTAGGTGAAAAGCGGCTGTTGGATTATTATTATATATTTTCTTTAATGTTTTTTAAATGGGTCTTGCGTTTTCACACATACAGATGCAAAGTAGATACCAATACCTAGCACATGAATCTGTAGGTCTGGGTGAGCGCTGTGATGTGTATGTGATTAACGTATTCTATTAACATTTATTAACATATTAACATTTTATATTTATATTTTATATTTTGCCGTGATTGGACAGTTTTCAGATTAAGTGTCAGACACACAGTGTTGTTCTTTCCACACATCTTCCTCTTTGTTTTTCACGTCCTGGTGAGATGTTGAAAACAAGGACAGGGTTGAGAAACTCTTCTTTGGTTTTTGTGTATATCCTTTTGTGTTGTAGTGCAGTAAAGTGTTCCTAACGTTCCCTTGTAGTGCAGCTAGATTTCTTTGACTCTGTTCAGTTTGGTTGTAAAATGTGTGATCATTGTTGTGTATTGTTAATCAGGCTGCACACAAAAAATCTTGTTGAAATGTGACTTTTGCATAGTTTTCACAGAAAAATTCAAAATGATGGGCTTTACCAAGCAAGCATGTTCCTTTACATCTGGAAAATATAATTTATATTTAAAATGTCAGATTCTCTGATTTGGACATTGGACATGATCATATTATTATAAAAAATCATGTCTTTGTCAGTGACAATGAAATCACAATATAGACGCAAGAAATAAACCACATAGTTGACTCAAACTGGAAACTGGAGTGATTCCAAATTTCTGTGAATTGAATTGGTTCTCATCCTCCAAAACTGTGACTGTTTGGTGTTTTCGTTCAAATGTTTTATGTCTAATGTTTTTTTCTTTGTTTCTAGAGCATGAGGAGGGACCTAGCATTGATGGTCTGACCACTTCACCAAAAGCCTCTATTGGTGAGTGCTGACTGTGATCAATGTCCTGCTCTCAGCACTTTTATCTGAAATTCTCTCGTCAGACACTTGTTTTCATTCAGGGACGCAGACGTTTCTCGCTCTCTCTCTGAAGCTTCATCGCTTGCTCTGGCTCTTTCACTCTGTTTCTTGTTTCTTGTTTTTTGCTGTTGTTGTTTTTACTTGCAAGGTGATTGTATGAGAACATTTTGTCGTCCACAATCTAGATCCTGTTTCAAGTCATATTTTACTGTGGAAGAACTGAGCAGAAGTTGTGATTTTTTCTCTTTTCCTTACTTTGATGCTTTATTTGGGTTTTTGTCTGCTCTCTGTTGGCCTTCACCCACAATCATTTGTTCACCAACTGTGCCATGACCAAACACAGTTTCTTTAGTTCATGTGGAGTTTTAATTTAGTTAATGTAAATCAGGAAGTTCCGCCGCTGTCATCACTTTCTGCTTCTCTCTGCCTGCAGTCAGTTCCTTGTTCCCACAGGGGGACTGTGACTGTGTTTCAGGTTTTGCTCCATTGGAAAACCAGTCCATAAGCCACTATGACAAACTCTCTGAGGCTGCAGAGCAGAAGGACTGCTGTGATCAGCTGCAGTTAGCAGACTAGCTGTCTATTAGTTAACAGTGGGCCAGTTAGTGGTGATTCAACTTAGGACATTAAATATCTCAACATGGATCATAGTAATCATTTGGCCTGAAGGATTTACAATATGAAAGCTTCTTCTTCCGTGGTTTGGATTTTGGTTGTGGTAACCTGTTTGTCTCATCCTGTAGAAAAGAACATGCGTTTGTCATCGCAGGAAGCATGGACACCCAAAGGTGATTGGTGTGGCCTTAGCTGCTGCTGTGTACGCTGGCTTGGTTTATGCCTCAGATGCATGTTTATTTCACTTGACTGACCCCTGACCTTTTGCGCCTCACTTAGCTGGGCTTGTGAGATTCATGTGGGGTTTTCTTGCTTTTGAATAAATTTCTCTGCAAAGACGTCAAAACAGTCTGGATGTTTTGCCCGCATTGTGCAGCCATTGTCACTCTGTCTGACATACCTGCTACCTAATCAGTGTGGATGGGCATATTGCTGCAAGCGCTTCAAATGAAAAACTATAGCCAACACTAAAATGTCTGTAATTTTAGTGTCAACTGATGAAAGTGAAAATGTTTTCATCTTGCTGTCATATTGAAGTGGTAAAGTCATTGATGATTTTAGGAAATGAAGGTCAAAGGATCTATTTGAAATGTGTCTGTGCACTGGCTTCCTTAACAAATTGGCACGCTGTGTGCTTTTGTAATTGCAGTTTAGGAATTAAAGTGAACCCAGACTCTGAACTGTACTGAAAACCAGCCTCTTTTGATGAGCTGATCTGGTGCTCTTCCTTTTATTTCAGGTCAGAAAAAGATTGAAAAATAAAAATATCTTATCACTTGCATTACAGATGTGAAGCCCTCTATTATTGGGAAGAAGAAGCCCATGGCTGCCAAAAAAGGGGTGAGTGTGGTTATATTTTCAAGTTGTGTTTTGATAGTAACTTGGTTCAAATGAGAGAAAACATTAAGTTGTTGGAGGTGGAGACCTGAAGAAAAATGGCACACAGAAATGTTACGAGTTCCGCATCAAAGGAAACGGCTACAAACTGCATTCAGACCCAGGTCACATGACTGTGCAGGAAACGCACTAATATTCTTCTCTTCTCCTGCTCTTACGTCTCAGAGAACAGTAATAACAAACTGATCGGAGCGGTTACACCAGAACCACGCTATGACCTCACTCAAGGATTAATAAGGGAAATAAACATTCAGTATGTGGCTCTGGTTCTGACCTAGAACTGATCTGTGCAAAATTTCTCCTCTTGATACAGCTGGGGGCAAAGAAAGGCCTCGGTGCTCAGAAGGTGAGCAGCAAGAGTTTCTCAGAGGTCGAGAAACAGGCGCAGGTGGCTGAGAAGCTCAGAGAAGAGCAGGTTGCTGAGGCCAAGAAGCAAGCCGAGGAATCCATGTGAGGATTGTTTTCTGTCTTGATGGAATACATGGAAGCCCTTTGATTCTAAAGTCTTTTAAGTCTTTGTGTACAAGAAAAAGTTTCATAGCGCTTCCTCACTGGCATTTGCAGTGTGGCCTCGATGCGTTTGGCGTACAAAGAACTGGAGATCGACAGAAAGATGGAGGAAAAGAAGTTTCAGACCCTGGAGGGCAAGAAGAGAGAGCAGGCTGAGAGGCTGGGCATGGGCTTCGGGAACAGGAGGTAACGCTGCACAAACGTGGGCTCATAATCATCATAGGCGTGTGTGTGTGTAAAGCTTTTTTGTATACTAAGAACAGACAGTTTTTTTCATATCTCTAAATGTGTTTGTGTTTCCTGTTTCAGTGCAGTGTCTCACTCTGTGATGTCAGAGATGCAGGTCATCGAACAGGAAACTCCGGTGGGAGCAAAGACCTCCTCTCGCTCCAAGCTGGACATGTTTGATGAGCCAGGGTTCACCTCAGGACCCCCAAAGTACAGACGACTTCAGAAAAACACCCAGTCATTTATCTGCTGTTGGTTTAAATACTCAAGACTAAATCCATTGTGGTTGATGCTTCAGGTACAAAGACAACCCATTCACAGTGGGAGATAGTTTTGGATCCCGGTGGGACACCGAGGGAGGAAGTTCCTCCTTCACAACCTCCTGGGTTCTGGAGAAAGAGGACCCCAAAGAGGAGGTCACCATCTCCAGCATCCGACCGATCGGAGAGAGGTATCTGCAGACATTTGCACCAGCTATTGTCACGATGTCCTCTGTGTGCTCCTCACTGCTGCACTGATGTCTGGTCTTGTCTTTAATCCAGACTCCCCAGAGGAAGAAAAGCTGAGGTGTCAGCTCCAGTGTCAGAGTCCAGTGAGGCTAGGCAGAAGTTTGCAAATGCAAAGGCCATCTCCTCTGACATGTTCTTTGGTCGGGAGAGCAGCGCTGAAGTGAGACACCATGCCGAGCTCATATTCAGTCTTATGTATTTTGGAAGCCAGATATCTTGGAAAGGTTTTATTCATTCAACTTCTGTTACTTCTTTTGTCAGTATGACGCCAAGACACGACTGGAAAGCATGTCCGGGAGCACTTCCATCAGCTCAGCTGACCTTTTCGGGGAAGGCAGTGACCACAAGGGTGAGACGTAGTTATCAGTGGAGGATTAAGAAGTGAAAGGAAAACTCTGCCAGGATAAAAAGTAGAAAGCATTTGATTTTCTGTAGTATACATGAATATATGTGAATGGTTTTTGTACCTATCCCTGTCAGGGAGGACGTCAGGCTTTGACAGCATGCTCCCCTCTGGCCCTGACATCGCACAGTTCAAACAGGGAGTAAAGACTGTAGCTGGCAAGATGGCTGTCCTCGCCAATGGTGTCATGAACCAGATCCAGGTAAAACATCAGCCAACGTGGTATATTTTCTCTTTGTCTCGTGGTTCTTTTACTTTTCTAGTTTTAAACTAGACTTGATTTTAAACCCGTCTTCCTCAAGATTTTAGTTTCAAACTAATTTTCTATGCTTTTTGAGTCTGTTCCTAGACTATGAGACATGCTGTTGGACATTTTATTTTGAAAACCCCAGGGTAGTGTTTTAGTCCAGACAGAAAGTGAAACCTTTGTATGTGATGATGGTTGCCCCCTGATTGAGTCTTGTGGGAGACAACATGGAGGAGGAATTTATGTGTGACTGATCTTGTCATCTATGCAGCAGCTCTCGTTCACTCACATTTTAGATTTAATACTGCAATTCTAGATGCGACAATATACAACTCTATTGCGGTCAAAAAGCACTCCACATAAGTTGAATATTTTGAACTTCCATTCTCAGGATAATTGTGGCCTTAGTATTTTTTTATTGGAATAGCAATGATTGCATGGCGTTTACTATTCTGATCCCTCTTCCTTCTACGTCCTGTTTACACGGGCTCCCACATGCTCTGTGAACATGAATGGCTAGATGTGTGTTTTCTTTTCAGTAGTGTGTACATAGCCCACCTCCGGTAACAAAATCAGACCTGATCAGTGTCCAGGTTACAGGTTAGGGAATGTGAGGAGGCATAATCAGCTAAATGGAAAATGCCCAATGGCATCTATTCACTGGACAAACTTTTGCTCATTCCTTTGTTTTTCTCTGTACTTCTGATGCTTTCTCAGGACCGTTACGGCTCCTACTGATGACCGACCAGCAACAAGCAAGAGAACATACTAACTAATGTCTGCATAGAGCCAACCAGCCTCCAGACTGACACGTGCATTTGGGTGGAAGAGATGGGACGAGAGTGAGAGAGAAAGAAAGAGGGATTGCATGGGGAAAAGAACTTGTCCTTCTCACCCCTCCCTCTTTTAGAGACAATTTAATCAAAGTGAGACAGTATTTTCTTCTCTCATTCTCATTAGCAGACTCTTGAGTTTTATTTTCATAAAGGAAACCATTGAACGGTGTCATCTTTTCTAAAGCAAGTTACGTTGTAATTTACTGTCTTAGATTTTCCAAGATGATGTCAGTTAATTCAACTGTATTTTATTCCTCCTGCATAAATCAAAATGTTTTTTTATTCATATCTGAATATTCTTCTTTGTTTTATTGTGATATAAAAAAAAAACGGTCCAGTATATATTTTCAATTTGAACAAGAAGACACATTGTTTGATTCACTGCTGCTCACTCAAAAGTAGTCTGTCCACCAGTTTTATCTACACGAAGCATAGACACCCAGCTTTTTTGACAATTTGTGAGCTTGGATTTATGCACTTCTGTCTACATTTACACACTGAAACACTGGAACATCAGATATTTGATGTCCTAGCTGCTGTGTTTATTTATTGTGTGTCTAGTGGGAGTCAGGCTGTGCACAGGAATTTGAGATTTCATATGAATTAGGGGGTATTGAAATTCAAACTAGGTTACAGGATTAAGTTAAAGACATCAGATAGAACGCGTCAAGTCCCAGCTCATGAAAGAGTGGCGCTGTTTTGACTATGCATCTCCATTTTCTGCCATGTGAATCTAAAGTCTGCTACAACCCGCCCCGCCCCCAACCCAACCCACCAATCAGTCAAAGCCGTTGGAAGGCTGATCTCTTCAGTTTACGTTTATCTTTTCAGACATTTTGGCCAATGGAAAAAATATTCAGGGTGCAGAACACCATAAGGGTCTTGCCTCTGACTCATGATGATCTTCAGACAAAAACAAATCTTTCAGTGTTTTACCAAGACCTACCTGTTAAAATCAGACCAGCTCATCGGTTCCCTGTTTGTCATGCAGATCTGTACCTTCACTTTACATTCTCCGCCGCCTCGACATTCAACATGTTGCTGAAAGTTTTATCCGAACAGATGACGTATGAATTATTGGTGTTTAAATTTCTTTGAAAGATCAGAGTATCATAGTTTTCCTATTATGGCCATGCCTGCGTTTGTCCCACCTGTGATTAACTCCCCAAAAAGTAACAACCATGTGGACTGAAAGGATGAAACATTTGATTATTTATTTGTAGGCTACAAAAAGAAAACTTATTCAGTATGTTAATAAAGATTGAAAACCAGACTCTGGCTCTGTCTTCTGTTGACTTTACTGCTGACACTGGTTTCTGATGCCTGCTGGTGAAAGAGAGGGGTTTTAATGTGCTTCTCCCTTGTTGCTGTTAAGCCCTAAGTCCTCTCTGGATAATTCTCCCCATGCAGATATCTGCTGACAACAAAACAAGTTAACAGACAAGGCTGGATGCTCAGAGCAGGGGCTTCTGGCAGGAAAACAGAAACAATTAAATAAGAGATTCTGCCTGATGACACGAATCATAAAGTTCTTAAGGCAAATATTTTCTTGATCATCAGCCAAACGAGTCCTTTAGTGTCAGAACAATGACCACCTACAGGCCGAAATGATCTGAGTGATTAAGGTTAAGTCAGGATTATCACATTGATTTCATCTCAGGAACTCCCTTCATGTTTTATCTTATAATTGGTGGGGCTCATGTTGGATGTCTCTGTGGCCTTGACCTGCAATATCAGTTCATTTTTTCCCCCCTCGACTTGCAAAGAATCAAAGATCCGGACAAATCCAGCAGTTTACTATCCCCAGTTGTAGAAGTAGATCTTCTGCCAGGTGGGAAGGTAATCCATCAGAGGGCCTAGACAGACAGAGGTCACAGGTTCAATCCCTGCACCGGCACATTCTGGACAGATAGGATAAAAGACGGAACTATTCTGTGGACTTAAACATATTAAAGGTCCGTTATTTTACACCTTCTAAAAATCATCTCCGTAGAGTTTCACATCACTGATGTGGAGTACATATAAGAAAAATACAAAAAAAATAATTACATAATGTTATTTCTGGAAATGTCCAAGGGAACTATTAATTGTAATTAAATTAACATAAAAGTGTAAGTAAACACTGTTGTTGCCTCACTGTAAAATTAAACGGTTTATGAAGGGAAAAGGAATCAACAACCTGATCGACAAACAGTCTCCCTAATTTAAGTCAATTAGTAACATTTTGCTGATGTAAATAGGGAGGGGCTAAGCTGTTATTGGGCGACATCACACACCATTTCACATCCTGAAAACCAAACCACAGATATTTTATTGTTTCTTTTGTGACAAATCTGATCAGTCCAGTCCTGTTAAAGTAGTTGTACTCAATAAGGAACACCTCACAAATTATTATGTATTATTTTTTTTAGTTATTTGTTGGGGGATTTTATACCTTTTTTTGATGGGATAATGTTGTGAGACAAGAAACACAGCGACCAAGAGATGGGAAATGGCGCTGCTCAGAGAATTAGCCCAAACTACTCAGCTAGCTTTTTAGTACTTTCCTTGGGTCATGAATATTAGAAGAAAATGCTTTGTTCGGCTTTGAAAGGCTCACACATGGAGTACTTACGTGCGATGAGTCCTATCCCTGGAACATGATCTGCCAGGAGTCGGAGCAGAAAGAGAATTTTCTCCCTGCAGCCAAAGAAATGGCAACAACATTTAAAACGCAATTCAGGAGCAAACCAAAAAAAACAAAAAACTAACTGTCCTTTTTCAGCCATTTAAAATAATACTCAAAGTTGCATATAGACAAAAAGAAAAAACTGAGCTGCGTTCCCCCAAAATTTTCATCATTCCTAATCAACATTATTAAAGAAAAACTTTACAAATGTGAAGAATTGCTGTTTTTCTCTCTTTTATATCACAAATGTAAGAGTTTGGGATTTTGGACAGTCGACTTGACAAAACACAAATAGAACCTTCACAGAAGAGGAAGATATTTTCATAGAAAATGGAGTGGAGTGTGAGTGAATAATTGATGTCTGGTTTTCAGACAACATGTTGTGTATGCAAAGACTCACTCAGAGTATTTGTCATAGAATGGTGAGCGCAGGAGGTAGTAGAGCAGAAGGAAAGTCCTCCTCCTCATCTCCGCTTTCTCCCACCCGTTCTGAAACCTGGTCTCATTGAGCACAGTGAAGCTGGAGGCAGGAAGGTTTTCATAACTACGCATTAATACACTAACATGATGACTTTGTATATTAGTATTAATAATATCAATTGTGAAACCCAAAATATTTAGCATAAAGTCAAAGCCAGGTAGCTTTATGTGTAAAGTACATTTCCCTAGGGTGATTCAAACTGCTGTACAGAGGAAAAAATTCCTTTATAACAAAGAAGCAGAGAGAAGGAGAAAGATGCAAAATGAATCTAATTACTAAATGATTTACAACTAAAAATGTTCCATTAAAAACACCAAAATTGCACAGATGAAGAACAAATATTACATGAATGTTAAAACAGGTCCGAAAATAAGATAGTAGGCATTACAGGTGAAGGTAATCACTTATGAGGAGTAGAATTCTTATAAAAAAGATATTATCAATCAGAAAATTTTACAAAATAAAAAAACAACAACAAAAAAAAAAAAAACAGCAACTAACACTTGTTGATTTATTTTACAGAAAAAAATGCATCCTTCACACTTTCCTTTGTCTAGAGAGTGCAGACGTAGTGATTCACATGTACCCGAGGACATAATGCCGTAAAGGAGGAGTTTCCTTACCTGGAAAGTTCAAGGACTCCAGAGACAAGCCAAGGTTTCCAGGAATGTTTCCCACAGACAGTGAGACAGATCACTACAGTAAGTTTCAGGAAAACTGTCTCTGCTTCAAGCGTCGCCTCGGTCAATCCATCAATCCATCAATCAATTGGTGCATCGGCTACAGAGCTCTCGTCTCTACTACAACTCTGCATAAATATCCAACGAAGAAAAACAGACACTAACACCTGTCATTTTTCTTCACAGAAAAATTTTAACACTTCAGCCCTTCTGTGAGTTATTTGCTTTTTGGATTTGAAGTGTCTCTATTAAATCTGAATTCCACAGCAGATTTCTCCTGCATTAAACAGCTGTTTGTCTAGAAGAGGTGATTTGTTTCTTCATTTAACTGAGTGTTTCAGGTGTCTTTACGACTGCCAAATGATGTTTGGCAGTCTCCATTCTAGTTTGCCATCTAGAGTTCAGCGATATTAATGCAAGACTAGGTCACAGTGCTCTGTCAGTGCAATGTAACTATAATGTTTTTTCTCCACAGGTCTTTATCCAGAGCAGTGGTTCCCAACCTTAAAATTAAAAAAATCATCATGGCCCTCCTCCGACCCCATAAATTACTGAATTAATTTAATCAAATTTAATAAATTAATAAATCCTTTTAAGTGTAACTGAGTTTTAACATTTAAAACATTATTCTGTATATTTTTATTTGATTATTAAAAAATAAATAAATAAATAAATAAAAAAATCACACAGTTCTTGATCCCACACAAAAATCATACTTTTTTGGACATGATTTGGTGGCGCACTTGCAATACCGTCACAGTCCACCAGGCGACCGCAGCCCACAGGTTGGGAATCACTGATCTCAAGGTTACAGATATTCAGCAGATGGTAGATGTTCAAATCAGGCAAATTATGAGTCAGCTGACTTTTTTTTTTTTTTTTAACTAAGCAAACATTTTCTTTTTGCTCATCGCTGGATTCAAGGTTGTTAAAATACTGAGATTTTTCAAACTGGGGAACAGGTTTTTGGGAGACTGGAATGGATTGTGGGAGATTGAAGGATACAGTGTATGAGAGGCCGAGTGATGTACACGGACTCAGCGATGGTCTCCTGTAGTCCTAGCTGCGTTGGTTTGCTGTGGAGTTTCTCCCTCAAGCTGCTCCTCCTCATCTTCTGACTTGGCGTTCCCCACAGCCGGGCCTGCAGGGACGGACCTGCCACACAGAGACGGGGCGGATATTTTATTTCTGGCTTCATTGTGGAGTGCCCTATAGTGTGTCTTATTTGTCTTTGAATGTGACATATTTGAAAAGATCTATTTGGCTCCTGTACTGATGGAGAATAGAGATCTAACTTATGTTTCTATAATTGCCGATATCACTGTTTCATTTTTTTCAGCTTCACGTTTGGAGTCTTAAACCTAATCATTATCATTACCGTTTTGAATTGATGAGAAGTTTTTTATGTATGTGGATTTGTTTATCTCTACCTAAAAGGACCTGAAAGAATTGTCCTCGTTTTTATGATTAAGTTTTAACTTTCATAAGATTAAATTGTCTTCAACTTTGTCACTTTTTCTTATTTATTTAAAGAGTATTAGTACATATTCTTGATTAGGACATTGGACTTGGCGCTACATGAAAAAGATGCCGGCAATCAAAATGTTTTCAATTCCTTTTTACTATTACAGAGCAGACAATTATTTCAACAGGTCGAACCACTTCTCTCTTCTCTGCCTTATGTTTATCTGAATATAGAAAAGTTGATGAGGTTAAGAAAGCACCGACAACAGAGGCATCAACGCTGACTTGTAAACTAGTGAGCAGTAAACATTACATATGAGATGAGCGCTTCCTGTTTTAAATACGGTCACATTTTTACTGTCACAACATTCCTCTCAACGTTCTTTATAAAAGGTCTTTGGTTTCAGTTCACACTGTTGTTAAATGTTCTCTAAAAATTGTTTACTTGCACACATGCAGCCAGGCTTTTAATCACTGCTGCTGTAATCACTGATGATAATAAGATATGTCTTCAAATCTCACCACTGCCCAGAGGCCTGATGACTCGTCCTGACCTCTGACCCACAAAGCACCTTTCATCATGCTGTTCACCATTTCCATCCTCTGTGAAGACAAGGAGGAAACACTTTATACTCCTTACACACGTGCCCTCCCGTGCGTGCACGCACGTACACACACACACACACACACACACACACACACAAAGAAGAAAGACTTTTTGAAGTAAGTCTAGTGTGCTTTCCACAGTTTAAAGCTGTCACAATCAACATTTCAATCAACAAATTTTGGCCAGGATGCAAATCAAAGGGAGAAATGCTTCATGATGGTAGAGCAAGAACAACTGGTGATACAAAGAAAAAATTCTCCGCAAGCTGAACCATCTAATTCGGCCTCCACCTCTCTGGTCTACAAACAAACCTGTGTCTTTATGTCTTTATGTATCATTAATAACACATTATTATTATTATTTGCTTTTTTGAACGAATTAGTTGTTAGCTGAGGTTAATGTGTAACTTTCACACGCTTTCACATTTAGTTTTAGTTTGAATGTGAAATGATTCTTCAACCTTCAGCCATACTAATGACTCAGTGAGGGTGGGAACAAGCTACAAGCTAAATGTTAAAGTCAGCAGAAAAACATGCTCCAGGTGACTGAATTCAGTCACAGTCCTGATGCAACTTCCCCGACTTTCTCCCTCTTAGGTAAAAAAAACAAAAACAAAAAAAACAAAACTACTTTAAACCTCAATGACACAGCTAGTCATGCAGGAGGGATAACTGACCTTCAACACCAAGTTCTGCACCTCTGTCCAGAGGGATTATGGGAGGAGAAGTCTGGATACCAGATTTATACCACAGAAGGAGCACGATACGAAAAATAGTCCTGTGGATGATGGACATGGGAACAAAACAAGACCAGAGGAAAGTCCAGAAAGTCACAGCAATGCATATTTTTTTTAGCTGATCATACAACCCAAAGAATCCTCAGCACTGGCTTGACTTTTTAGATCTGGAGTTCACAGCTACTTTAATAACTGTTTGCTTCATCTGTTTTAGACACAGACACATCTGGAAGTCAAACAAATCACCAATACATGCATAATAATGAAAACAGTGTGGTATCTGCCTTTTTTTTACAACTTCAGCCAAAGTTCTTATCTGAATCTTAAAATTCTCATTTTTATACTCAGGTGAATGGAGTAGTCAAATATACAGTACAGATTTTTTTTTTCCAGGTCACAAGAGTTTTAACCCGTACTTAAAAATCTGGATGAGTCCGATCACCAGCCAACGGCCAACTTCTCCCCACAGTTTGCAGGCTCCGATCTCCAGGAAAACCTCCACATACTCCAGCACAGACAGCCAGGTCAGGAGCCTCTGCTGAGAGAGAGACTGAACACCACACACACACACACACACACACACACACACACACACACACACACACACACACACACACCCACACACACAGTCAAACTGAAATTGAAACTAAACTGCCAACCCAGTCTATTGCATCAGATTCCTGTAAAGACTGAGGAAGAAATGTGCACATCTTTCACCCTCATCCTTCCTTTTTTTTTTTTTTTTTTTTTTTTTTTTACTTTTAATCAAATTATATTAATTATATCTTCATTTTAATCAATGTTTTTTAGAATGTGAAGTGCTTTGTTTCATTTTTTGTTTGGAGGTGCTGTATAAACAAAGTTTGATTGATTAATTGATGTGAGAATTGGGTTTCAGCTAATTGTACTCGTGTTAAAACCAAGGGCTTGCTTTGCAATGCAGCGGCAATAGCAGGGACAGCTTGTGGTCATCTGTAAACTAGACAGAGTCATTTCATTTTAGCCTTTGTCAATTTTTAAATAAAAGAAATAAGCCAAATATGTGAAATATGATTTGTGTGACAGCAAAAAGCACAGATGACAACAGTCCTGATGCACTCTAATCCAGGACAGTCTCAGTTCACTGCTCTGTATGAACCCTTCATAGAGTGCTCACCACAGGGAGGGAACATCTCAGCCCTTTGCGCAGAATGCTGTCATTGAACAGCACTAGGAGGTTGGAAGCAGAGTAAACTGAAAAAGGCAGAGTGAAGAGGAAGTTTAGACTAGCTACTGCAAAGAAAAAATGGACAAACAATCTGCTGCTTCTGTAGAAAAAACTAATTCAACTCTGAATTACTTACTAATTTACTTCTTTAGCCACTTTCACGGGGAAGGGAACTATTAAGTTTGGGAGATTCTGTATCAGCAATAAGGGCATAAAATGTCCCAACAGATTGTGATTGAACCTTCACGATGTTCCAGGGTCAGATGTAGGTCTGCGATTTTGGAACAGGTTGGGTACTACTGGCTTGCCCACGTTGATGTTGATGCATTCATCTGTATATATAAGCACTATGCCTTTTTGACCTAGGTTGAACATTCACATTCACTTACCTAGTTCAGATATTTCATGGGAATCTGCAAATCGCCCTGCAAAATAAAAGTCATCACGTTGTCATTTATCATGTGTTGAACCATCAAACACGTTTCATGCAGTGTAAACACTGTAAGAAGTGCCATATTACAGTTGTATGCAAAATGTTCATCAAGGCATGTTACATACTTTTAATTTTGTATACAACAAACAAAAATGTTAATGCTCTGTAACGAGTTTCACAGTTTAATGCTCAAGGCCAGTTTCTGATTGAAAGTGTCTGGTATCTCATTAAGAGAAAGCAGCTAAAGGGGGTGTGTGAAAGACAAGACAACATCAGGGAGGTAAAGAAAAATGCAGCTCTTCCTTCCAACACTGTGAGCCGCTTTGACCCACATTAAAAGAAATTGAAGCTCTTGTGAATTATAAATTGCACTTGGGTATGCATATTTTGATTCCAATTATTTTTGGATTAAGCCCTAATATTAAACCTGTGTGAGAGGGAGGGCCTGAAATAAGACTAGTAGTGAATCGATGATCTGACTCAGGAGGATGCTCAGACTCGATGAGCATGAACTTGAAGCAACAGTGAAATGATTACTTGTTTGTGAAAAGCCAGTTTTAATGTCTGTTTGCAGGAGACACATCATTTGGCAAACTTTTGTTTCCAGGTGTTACACGCAGCTGATCTCTGGTCTGGATCACAGACAGGTGGAGCCGAGGCTGTCTCCCTGCCATCGGTGAGGGAGCTGCTGTGTCTCACCTGCGATCAGGTAGGACAGCGTCCGCACGGTGCTCTCCAGCTGCGCGGTGGCCGCCGGGTTCCTCCTCACGTACTCGGTGTAGCGCTCATACAGCCGGCTCAGTTTGTCGATGTGCTCCTTAAAGTGAGACATGTTAGCGCGATTAATGGACACTTCATTTAGCTGCTGTGTTCACACATAGTTAATTTCTTTTTCTCCAAACTGAAGAAACTTCCGGAAGGAAGAGCCGTCGGTCATCTGTGTCCCCGCTCCCTGCGCTCTACGCGCAAAGGTTCCGGGTCCTACTGTTAGCATTTATACACGAGCTTTTTCCCGGACACGTTATTGTTGCATCAGCACTCAACCATCCAACACTGTGGCCATGTCGTCCTCAGGAGAGCCAGGTACAGTAAATTAGCTTTGCTTTTTTTCTGCCTTTTATTTCTCTTAACTTGACAACCAATGAATAAGCCCTGACAGCGCAATATAATGCGTTTTCACAAACTGTCAGAGCCGGGAGCTAACGTTAGCCTCGTTAGCCCCACCAGGCTCGGATAAAGGTAAAGCTAAAGGTCCTGTGAGTCTCTGACAGCTCATCTGTGCAGCATCTTCCCCGGACACAGAGGAAGCACAGTCGAGTCCGGATCACTTATTTCATATCAAAGGATTTTGTGAACAAATCCTTCACATCAGATGTTGTTTCTGCATTTTTTTGTGGAGTTTGGTTGTCCATGCTTTTAAAAGAAAATGCTTGACAATCTGTCAAGCTGCTTTGAAAAAACAAAACGCACACACACACACACACACACACAAAAACCCAAAACCAACGATGAAATGAAGTTGTAACGATTTGATAGTGTTGTGCTTTTTTTGAAGTATCTCGAGAATATTTTATTTTTGTTTGATTTTAATTTGCACCATTGTACAATAGGGAAAAAAAAAGAAAACCAGACATTGGCCATCATAAAATGTATATAGAGGTGCTGGGTTGAGATAAGAGACCAAAATGGGCTTATGTAATGTGTAATAAATACTCCAGACTAATATAAAGCATAATATAACAAATGTATTTCCTTTCTGTTAATCCATCACCATCAGTCTGTGTAGATTGTTACATTTCTCCTCACATCTAAATATCATCTTTAAATTGTTTATTTCATGCAAATATTTCTATAGGAAAAATTTCACATTTTTTTATGTAGGCTTTGATTTATTTGTTAAATGTTGTTGCATTTGTTACATTTCAATTATTCAATTTAAACTAGATACTAGACTTCCAGTTTTGAGCTGTTGCATCATCCAGTAAGCTGCATAAACTATCACTTTGTTTAAGGTGCCTATAGGGTTGGTGGTCACACACCAAAGCAACCTTCTTTAAAAACATATTATTATTATTATTATTATTATTGTTATTGTTGTTGTTGTTGTTGTTGTTATTGTTATCATCATCTTTATTATTATAAATGGACCCCAGTTTAACATTTTCTGTGCTCACCATACTATTCCAATCAAATCTTTGTTTGGTTTCCTTTTTCTTTCACTTTCATTTTTAGAGTTTGATTACTCCTGCATGGACAAATAAGGTCATCATTCTATTTGACCCAGTGGGTTTCACTCTTAGTCTGTGTGGTGGGAAAATTCAGGAAGCCATTTTTGGATGAGCTGAACTGATTTACATGGATAAGAATTTTGTACCTTTTTGTTTATCGCTTTATGAATTCTTGGAGTTTTGTTTTTTCTTGTTTGGAGTCATTTTCCCCTGAAGTGACCATGTCCACTGTATCTGTTGGCAATAATTTTTATTTCCAGTTTTGAGCTTTTGCATCATCCAGTAAGCTGCATAAACTTTCACTTTGTTTAAGGTGCCTATAGGGTTAGTGGCCACACACCAAAGCAACCTTCTTTAAAAACATATTATTATTATTATTATTATTATTATTATTATTGTTGTTGTTGTTGTTATTGTTATCATCATCTTTATTATTATAAATTGACCCCAGTTTAACATTTTCTGTGCTCACCATACTATGCCAATCAAATCTTTAATATTCACTAATGAAGGTTTTATTTATTAAGTCATAACACTTTAGGAGTTAGAGTCCACATCTCTGCATTTCATGTTGCTCACACGTGCTTTTAAAGCTGCATATGTGCATGTATCCTTATGATCCACACTCACTTCTGTGTTACGTTGAAGCATTTGTAATGTTTATGACATCGTTACAGTAAAACTGTAGCACTAAGGCCCCAACGCCCTCCTCCTCATCAGAATCACTTCATGGATTGACACCCAGAGCATTGTGTTTGGTTTCCTTTTTCTTTCACTTTCATTTTTAGAGTTTGATTACTCCTGCATGGACAAATAAGGTCATGATTCTATTTGACTTGGTGGGTTTCACTCTTAGTCTGTGTGGTGGGAAAATTCAGGAAGCCATTTTTGGATGAGCTGAACTGATTTACATGGATAAGAATTTTGTACCTTTTTGTTTATCGCTTTATGTATTCTTGGAGTTTTGTTTTTTCTTGTTTGGAGTCATTTTCCCCTGAAGTGACATGCCCACTGTATCTCTGGATCCAGCCTAAGGCCAGAGGCCTTGTGAGCTCTGTGTCGGGTGGCAAGCCCTTTACAATGGGATGAATGCTCTTCTGTTGCAGCATCCAACATCTGTACTGTCTTCAGAAAATAGTGAAAAATAACTGTAGTTGTCCTTACTCAGTCCTCAGTCCTGCAGTATTACATCAGCCCAGGAATATTCATCATCATTTGTACATTCACTATCAGCAGACGCTAAATATGGTCGTTGTCTGTTTGGTACTTTTCAGGAGTTTTCAGTTTTCACAATTTTAGGGTCATTTCGAGCCTGATCCTGTGGCTTTTGGTTATCCCACTTGTGGTGCTGTTGTCAGTTTACTTTGGTTGTTGCAGCTTAGACGGTAATTGTTTTCGAACATTTGCCCTCTTGTTTCTGCAGCCTTTGAGTTTGGCTTCTTGCTGCAGATAAATGAGGAGGCTGCGCTGGCTGTGGCCCTGAATGACTACCTAACCTCACGCAGCTACCTGGCTGGTTTCAGCCCCTCCCAGGCCGACCAGAAAGCCTTTAAGCTCCTCCACAGGCCCCCAGATCCCCATCATGTGCACGCTCTGCGCTGGTACAGACACATAGCAGCCCTGCAGCAGGACCTCAACTCTGAGAGCAGCAGTGAGTAGACAGTTGAAGGCATGAACAGGCTGAACATGGCCATCGTCCCATACCCCGTATTAGCCTGGAGGTCGAGACTATCTGTGGTACCTAAGACAGGAACAAGTCTGGTTAATGCACCTGAAAGCCCCCCCACCACATATACTGACATGCACGAACCCAGAGCTCTTTGGCAGCTATTTGAATGAATCTAAGTCTTTCAGTCACAGCAGTGTATTGTCTTGTGGTGCCTGTAAGCTGAACATGTAGAACATTTCTTTATCGCTGTTTAAACAACAGCAGCTGTGACAAATTGCACTCCAGCCGTCGACCTGCTGTGTACACCATGTCGACATGGTTTTGCAGACACAGAGAAACGCACCGAAATGTGCCACGGGAAAGGGTTTGCACATCAGTTCTTGTTCGGTTATGTTGCATGAGTTCAAAATGTCTGAATACCATGTACTGTCCCTGTTTGTGTATGCAGTGTTTGCCTTTGACAGCTGGCTGCCTCCTGGCTCTAAAGTTTATATTTCTTAAATGAGCACACAGAGCTGCCTTCCTCTGGAAATCAGCTGATTGGAGGTTGCCTATTGCTCATTTCTTGCACTTGTAGCCAAATTGCATATCAGAAATTTTGCAAACTAAAAGTCGCGAATAAGCCTAAGGATAAAAATACTGTTTTAACAGTCCCACTTAAAATTTTAACTTTTGACTGATGTTAACTTAAAAAAAAAATAATAATTTGATGCAACTACAATTTGGACTTCAGGTATGGAAATAAAAAACAATTGTTTACCATAAATCAATTTTCTCTAAAGCTCAGATTGAAATAAATTTTTGGATTTATACTGCTTTATATTTGAATTTTGTCATTCCATTTTCAAAATGTTTTAATGCAAAATTATAATGTTTTTAATGTACTAGGTACTTAACGACTTAAAACAGACCCAGCCCAAAGCTTCTAATAAATCATGATCTTGCTTTTACAAAATTCTAACAATAATATACTTAAAAATTATTTACATACATTATTTAGTGTTGATACTTTTTACATTAATTGTATGTACTCATTATAATACAAATGATTAGTGTTTTTAACTGACAGTTGGACAGCAGCATTATATTGTACAACCCCCCCAAATAATTTATGATGAAAAATATCATTTGATCACATATTTTATAATATTTGATATTATTTAATAGCATCCCAACTCTTCATTATACAATCTGGCTTTGATTTAAATCAGATTTATTTTTTCAGGTTTGAGAAAAACTAATTACTTAATTCTCTTGTTTTCGTCTCATTGCACACAATTATTTTCCATTAGCATTTATCACGGTTTGTCATTGAGCAGTATAAAATACTTTGAAATTGTTCATTATGGTGGAGATGAAACAGGTAATTTATTCAAATTTTGTTAAATACAGCATTTTAATTTCAAAGTTTAAGACATTTTCAGTTTTCTTTTCATTGGTAATAAAATAAAGAATATCTGAGGTATTGCTAGGCAGACCAAAAAAGATTCTTTTATAATAAACAAGAAGATAGCTTGCCAAAGGAATTTGTTTAAACTGCATCCTGAGATATCTGTAATGCTGTGTTAGTGACGGTAGGGGACAGCAGCACACCCACATTCATCCTCTTCTCTGTGTTTGATGGCAACAGCTCTGTGCTCTTCCTATGCTGATGAAACAAAGGTATCTTCATGGATTGAATTTACAATATAAAATTATAAGTTAAAATGAACACATTATTGTGATGTCCTCGGTTTTGTTTCTAAAAAATGTGACTTTTCCTGTGCTTCTTTTGATACTAACATCAGGGAGTTTTTAAACCCCTCACATGGAGCTCTGTAAATTCTTCTTTGAAGACTGGGATGAAACATTTACACTTAAAGTAAAAATATGTCAAGTTTTTTTCCTTCTGTAAAGTTTGACTCTGTGTGTTTGTGTTGTTTTAATTCCAGTAAAGGGAAAGCGGGTGCAGCCTCCCTGGTCTCCACCAGCAAGAACAGATGTTCCCCAACTGCTTGTCTACAACAGTCTGACGAGATCTAAGGTGGGTCAGAGGCTTGTCCTTGTTGGTGCTTATGACACCTGTGAGTTATTATTTATCAATCATTGTGATTCACTCTGGAAAACACAGACTTTCTTCTATGTAAACTGGCCAGATGTCATCAAAGTACAAGTCTCCGTTTTGGTTACAATATTAGTAGTAAAAAAATATCTGCATGTTGGGCCATTTCTTTAAGTGAGCTTTAAGTGACCTGAACTTTAGCCCGGGTCCATGTTTTAGTTGTTGTTTGTCTAGGATCATTAACTGGCTGCTAACAAAGTAACACATTTAGCATGATCTTACTGCAGGGTAACTGTTTGCTAACTGTAATCTCCATTTGCTCTCTACTTTCACTCTGATAATTTCTAAATCATGACACATAGTTACAGACAGTCTATAAAAGCAGACAATGACTTACATCTAAAAACCATTGGCGGAGCGACTCCACTGGTTGTAAAAAGAAGTCAGACTGTACTGAATCCAAAGTGAAAATATCCTTACTTCTTAGATTCATTCATCTTCTATCACTTATCTTTGGGTGTGGGTGCTGGAACCAAGCCCAGATCACATTGGGTGAGGGCGGGGTACACTTGGGACAGGTCACCAGTCCATCACAGGGCCAACACACAGAGACAGACAGAGACCAACAACCACTCACACTCAGTACTACGGACAGTTAAGAGTCACCAATTAACCCAAACATGATGCCTTTGGATGGTGGGAGGAAACCGGAGTACCTGGAGGAAACCCAGGCAGACACATCAGGGAGAACATGCAAACTCACAGAACGGCCCCCGGCTGGGAACCGAACCCCAAACATTCTTGTTGTGAGACAACAGTGCTAACCACTACACTGCCTTGCTGCCCCCACTTGATTTATTAGCTCACTAAATGTTTTCCAAATGGTCTTTTGATCTCAGTCTGTAGTTTCAAGTCTTCTTCAATAAAATATGATGCTCATATTTTAATGACAGTTCCATTCAGGGGAAAACTGACCATAAAGCATCGGGTGGATTAGGGCCACAATCATGATGGAGTAACAGAGCAGGTCAGCTCCACCTGTGACTCCTCTTAAGCTTAACCTCCTTCTTCATATAAGGTTTCCTCTGGTTAAAAAAAACCTAGGTGGATGACATAGCCAACAGAAACCTCCAAAACAGCAGCTCACAAACCAGTGGGTGTTGTTATGGTGGGTTGACCCAAACTCTGTAAACTGCTGTAGCTTTGTGAGTCAAACAGCATCTAAGCTTCTGAGTACCAGGCTCTTAAATCAGCCACAGACAGTATAAGAAAAATGTAAAACTCTTTTTGAGAGGAAATATTCACAGATTATAACATTTAGTTTGTTTCCTTCTGATGTTGTTATGGATTTATGTACATTTGCTGTGATCCTTTCCTTTCATGTCTTTTTTTCTTCAGTCCTTTTGTGGTTTTGACTGAGGGACAAACTGAAGATCGTGAGAGTGTCCTGACCTCTGACCGCCTCCTCCGACATTAAAAGCTATCAAAACACAGCGATAAAACTTTTGTCAAATCCATTATCTTTATGTTTCAGGAGTTGTTTATTCCCCAGAAAGGGAACAAAGTGACCTGGTACTGCTGCGGACCCACAGTCTATGATGCCTCGCACATGGGACACGCCAGGTAATCAAAGTAAAGCAGCAAATGTGTCGAACGTTTATCCGTGTGTGAAGTTCTCCTGTAGCTCAGTACAATGAGATGTTCTTGTATAATAGGCTTAAATTTATCATCTTCCTCTTTCAGATCCTACATATCCTTTGATATCTTGCGACGGATACTGAAGGACTACTTCAAGTATGACATCTTCTATTGCATGAACATCACTGACATAGATGACAAGGTAAATGTGGTTTGATGTCATCATTTTTTTTTCTTTACTTTTCTCACTCACTTAACTTATTTTCACATGCCAAGAGCCGACTCGATATCATTGCTGCAACTGCTTCACACCTTAGCACATCCTTCTTTTTTGTTTGTTTTAAATTTGCGTTCATATTTACATATTTGGTGTCCTTTCCTTTCAGATCATTAAACGGGCCCGCCAGAACTATCTCCTAGACCAGTACAAGGCAAAACAGCCACAAGCTGCTCAAATACTGCAGGATGTCCTGAGCGCCAGAGGGGTGAGACAACCACTCAGTCAGCCTTTAACAGGCCTCTGTAGAGCCAATGAGTAGGACTGAATAAAGAGAAATCAAATCGGTGCGTTACATCAGGATTATTATTATCAGGAGACACTGTAGACATAAAGGCAATGTCCCATCTAGGGACCAAAACATGACATGAAGACCCTTCGAACTTCTCCATGTCCCAAGTAGTAAAATGAATAATTAGAATATTATTGCAACACATAAATAAACAGTCTATTTTGACAGAAAACAAACTTAATTGACCTGAAATAACAGAGTCCAAGTGTAAAACCTAAACTTCCTCCTCCAGAAGAAAGTGGTCTAAAGAAACTGACAGTCCCCTCACATAGGTCTTACTTTAGGTCATCGTGACTTTAACTGCCTGTTAGGCAGCATCCCCAATCTGAACTTCCAGTATTCAACTGTAAAATCGGAAAACATGGCCTACCTAGAAGATTTGTGTCTTTGCTCTTAATCAACAATTAGTGTGTTTGTGTGTATTTGTTTTCAGCCGTTCCAGGCACATTTGGCTACAACCACAGACCCAGACAAGAAGCAGATGCTCGAAAAGCTGGACGCTGCTGTCACTGCCGCTCTGCAGCCTCTGCAGGCAGCAATGGAGCGCAAAGATGAGGCGGTGCAGCCTCTGGCAGAGGTAAGTCCAACAACATGATGGGGCCTTTGATAAATTTTTTGAATCCTCATATTCAAATGAATAAAATTTTTTTGGAAAAGTGGAAAATACTTCATGTATTCTGATAAGGCATTAGCTCTGTCCCAGTTCAGGGTCCCATCCTTTGCCCTGTCCACGGTGTCCAGGGTACACCGTTGACGGGTCGCCAGTCCATCACAGGGCCAGCTTACAGAGACGACTCTTACAGGCAATTTAGAGTCACCAGTTTATCTCAGCATGCATGTCTTTGGACGGTGGGAGGAAACCCACACAGGCACGGGGAGAACATGCATCTCCACACAGAAAGGCACCAGGCCTGCGACCTTCTTGTTGTGAGGCAACAGCACGAACTGCTGTGCCGCTGTGCCACAGATTAGCTGATGATGCATAGCAAAAATCTTCTCCAGACCACACAGTCTTCTTTTTGCTCAACCTTTGTGGTCTACAATAGCCAAAGCCCGCTCATTCATAGACCACATATCCTGAAGGATTCAGACCCTGAACAGTCACATGCAGATTGAGTGGGGTATGGTTTAGTAGCTTTTCTGGATGTTGCACAAGACTAATTTACTTCTATATTAAAGCAATCTATTTCCATACAAAGTAAATAATTATATTTCAGGTTTTAAGGGAAATCTTATATCTAACTTAAAACCAGATAAAGGTACTTTAAGATGACCTTTTTTAATAATGTTTTGATCAGTGTAATAAAATATTAAAGGTTGTGTTGCGTAAAGTATTGAAAATATAAATGTTAGTGGTTTTAAGAATCAAAAGCTATCTCTTTAGTTTTACCTCTCCTCTCTCAGGCTTCACAATTTTACAGTATTAATAAGGAACCTACTGATTTATAACACAAGGAGGTCAATCTGCAGAATGTACAGACCTTTTTAAGTCAAGCAAAAAAAAATCTTTTGGTCTATCTTCCCAGGTGCTGTTGGAGAGCTCCAAAGACCTGCTGGCCGACTGGCTGGACAAACAGTTTGGAAGTGAAGTCACAGAGAACTCAATCTTCTCTATCCTCCCCAAGTATTGGGAAGGGGAGTACCACAAAGACATGGCAGCACTCAATGTAAGTAGGAAGACAAGGTGCTTCCTGACTTAAAAATAAACACATAAGTTAAAAATTATGTGACCTGACCTGATTAGAACTTTGAGACAACTGTTTTTCGAGCCATAAATCTCTTGACCAGAGCCATGAAATTCATTACAGATAGAACATACTTTAATTGACTTACATTCCACTGTTAGATACACATACAGTTGCAAGAAAAAGTGAACACTTTAGGATTAATTGGATTTCAGCATAAATTGGTCATAAAATGTGTGCTGATCTTTATCTAAGTCACAGCAATAGACAAACACAGTCTGCTCAAACTAATACTGTGCAAAAAATTATGTTTTCGTGTTTTTATTGAATACACCATGCCAACATTCACAGCGCAGGGTGGAAAATGTATGTGAACCTTTGGATTTAATAACTAGTTAATCCTCATTTGGCAGCAGTGACCTCAAACACACGTTTCCTGTAGTTGCAGATCAAACCTGCACAATGATCAGGAGGAATTTTGGACCATTCTTCTTTCCAAAACTTTCAGTGTAGCAATATTCTTGGGATGTCTGGTGTGAATCGCTCTCTTGAGAGCCAAAGGGTTCACATACTTTTTCTTGCAACTGTATCAAAGATTGCACAAACTACCTGTATGTCACATGTATAAGTTTTAGGAGATACAGTTTTGAGGCTGTCGTCATCTGTGTCTTCCAGGTTCTTCCCGCTGATGTCCTCACTCGAGTCAGTGAATATGTACCTGAAATCGTGGACTTTGTGAACAAGATTGTATCGAATGGTTACGGGTGCGTAGGAAACTGGGACTGTTAACAAATCACATCCAAACTAGACTGTCAGCTGCAGTTGTGTTTATGACCTGGCTTTGTAATGTTTTTAGGTATGAATCAAACGGCTCTGTGTACTTTGATACCTCAAAGTTTGATGCCAGTCCGCAGCACTCGTACGCCAAACTGGTTCCTGAGGCTGTTGGAGATCAGAAAGCTTTACAGGAAGGAGAAGGTAAAGCTCTGTTTCACTTAAAAGATTTATATGATGAATTACGGAAACTTTCAAAGTTTTTGTAGGTTTGATTAAAAAAAGATAAAAATAAGGAAAGCTGACCTGGTAAAAATATCAGAGTTCAGATCACGTAAGACTGAATGCTGAAAGTGGATGTCTCTCTCTCTCTCTCTCTCTCTGGTCATCTTATATTTTAAGGGTCAGTGGTATTGCTTGGATTGTTTTCAGCTCATCTTTACATTTTCTCACTGTGCAGGTGACCTGAGCATCTCAGCCGAAAGACTGAGTGAAAAAAAGTCCCAGAATGACTTTGCCTTGTGGAAAGCCTCTAAACCAGGAGAGCCTTCCTGGGACTCTCCATGGGGGAAGGTGAGAACTCACTCTTTTACTTCCTCTACTCTAAAATGAATGAGAATAAATGGTAATGAACTTTTAAAGACAAAAAACACAATAATAAAAGCCGACTTACCCATCTTCCATCTGCATTTCTGAGCTGATATTTAGTGCTACGGCCTTTTTGTGAGTCAATTTGATTAGTGATTGTGTGTTTCATGGCTGCAGCTCTTCTCTCAGTGTAGCTGCTGTGTTTCTGCTTTATCAGTATCTGGAGAGGTCATAGGTCAGTTTACAGTCTGAGCTCTGAGAGACATTACAGCAGGAATAGAGATTAATATTTGTGCATCATTTAGTTGGTTTTTTTTTTAATCAGTAAAAAGGGGGCTTTAATATCTGAATTTAATTATTTATTGTCTGAATTACAATAGGCAAATTCTAGAAAACACAAATGAAGGGAACACATTTAAATTCAGAACTAATTGAATGTGTCCATTTTAATTTTCTAACATATCCTTGTCCAACAAAACAATCAACCATTGTGAACTAAATAAAAGAATTCCTGAGAAATTTGTAATGTTTATTTTTATTTATAGCAGAAAGGTTACGTCTAGGTTCTACCTTCTACTGGAAATTCAAATTGTGAATTGAAAGAATTATGAATTGTTTTTGACAGGGAAGACCGGGCTGGCACATTGAATGTTCAGCCATGGCTGGCTCCATACTGGGAGAGTCCATGGACATCCATGGTGGCGGATTTGATCTGCGCTTCCCACATCATGATAACGAGCTGGCTCAATCTGAGGTGTGACAGCAAAGTGACTTGTGCATGCATGGGTGTGAAGCAGATCAAAAAACACACACACGCACAAACAACTCATGAGATGAGTAAATGGGATGTTTTTGAAACTGTTTCGCTTTACAGATGTTGAAAACTGCTGTTTATTTCCATCACAGGCTTTCTTTGAGAATGATTACTGGGTCCGCTACTTCCTTCACACTGGACACTTGACGATTGCAGGCTGCAAGATGTCCAAGTCTTTGAAGAATTTCATCACCATTAAAGAAGCCCTGGAAAAGAACACAGGTGGGGGGGGGCTGTTAACCAAGTGGTAAAGGTACAAACCAGGGGCAACAATGCTCTGACGAAACGAGTCCCTGGTCTGGCCCTGCTGCAGGTCCTGTTTGTATCTGCCACCTCCTTCTTTCTTTGTTGCTTTCTATATAAAGTTGGTGATGCTTTCACACTTAGCCAAAACACTGATAATTAATTTAAAAATGAATAGAGATAAATTGATTCTTCTTTCTTCCATCCTTCCTGCAGCTCGCCAGCTCCGTCTGGCCTTCCTCATGCATTCCTGGAAAGACACCCTGGACTACTCCTCCAACACAATGGAGTCAGCTGTCCAGTACGAGAAGTTCATGAATGTGAGACTCAGGGGTCATTTTAATTTATCTGTGGCTTCTCTTCTGTGATATGACTCGTTTGTATTGATCTGTTCCATGTCATTCTCCTTTAACAGGAGTTCTTCCTCAATGTGAAAGATATTCTGCGAGCTCCGACTGACATCACTGGTCAATTTGAGAAGTGGGAGACGGCAGAAATGGAGCTCAACAACAGGTAAGAGGGTGAAGATGGAGAGGGGCATGTTAGTTATTTACTAGGTAGCAGATAAAGTTCTTAACCTGCTGAAATCCCCAGAAGCAGAATCCCTTTATATCAAGTTATGGATGGTGGAGAATTTTGCTGCTCAATCAGTGTGAAACAGAAGCTTCAGAGAAACTCAATGTGAAGTTGCAGGTGTTTGCACTAAATCCAAGAAGACAAGTGAAAAACTTAAGTCATGTTTGAACCCCACATTAGAAACATCAATAAGCTCTCCATTTTATCATCTGAAGAACTTTGTAAGAGTGCAGCAACTGTAGAGATTCTCTGTGTTTTAAATGGGAATTTATGTGTGTGGCACTTTTTGTCACCCTGTGTATATGAAATTTGATATCCAAATAAAGTCTGATTGGTTGAACTGTTTTGGGTTTGTTTTTTTTTTTTTTTGACTGGAGCTCATCACTGGCTCAAGACTCACCTGCACACTCTTCATTTCAAGTGTTGCCTTTGTTGTCCAGTTACTATGACAGGAAGTCAGCCATCCATGCAGCTCTGTGCGACAACATCGACACTCGCACAGCCATGGAGGAGATGAGGGTGCTGGTCAACCAGAGCAACTGCTACATCGCCAGCAGGAAGAGCGCCAAGCAGACGCCCAATCGCCTGCTGATAGAGAGCATCGCTGTATATCTCACCAGCATGCTGAAGGTTGGAGTTGCTATGGTTATCCTTCAGACATAAGTTTGATCTGATACATGGACGAAATCAGTCTGAGCTTGTAATAAGTTCTGACTTCATCATGTTTGTTGTTCTGTTATTAAAGTTACTGAAGCTGATTCTGTTTCATGTAGATATTTGGAGCCATTGAGGGATCAGATCCTATTGGTTTCCCCATGGGAAGACAAAGTCAGAGTGTTGATGTAAGTACCAGCATATTTTACTATGTTCTTACTTTTATTTCTTTTCAGTGTTGATTCTACAAAATCTCCACAACCTAAACAGTTCTCACTCAAAATCTTGATTTTTTTTTATCTGCAGGTTCAGAAAATACTTAATATTTGAAGGTCTATATTTTAAATGAAAGGTCCATAGTTCAACGTTGTCTCTTTTATCTAAAGTGTTGATATATTTGTGGTTTTAATAAGCAAAAACCATCTGAGTGTAGTTTTACATGCACACACACAGAGAGACTTGTATCTGCTCAGTTTTACAAGATGTCAAGCCTCTGCTATTGAAGCGACACAGACAGATGGATTCTTGCTACTGTATTTCCCAGCTGGAGAGTACAGTGATGCCATATCTTGACGTACTGTCCGATTTCAGAGAGAGTGTCAGAAAAATTGCCCGTGAGAAGAAAGGTAAGAACCTGCTTCTAAAAACCAACAATAATTCTGGTCTACTTTGTTTTTCTGATTAAAATCACTTTTATCTAACAAATGAAATTTCATGGAGTAATTTGACACCTTTCGTTAGAACATCAACTTAAAACAGTTTTTCTTCCCCAGCTAATTAAGCCAGTTGAGTTAAGGAAGCCTACAGGAGTGTTTATATACCCAAATACCACTTTGAGTTCAGTGTCATCATTCAGCAATAGTTTGAAAACACCCCTACTAAGACAGCGATTGAATCTTTTTGCACACAGTGCCTCATTGCCTCATAAGAAAAACTGGTTTCCTCAGAGGGTTACATCAGTTTGTTTTGTTTGTTTGTTTGTTTTTTTTTTTTAATCTAACCCAGTGATGGAGCTGCTGCAGCTTTGTGACTCGGTCCGTGATGATACGTTACCGGAGCTGGGAGTCCGACTGGAGGATCATGAAGGTAACCCAGATTTTATACTCCAGTATTCTGCTCTCTAAGACTAAATTTATGAATGCGTAACATTCCCTTTGTGACCATTGTTAAAATGGTTAAATGACAACACTGACAGCAGCATTCAGTGTTTTTGTTTTGACCTGTAACAATTTGCTTGTTCCAGGTCTGCCTACAGTTGTGAAACTAGTGGACAAGGAGACATTACTGAAGGAGAGAGAGGAGAAGAAGGCGGTAAGACGAGTTTTGCTGTTGCTTGAATTATTCCCACAGAAATAATAACATTGGAGTTTTCCTCTTCTTCCACAACCAGGTCAAAGATAAACATAATAAATTAAGCACTACACTGGTGCTGATGATGCTCTGTTACTTTAAATTTTCTGAACTTTATTGATAATTTTTAATATAAAGATCATCTAAAAACTGGTTTTCTCTTTCACAGCTTGAGGAAGAGAAGAAGAAGAAGAAGGAGGAGGCAGCTAAGAAGAAACAAGAACAAGAGGTCAGTCAGAAGGATCCTCTCTTCTTCTGCTGTCTTAGGTTAAATGCCATTTACTGTAACATGTTAACTGCAGCGTAGGCATTCTACTTCCTGATATGTAAGCACCGTTGTGTGTGAATGCAAGGTCATGCGCACACAAGCTGTATCTGATGTAACACTTCTCAGGGCAGAGCCTGTTATCAGTTTTAATGAAACTGTACCTCACTTAGTTGTCAGTCTAAGAAAGAACATCATTTGTCTCTTCCTCCCTGCTTTCACCATTTCAGCTGGCAAAACTTGCCAAGATGAAGATCCCTCCATGTGAGATGTTTCGCTCTGAAACGGACAAATATTCCAAGTTTGATGAAGCGGTAAATCCCTTGACTACTCCTTTTTTTTTTTTTTTTTTTACATTATTACTCACTTAAGTTTACTGCAGTCACCTGTTAATGGCCTGTCACAACCTTCATTGTACTGTTCATAACCGATCCTCATACACATTATATTCATAGCATATTTCATATATTATGTTTCACTTATTTTGAGGTTTTTATTGGTGCTCTTGTTTTGTCACTGTACTTGGAACAACCTGGTGCAAGAATTTCCCTTAGCATTATTCATTAATTCATTCATCTTCTACCACTTATCTCTGGGTTGCTGGAGCTAATGCCAGCTCACATTGTGCAAGGGCGGGGGTACACCCTGGACAGGTCGCAAACGGGGAGAGATAATTGACGTCCAGGAAATACATGCCTTACACGTCACTCATCATTACAACTGATGAAGCGTCATCACATCAACACATGAAACAAACAGCTTGTTCCATTCTTTTGCTCTTCTGCTGCAGTTTAGTTGCAGCAAGTGGAGGATCAGCTCCATTCACCCTGTAGCATTCATCCTCATCTTCTTTTGAAAAGTGGTTCAGAATTTGCACATCACTGTCATGACAACTATGAAAATAAAAAGTTTTTTCCTGTTGTTTGAAGGGTTTCCCCACTCACGACGTTGAAGGGAAGGAGCTGAGCAAAGGACAAGCCAAGAAGCTGCGCAAGTTCTATGAGGCTCAGGAGAAACTGTACAACGAGTACCTGGGGATGAAAGAAAATGGAAACTGATTGTGTTGTCAGCATTTCCAAGCCATCTAAACTACAGAATAAATGTCCAGGCCACAGGTGTTGGGTCATCATTTGTCTCCTGCTTTTGGACCAGTAAACATGTTTAATAAATAAATAAATAAATAAAACATAGAAGCAGAATTTTTACAGAGAAGTGAAGGATTTAATAAACCAGAGCAGTGTTGGGTGCCACTCATTCAGTCATCGGAATGTGGTGGATGGAGAACCATTTCTAGATTAGTTATTTCATTCTTTGCTGTCCAAAATTCCCAGTGTGTCCTCTCAAGGCATCAACATTGGAGCTGCAGGAAGCAGTTTGTAATAACTAATCATCAAAATTTGGTAGTTATATTTTTTTTCTGATGCAGGTCCAGCAGAATTTTTAAGGACCAGTAATTTTTTTTTTCTTATCATTCATCAAGAAGGAGGCCAACTAACATTGACTGATATGGGTGACAAGGATCTCAAATAAAATTAAGAATTTGGTTTATTCTCTAAGCATAGATTGATCACCTAAATTTCAGACTAAATTTCAGAGGGTCCTTTTTCAAAACAAGAAAATGTGTGCCTGGTTGTAAATTAGCAACATGTCAGTGATGATTACTTCTTTTTATTATTTTTACTTTGGTCTGGTCACCCAATACAGAAGCTTTACTCACATTCTCCAGTTAGTATGACCACATGTATCTGTAAACTGGATAGTTTAGTTATTTTTTTCCATCTATTTCAATAAATCTTCTATGTATATTTTTTATTTTCATTTGGGGGGGCGGCTCATTCATTTTTTACAGCTTTGGTAACTTTACTGGATTTGTATACTCTTAACGAGTTGACCGGTTTTCTTGCGGCCTTAAAAACCCACAAAAACACTAAAACTGAAACTAACAATGTGAATCTTGAAAAAAAAAAACAAAACACTCAATTACACAGCTGGACATTGCTTTAGAAATTGTTGTGTTCTATTTTTATTGGCGAATTAATGCTCTATGGAGAATTTAACATTGGCACAAAAGGAAAGAATTTATAAAAGCTATCACTCGCTTAATTATTTGGTCTTTTGTGGCTTTTTTTTGTCAACAAGAAACATTTTGAATCACTGGATTGTGTCATCATAGTGCAAAAATATAACTTTGTTGTTGTGGCCCAAGTGAAAACTCATGAGGGGCAGCTTTTTATTATTCAGCCGTCCAGGAGGGGTGTGTATTTTTCTAATGTTGATGTATCACAGCAACATTCTCCGATCAGAGAGAATTCACATGAAAAAGTGTCTCTGGTTTCCTTTAAAGAAATAAAAGTATATCCCCTTCAGACTTCAGGAATGTTGTCTCTTATTGGCCCGATAATGTTCTTACTCCAGACAATGATTTTATATTTTTATTAACATTATTGTTACATGACAAACTCAAACTCAAAAGATGTAGATTTCTCCTGAGGCAGTGATAAAGGGACAGCGCTGTCCTAATTGAATTTTAGATGACATGCATGTGTTTAAATGGGAAAAAGGGTGTGCAGGTTTGATCTGTTAACCCGTGGCACAGAGCAGCTTTTGAATGTTGGCACCTAGAGCATTTCAACACTGTATAAAGCCATTTGAACCCATCAAGGAAACAGACTGAAACTGAGCAAGTGTCCTTGTTCCGACGATCTCCAGTATTTGGCAAAAAAAACTGAATAAAGATTGGAGAAAAGCCAATCCTGGCTTTTGGAGCGTCCAAATTCGGACCCTTTGGACCAACCAAAGTCAATTTAATAATGTAATCTATCATCGTTATGACTGCTTCTGTCTTAAAAAATGTATCCGATAAAACATGTACGTTTATTTCAAATGGATGGCATACAGCGTGAAACAAGGACGACAAAACTGAGCAAAGCCGAACAAACAGGCTAGATAATAAAATGTAATCATGTTTATCACATAAACTTCAGCTGGTAATGTGTCGATTATTTTTCTGATTATAAATGTAACTTATACCACCTGACATTCTCAGCCAATCAGGAGCGTCCCACCAAAGCTGTGCCCAATCAGAATCGAGGGAGCGCTATTTGAAAGCAGCTCGTTGGGTTGTTGTTTACCTGCTAGTGTCTGTAGTTTGTGGGACTGAATCCCGTCGGTAGTTTGTCGGACTGAATCCCGTCGGTAGTTTGTCGGACTGAATCCCGTCTGTAGTTTGTGGGACTGAATCCCGCCTGTAGTTTGTCGGACTAATTCCCGGTCGGTTCTCTGTGTTCCGGTTCAACATGTCGTCTGTTGAAGTCGGAGCTGCGGTGAGTGAGCTGAGTTTAGCGGCTAGTTGTTGGAGGTCTCTGCCGGTCACCGTCTACTTCCTGTCTGTTAAATGTCCTCCCGGTTTTATTTCCTCCTCCTGTAGCAGCGGACAGCCGCAGTGAACCCGGGGAAGATGGGGAGAGCAGCCGGTCAGAGGAGAGCGGCCCTCGGAGAGATCACCAACTGCCCCGGAGCGGTCAACACGAAGGTAACATGGCGGAGCCGAACTGTAGTGAAGGAAACTAATCCAACGTCCTCCACTCTCATCGTGACTGAGAGGCCGTTTCCCTCTCTGCTGCTCGCTTGTTTCCTCAGAGGAGGGGAGCAGCCAAAGCACCAACCAAAGCCAAACCCGCTCCGGTGGTTCCTCCGCTGATGCAGCTCCAGGCAGCTGCAGATCCCGTCCCTTCAGTTTCAGAGGAGCCAGCTGACGTCTCCATGAAGGAGGACCAGCTGTGCCAGGCGTTCTCTGACGTCCTGCTCAGCGTGCAGGACGTGGACGAGCAGGACTCGGACCAGCCACAGCTCTGCTCAGAATACGTCAAAGATATCTACAAGTACCTGCACATGCTGGAGGTGAGTGTGTTCCCCCCTCTGGAAAACCTGCTGCTCATCTCCCGCCTTGTTGGGTAACGCTGTTTGTCTCCACAGCTGCAGCAGTCGGTAAAAGCCAACTACATGAAAGGTTATGAAATCACGGAACGCATGCGAGCTCTCCTGGTCGACTGGCTGGTCCAGGTTCACTCCAGGTTCCAGCTGCTGCAGGAGACTCTGTTCCTCACAGTTGCCATCTTGGATCGTTTTCTGCAGGTCGGACTCGCAGTAGTTTCCTCATTGTACAAAAATATTTGCCAGTTTTCTTTCAAGACTTGTCTAATCGTTTGAATGTTGGATTAAACTCAGATTATAGTGGCTGCCACTCAGTGAGCTTGTTCAAATAAATGACCGAAAGGATTTCCTACAGTAATGGAAGTTAACTTCCTGCTAAACTCCAGAGATGGGTGTCACTGCCAACAATTGTCACAGGAAAAGACTTTACTATAACTGTTAACGTGGTCTGGACTGTAAAGTAACCTTTCCTGCATCCTCTCAGGTGCAGCCAGTGTCTCGTAGGAAGCTGCAGCTTGTTGGTGTGACCTCTATGCTGGTAGCCTGTAAATATGAGGAGATGTATGCTCCTGAGGTCGGGGACTTCGCCTACATCACTGACAACGCTTTTACAAAGTCTCAGATTCTGCAGATGGAGCAGATGGTCCTGGAGACGCTCAAGTTTCAGCTGGGACGTCCTCTCCCACTGCACTTCCTCAGACGGGCGTCAAAAGTGGCTAATGTGAGTTTAGCATGAATGGTGTCAACTAATGAAGTAAACCACCTAAAACTGTAGTTTTTTTTTTTTTTTTTTTTTTAATAAACACAGCAGGAGTTGGCCAAAGTGCAGAAAAGATACAGACTTAGAAATGAACAGCATTTAACAGAGCAGGCCTGCTCATACTAATCAGCATTGTTTTGCTGTTTGACTGTTAATGGAACCTGTGCTTATTGGTGTCCCAAAGTTCAGCACCAACATCAGGACTTCACCTGGTTGGGGTGTAAAGGCAGCAGAGTTCTCAGTGTGTTGTGGATGTTTTTCAGTCTGATGTAGAGAGACACACACTGGCCAAGTACTTGATGGAGCTGACCATCCTTGACTACGACATGGTGCACTATCGGCCCTCTGAGGTCGCTGCTGCCTCGCTGTGTCTTGCTCAGCTGCTGCTGGAGGGGCTGCCCTGGGTGAGTGTGAACTTTCAGAACCTGGTTCAGTCTTTAGACTTTATCTCTGCTGCTGTAACCAAGCTGTGGGCCTGTTGTGCTCCTCAGTCTCCGACACAGCAGCACTACTCTACCTACGACGAGGCTCACCTCAAGCCCATCATGCAGCACATTGCCAAAAACGTGGTGACCGTGACCGAAGGGAGAACAAAGTTCCAGGTGAGTGAAACAGCAGAGTGTCTGTCTGTATAAAGAATGACTAAAGTTAACAGCTGTGTTTCTCCACAGGCTGTCAAGAACAAGTACTCCAGCAGCAAACTGATGAAGATCAGCCTCATCCCTCAGCTGCAGTCTCCACTCATCAGGAACATGGCAGCTGCTCTGCTCAACAACTCCTGAGGCGAGCGTCTGTTTCATCAGTGGACTTTTCACTTGCACTTTATTTTTAGATTCGTCACCACTGAAGAATTTTCTCAACAGGGTTTTTAATTAAATGTTTTGGGATTTATTTTATATACTTTTTTTTTTTTTTTTTTACCCCCCCGCCACACACTGCACATTGATCTGCACTGAGACAATCAAACCTCTGCTGAGAAATTGATTTCTTATGGAGGCTGTTGGCAATCAGCTTCTGATTTATCAAATCTTGGCCTCTTGTAGATTTAGTTTACATTCCTGTTTATTTAGCATTACTTGTGTTTTTTTTTTTTTTTTTTTTTTTTTTTTTTTTTTTTTATATATCCCCTGAGGTATTTTAACAAATTACCCTCTGCTGCTGAACCTCAGTGATTGCTATATGTATTCCATATGGTAATGGAGCAAAATGCTTATTTTGGGGTTTTAATGTAAAATTAAAATGGAATATGTTGACTTGACAAGTGTTTGAACAGGTGTCAAATGTCTGGCTTATTTAACTTCAGCATCTTGATATATATTTGCTCAATTGGTCATTAAAAAAAACTCAATCTGATCCCAACAAGAGCTTCTCTGGTGCATTCCTAATTTGACCACCTCAATTCCCTCACTGACTCTGCTCACTTTTAGTGTGTGTGTGTCTCTCTCTCTCACTCAGTTTTTAAAACAATGTGACCAAGTGCTCCATGTATTTAGACTCGCCATATCTCCACTCATGTCACTTTAATATTCTGTTCAGTTTAATAGGGGATAGTAGCCAAATCCTTATCTGATCATGAGTGTTGCAGATTCCTTTTGCATGGCTATCATGACAAAACATCTCTTCTCTAAATATCATCTCTATGCCTCCAGAATATTAAACATCTCAGAGAAAAATGTAGTTTCATTTGGTAAAGTCACAAAACCAACACTATCTTTTCACAGTTTATTGCTAAAGAACAAGTTTTGCTTGGTTGCGTGACAGACGACAGTAAAGCATTGCACAGTTGTTGGTGGCTGTGATTTAGTTGAAGCGGACTCGGCGCATGGAGCCCACAGTGTTGTTCTGGCTGCCCCAGTCAGAGAAGTTGTTGTAGTCACGTTTCTCCAGGATGTAATGAGGCCCTCTGTAGTTTGGCTCCTGATAGACCACCCACCTGCATGCGCACACAATGAAATCTGACCTGCAGTTCACATGTTACATGGCCTGAATCACAGTGTCTAGTCAGACTGAAGTCGGTAGAAAGAGACTTGGAAATTTAAGATTACACTTTTGAGCGCTTTCACTATTCTTCCCATAGAATATTAAATTTGGAAAAAAAAAATTTCTACTGTTTACATGTGATATGTGCTTTTTGAAGTGTTTGATTTGAGAAGTTCTATTTAAAGATAGTCTACTGTAATAGCCACTGACCATGTAGACCCCGCTTAAATGGGACCATCATTATAAAAATGAACACTGTTGTATTGAAGAACTGAAACTACAGACTGCAACATACATGAAAATTACCCCACTTTTTAAATGAAAAGTGTGGGCAGTGTCAGTCATTTTCCTATAGACTTCAATACAATCTGACACCCCCCTGCCTTTTTTTTTTTTGTTTTTTTTGTGTGTACACCCAGTGGAGTTGCCCCCTGGTGGTCATTATATAAAATGAAGGTCAAAGGCTCTTCAGCATGAGTTTCACTTTTCAGAGCCAGATTCCTCAACTGATTACCTACACCCCAATGAGTAGTTTGGTAACTGCAGACGAAACTGAATGCAGTGGCTCATGTAACAACCACAGTATTGTTGTATTATGTTCAGATAAATGTTTGCACTCACGCTCCTCCCAGAACGCGGATGGAGGCGACTCTGTTGAGGCTGTAGCGGCTCATCAGGTTGGGGATGTCATCCTGGATCTCCATCTTCTTACCAGAGAACCCAGCTCGCTCAAACAGCTGAGCCCTGGCTGGGTTGTTGTCCTGAAAGAAACACAAATATACAGACAGCTGCCAGTTAGTGTGTGTTTGTGTGGACCAAAATTGTACTTTAAATGTCTACAATAACAATTCACTGCACTTTTGGTGACTGTGTGAATTTTGTTTGGTTTCTTTTGGGGCTTCGTGTTTCCACCTGTTTGACAGAGCGGACGGAGGAAACGTGGTCCACCTGGGCACACCACTTGTCATAGCAGTTGTACTCTCCCCTGTCGCACATGTCCCACAAGTACTGACGGCCTCGGAAGTTCTCGTGCTCATAGCCGACCCATCTGTTAGAACGCAGAGAAGCAGAGGAAGGTGAGTGTAGACACAAAGACAGACACACAACAGCATCAGGAGTACTGTCAAGGTCCAAACAAACAGGATAGATTTTCAAAGTCTCAGTCAGCAGATAAGAGCTTACAGTGAAGTAAAAAAACTGAGCCTTAAAACCAGCTTTCAAAACTTCTGGAACTTAATGATGTCATAAAGCAGCCAGTCTGAAGAGCGCTTCAAATCATCTCTTCTGATTAGCTTACTGCCTTGAAATCTGAGAGAAAACATGAAAAAAAAAACTGGAGTTTGGTTCCTAAAACCACAGATATATTTCCTTATAGATATGAAACTTACACTAAAACATCAAATGTGAACCTTTAATAGACATTTAAATCTATTTTCAGCTGAAATGAGGATTTCCAGTGAGATCTGTTTGGGCGTGTGTTGGTCTCATTCAGCATGAGCTGCTCTCTGTGCTGTTTCTCCTTTGGGCAGCAGTGTGTGTGTTGCAGTGGCCAGCCTCCTGCTTTAGGTGGTGGTGTAGACTTACGCTCCGCTCTCCACCTGCACAGAATTACATCTCTCTGGGAAATTTTTGTCACTGAGCCTGGCACAGTCAGAACTCAGGTCCAGCCGCCGGCCAGCAAAGTTCCTCTGCTCGAAAAGGGTCACCTGAGGAAAGGCGAGTGGAGAGGCTGCTGTGACTTTACTGCTGAGTCAGGTTGGCCTCAACAAAGTGCGAGAGCGTTTTCATAAAGGTTACAGTAATCCTCAGCATTTGTGTCAGGCTGACAATTTGGAAGAGTGTCCAGCTTTTCTGCCTCTTAGAGAGAAGCTGTGTCATAACGGCAGCAAAATTATGAACACGTTTCTTTAAATGTTGAAGTGCGGCAAAGTGTGGAATCGTTCCCTCCACGGTTTTTATGGCAGAAGGAGGAGAAATGCAGGTTTTATTCATTTTTTGCATTCATTGCATCATGACTTATTCAGATGAGTCATGGCGCACAACCGCCTCAGACGCATCATGTAGAACGATGGTTTTAAGTAGGACGTTTGAGGTGAGCTGATCTTGCAGTCAGTCAAAGGCAGCAGCGACCTTAAAGGTGTTACCAGGTGGACTGGAAAAGCCAGACGAGCCGTTTTTTTCTGCTAAACTAAACTAAAGACTTCACACGGTTAACAACAATATGAGCATCTGATTATCTGCTATGCTAGCTCTAAGACAAATGAGCCTTCAGAGTGAGCTGGGCAAGGTTTCCTCAAACTGCCAGATTAATGAAAGACATTTTAAAAACAGAATTAGTTTTTTTCAGCCCAGTTTTCGTCTGGAATAATAACAATAATTTACTGGAATGAATCACCAACAAAATGAGATTTCCAGGACATTGGTTCTGCTTTTAAATGTCACCATGAACCAAAGTTCACTTCCTTTGTGCTTGACTGGAGGCTCATAAGTCTCAAAATCAAAACAGCCTAGTTTCTCTGCTCCTCTCTCATGTAACGGTCTCCCTTCTCTTTAAGCCAGAGCTTCAAACTGCGGTAACTCATGCATTTTTTTATTTTTTTTAACAACCTCCTCCATCATTCACCATCTAATTTTAGTCTGTTTATTTAATATACATTTCTATGCTTCCTCCTGAACTGTTAATTATATTAAAAGCTTAGCAATTAGTGATTATTCTCACATTCAATCTTAATCAGTTAATCTGATTAATTGTCAAAAAAATCAGTTAATTTCTGGAATACTCCTTTATCCTCCAGTGTCCGTACTGGACAGTGGTTGTTGTGGCTTCATTAACAAATATGGAACCTGTACAAAGAGTGGGGTCATCATGGTTCCTGTATTTACATACATTTTCTATATGGTGTGGTTCGGAAAAATAATATCTTCCTCAGTACGGGAAAAACACCCGAAAACATATCTAATGATTTTAAATGAATTGATTTATCTATCAATCAACAACATAAGAGCTTGATAATTATTGGACTCACCCTCCCACTGGACCCGTAGAAGGCACGTTGGAGCACAGACCCCAGCTTGCTGTAGATGTAGAGGCATTTTTAATGAACAAGTAATTAGACACTTGAACAACCGCAAAGGTATCTCAGAAACAAACTGTTGATAAACAAAAGTTGTTCAAGTGAAACCGAAGACTGTGGCAGATGAGGATTTCATGACTTTTGATCTGTTCCAGATCAGGGTTGATACTGATTCAGTTGTGCTTCAGTCTTTAAAAATTCAGAAACCACCATCTTACATCTACATGTGCACATCTCCTAAAACCATTCTTCACTCTCCAGGGGATTTTGGGAGGCTGATGATAGAGTGCAGAGCATGAGATCCAGCAGGAGGTGGGATGAGCCCCACCCACCTCTGAGCGGAGCGGAGGGGTGGGGTAGGGGGGCTTTGAGCCTGTGAGCCCGGCTGATGTGTGGCTCTGTGAACGTACCTGGTTTGTTGGGCTAATCCTGGGACCTTAGTAAAGATGTTCATGTCAGCTCTGCGAGGCCACAAGAAAGCCCCTTAAATACGGCGAGTTGAGGTGAGCAGACAGGTACTAGAAAGCTCAGAGGGGTTCTGCACTGCTCCCCGGGGCCCTGGTCATTCATTGATATGCTAAACACACACGGCCACACTCATGTTGTCTCCTCTGTCCACAGCAGATACACATCAGCTGCTGCAAACACTGCAACTGCATGCAGAGCACAAACAAAACATGCAAACACACATACACAATCTCACACACACAAATACAGAGCAATTGAAATGTATGAATGCAAACAGGCAACAAATAGAGCTCAGTCTCTGTTTTCACACACACACACACTCAAACTGCACACTAACATGTAGCAGAGTGCAGTGCCAACAGTTTTGGCTTTGAACAATTCAGCATTTTTTGACAACAGTACTGTGTAAACAATGCACCTTATGCTAATGGTTGTATTCATGCAGCCATTGTGCAGATCCAGCTTCAGCACACAGTATTCACTGAAGAGGTCATGACCCTGAGGGGAGCTGTACTGTGGGGGGGGGGGTGTGAAGCTATGTCAACTCTATGATCCCAAACGTATAGATTCATCTGTGTTCTAGCACATCCACCACTGCAGGGCCTGCGAAAACCTGATGGTTCAAACTGATTCTGGTTTAGCCTCAAACATCAGGCCTCAGTTTGCAGAGTGAGTAACTGAACGGGAGGAAAATCCTCTTCCATGGGACACGGTTAAAAAACGATCTGCCTTCTATGTGATGACGTCTCTACTGGTCGTAAGAAATGAGTTTATGGCCTCAGTTTCTAGGTTCAGGTCTTCTTCAAGACAAGATGATGATATTTTTTAATGTTGGTCTTCTTTAGGGGAAAATAAGACCATAAAACAGCTTTGGCTAATGGCTATTATGGGAAGCGTAATAATTATCTGCATTTAAATAGAACTTCTCAAAATCAACATTACAAAGTGCATGAAGTGAAGTGAACTAAATATTGGACATTTAATTTTTATTTTGTACATTTCCTCTGAGGTTGGATCTGTAACAGTGCGTTGTGTTAGTATACCATGCTGACAATAATTATTTTAAAATAGAACATTTCCAAGATAAAACATTTTAATAATAATGTAATTAACCTGAATCATAAAACTATAAGATACTTACATTCATACACATACATTAAAGTTTTCATTTTATATATATATAATATATATAAAACCATAACCCCTACCCTATCCCAATACATACGTGATTTTTTTTTCCATTTTTAAATTGTATTATTATTATTATTATTATTATTCATTATAATTTTTATTGTTATAATATTAACTGGAATAAAATAGTTATAGTTATATGTAACTGTTATTTTATTCCAGTTAGTATTATAAGTGTAAAGAGTAATATCACATATATTGGGATATTATGATTATTATTCCTGATATTATATCATTACCACAGTCTGTTTCACAGTCATGAGGAGACTGAACGGTGACTGGATCAGGCTCGTTAACATTAACTCTGCTTACTCTGTAAAAATCCAGCATTTTTCCAAAAGATCTGTTTGCCACAGCAAAATCACACTCACACCTCATTGACTTCAAATGGAGTGGTATTCAGTGTGTGTGTGTGTCTGTGTGCGCGCAGGGCTGATGAATAGCAGAAAGTGTCCTGGATGCTTCACTCTGTTTTGTTTCTGTAACTTTGGCAGAGAACCAGTCGGGCACAGCGACGGGCATCAGCCACATCCAGAAGCTTGTAGACGTTTCTTGCACTTTGGAGCAGTTTCCAGCTGAGACAAATGCAGCAGGTCAGACATCTATATGTGGTTGTGAGCGAGGCTGCCGGGGCTGTCAGAGACACTGAGCAAAGAGACACAAGTAGGGAGGGACAGGAGGACGGACTTAGAGGCAACATTTACAATTTTTGTCCACCTTTATTTTTTTCTTTTTTAAATCTTGCTTATATTTCACAAAACACAAGATACCAAGCAACTTGAAATGTCTCTCATCCTGACCGTGCTGGATAAGCTGGCTTACTTTCTGTCTTTGGTAGCATTTTGTGTCAGTGTGTCTCACGGCTGGCTGAAATGAAACTAGGTTCTTCTTTTCACGCCACAAAGTCGGACAATGACCTGCTGCCTTTTAAGCTGATACTTAAAGACTGATCCCTGAGGGCTTGAGTTAGGATGCTTTTACTTAAAAACCTGCAGACACCTGACACCTGACCGTGAGTTCCTTGCTGTTTGTCTTCAGGATGGGCTGGCTCATGGAGGAGTTGTACTGATAACTGTGGGATTCCTGCCTTTTACAGCTATGATGTGAGCGCTCAAATCTGGTTGATCTGTTTCTCTGCAGGTGTAACAGAAGACAAAGACCCCCCCGCCCCCCAAAAGATTAAAATGCTGCAGCGGTGTATACTGCTTGCACTGGTGCTGTGTGTTTCAGCCAGTGCCGACTTTGACTGGACGAAGAATGAGAGATCATCCTTCTACTATGGGACCTTCCCCACTGGTAGGACACACTCATGTTCTCGGCCTCGGAAACTACGGACGATAGAATGAACCAACAGGAGAGGCTTAAGAAAGGACACTGAGTGATCTTATGATCATTGTCTGCTTGTCAAATATGTGTTACTCTGCAGGTTTCTCCTGGGGAGCCGGCACCTCAGCCTATCAGACTGAAGGGGCTTGGAACATAGACGGCAAAGGAATAAGCATCTGGGATGTATTTGCCCACAAGAAAGGGAAAATATTCTCAAATGATACCGGAGACTCCTCATGTGAGGGATACTACAAGTTCAAGGTGATGTGCAGAACAGACAGTAAACCTCCACTCATAGCAAATGTTACTGTGTCTGCTGGACGAGCTGCTAAATCTAAAGCCGTTCACACAGATTTTTTCCTCAGGATATCCTGTCCATTATTTTACGTACATCTCTCCATATGTTCTAGCTTTGTAAATATTGGTGCTGTTTTCCACTGGTAATTGGAAAATAAGCTTCCTTCCATTTGTGCTAGATATGTCTCAGTTCCTTCTCTCGGGGCGAGGTCTAACGGAGGTGTTGTCCTTCATGTCCATTGTGGACAGGCCAGGCAGAGGAGGTCACATTTTCAGGCCCCCCATGAAGGAGCCTGTGAAATAGGACAGTCTAGTTTCACTGGCGTGACGTAGTTCGACTTAAGATGCAGCCTCTGGCAAATAAATGTACAGAACTGTATCTCTGTTTCGTCCTGATGATGATCTGAAAACACTTCCCACTTCCTGTTTGTTTTGAAGGATGACATCACCTTGATGAAGGACATGAAGCTGAATCATTATCGTTTCTCCATCTCCTGGCCGAGGATTCTACCAAGTGGACTGAAAAGTGAGCAAATGCCTCATCTTTCTGTTTATTCTAATCAGTGAACAAACAGTTTGTCGACCCCTGAAGTAGTCCATCAATAACTATTTTAAACAAATCACTAAATCATTCTAGAAATTCCTAAAGTAAACATGCTGACATTTGCCTCCAGCTTTTTAAATGTCACATTATAAATTACATCTTGGATTCTGGGAACTGTGATCAGTGTTATTCTCATTTTCTTGACGACACCATGAAAACTGAAACAAATGAGCTTCTGTTAATCCAAAAGTAAGTCGATAGTTAAGTTTTATCTGATTAGATGGATATTGTCATTAATGCTCTTTCAGGTGAACACATCAATGAGAAGGGCATCAAATATTACGACGAGCTGATCAACATGCTGCTGGAGAATAAGATCACACCGGTTGTTACCCTGTACCACTGGGATTTACCTCAGGTTAGCACTGAATTTCATCAACCTTTTATCTGACTGGAAGCTCCAGTGTGGACGCTGACAGCGTGTTATTCTCCGTTCCCCCGACTGTTCAGGTGTTACAGGAGAAATATGGCGGCTGGCAGAACGTCAGCATGGTCAACTACTTCAACGACTTTGCCAACTTGTGCTTTGAAAGATTTGGGAACCGAGTGAAGTACTGGATCACGTTCAACAACCCCTGGGTGAGTGCGGCTGAAGAGGAAGGCTGCGTTCACAGCTCTGTGGCCTCTGCGCTTTTATCTCACCGAGTGTCGTCTTATGCTTTCAGTCCATCGCTGTGGAAGGATTCGAAACAGGGGAACACGCACCAGGGCTGAAGCTGAAGGGAACAGGAGCTTATAAAGCTGCTCACCACATCATCAAAGTAAGATGACAGAGAATCCTGTAAGTTTTAACAACTAACAGTCCAAAGTAATCAGTTTTACTGCTGCATGTGAGCCAGTGTCGGTGAAACAAATTAGTAATCAGTAAGTCACATTAGCACATAGTAGTTTTCAATATCTTTAAACATGTTGATACCTACAGTGTTATTTGGAAAATAAGCTTCCTTTTATTCAACATGGTTATGTCCCAGTTCCAATGAATACGTTAAACAGGCTGCCACCTCAGGCTCTGCTGTAGCTTATAGAGCAGGAGCTGGACAAAGTTACACCCAGTGGAGCGAAATGCGACCTTACATCTGACCTCCAATTCATGAATGTGATGGATTCTGTGTCTTAACTTCCCCTTTTTTGATTTACGAGTACTGGTATTGATTTGGTAATGTGATTCATCATTTACATACTTCATCAAGCAAAAATGCCAGCATTTGTTTTACATCGCTGTCAGAATATGACGTATTTTCATGTATCTTAACAAGTAATTTTATTCATATTTTTTTTAGCATTGATTAAATGGATCTTCCAACTGCAACTTTTTAAAGGAACATCATTGTGTCTTCTACAGTTTTTGAAACATTCATTAAATAAAATAAAATAACTGTCCAAACAACACAAAACAAGAAAAAGAAAGGGAGAGAAGCCTGATAAAACTAGGATGTGTCCTTGAATGAGCTTGTCACAAACACAAACAAACATCAACACAATATGTTTTATATTATTGCGGTTTGGGAAATTGGGAAAACAGCTACAACAAACTGACAGCAGAAGACAACTTTTGATGAAAATGTGAAAATTTCAAAAAGTACTTGTGGGACTCAGGAGGCCGATGCTGGTTTTACACTGTCAGCGTGCTGCAGTGCGTTGATACTCTGGATTCTGACCACCTTCACACAGCTCGAAAACAAAGCTGCACAGGTTAACAGGTTACACCTGGTCTGCTTTTGAATAGGTTATTATAATGTTATAAAATTAATGGGTTCGAATCTCCTGAACCGCTTTAAAGAGGCAGATATTTAACACTTCCTTTCTGTGATCATAACAGGCACATGCGAAGGTTTGGCACACCTATGACGTGCAGTGGAGAAGCAAACAAAAAGGTAGAAAGTGTCTTTTCTTTTTTTTTTTTTTTAAGTCAAACTTAAGCATCCACTTTGCTGGACAGTGACGTTGTTGTGTGTGTCCAGGCCTGGTCGGGATCTCACTAACAGCTGACTGGGGGGAGCCTGTGGACATCACCAACCAGAGGGACATTGAAGCAGCAGAGAGGTACATCCAGTTCTACCTGGGCTGGTTTGCTACGCCCATCTTCAACGGAGACTACCCCCAAGTCATGAAAGACTACATCGGTACGTCATGGTCACCTTCTGAGAGACAAAGGTTGGGGGTTGGCACAAGAACATCGAGGAGGCCAACATGGTCCGGAACAGGAAGTAGCTAGTTCAGCCCCCTTTGCTAGCCAAGTGTCTATGCTGATTGATTTAGACTATTACATCCTGGACGGTTCCCCAGTCCATCACAGGGACAACATAGAGAGATCAACCACCATTCGATTTAGAGTCCAGTAATCTAATTAACTGGATTAGGTTCATTTAAAACTAGAGGAGCGTGAGGATGCAGAGGGAGGACTAGCTGGTGGAATACCAGCAGTCACAGGGAGAACATGCAAACAGATTACAGACCTGTTTATAATATTCTTGCTATTAGAGTGCTAACTACTGTTCCATAACGCCATCCCTTACCTAAACCAGTGGACCAAAGAAAACACAAAAACATAAAGATAGACAGATCCACATCCGATAAAACATCTGCTTTTTGACTTCTGAAAGTTCGAGTTCACTTTGATTGGAAATATAGTCCAAATGAACTATTACCATCATTTTTATGTACACAGAAAGCCCCGCAAAGACTGTGAGGGTTTCCTGGATCTTACTTTGAGAACAATTCAGCCTACACCTGAAAACCTAAAAACAATCATGTTTTAGCTTCACCACAGAGTCTTTGAACTTCCCTCTGTAGGCAGGAAAAGTGGCCAGCAGGGCCTCGGAGCTTCACGGCTGCCCGTCTTCTCGTCTCAGGAGAAGAGCTACATCAAGGGAACCTGCGACTTCCTGGGCCTTGGCCACTTCACGACTCGCTACGTCACACAAAAGAATTACCCATCAGGCCTCGGAGACAGTTACTTCACAGATCGTGACCTTGCTGAGTTGGTGGACCCACAGTGGCCTGACCCCGGCTCTGAATGGCTCTATTCCGTTCCTTGGGGCTTCAGACGCTTGTTGAACTTTGTCAAGGTACAAAACTGTGGTTTACAACTGTGTAAGATTTACAAAAGATACGCAGAGAAGCCTGAGAGAGGAAATAAAAAACCAAACTGCGATGAATTTTGGTGCTTCAAGCCACAAATATACCTTCTTATGGACCATTAATGGACCATTAATTCAATTCTCTCACCACTCTCCAAGTAAAAGTTCAGACTTGGAGTGCATAAACAGAGTTATTGCAAACATGTCACATAAACATATTTGACACTTTATAAACAGGAAATAAAAGGCAATAACAGGAAATGTGTTGTAAATAACTTGAATGTACTGCGACATCTCTCCAATAGACTCAATACGGAAATCCCATGATCTACGTGACAGAGAATGGCGTGTCAGAGAAAATGCTCTGCACCGATCTCTGTGATAACTGGAGAATGCAGTACTTCAAAGACTACATCAATGAAATGCTCAAAGGTGAAATGCACAGAGAACACAAAAGAAAAATGTCGCTGTCTAAAAGTGAATTAAATGTGTCTTTTTTATGCTTTTGGTCCATTTTGCAGCGATTAAGGATGGGGTGAACGTGAAGGGCTACACGGCATGGTCTCTCCTTGACAACTTCGAGTGGGACGAAGGATTCTCTGAGAGGTTCGGCCTCTACTATGTGGACTTCAGGAACAAGAACAAACCCCGCTACCCCAAGGCCTCAGTCCAGTTCTATAAACGCATCATCAGCTCTAATGGCTTCCCCAACCAGAGAGAGGTAAACAGTACAACAAAACACCAGGTGTTAGAAATCCCCCTGCAGATGATATTTAACCGTGAGACTTTTTTTTTGCAGGTGGAGAGTTGGAAGAGGAAATCTGTGGAGACCTGTTCCTCCAGTAACCAGCTCCTGGCTGCAGGTCAGTAACATTAAGTGTAAGCTGTGAGAAGCTAGGCGGGGCCAAACAAAGGAAAATTCTGCCTAAGGCTTGTTATTCTGCTCTCTAACAGGGTTTTTCTTTGTTTTGCCCCTCCAGCTAGAAGAAAATCCCAGGGAAATCAGGAACATGCAGGAATGCAAAAGGCTTGGCCAGTGCATGATGAAGTTTAGGTATAAGGGTTGAATAGGCAGGGTGTCCACCTTCACTCAGCTACTGTACTATAAAAATAAGACAAAGTAAATATCCACTTTTTTTGCAGTCAACTTTGTTTATGAAAAGGCCAAATCAACAACGTGTGAGTCGGTCTATCAGTGCGTCCCACCAAAGTACCAACCCTCTTCAAATTCACTCCTCCTCAGGATAATGTTTCTTCTGTTTTCAAACAACCAAGATGGCCGACAGACAAGTTATAAGGTCAAGGCTTCAAAACAGCAGATTATAAACTAATCAGTGGTGTCACAGAAAAGCTGACACTTGGTGATAACCATAAGTTTTGTGCCGCAGCAGTAACATTTTTACTAAAATGTTAAGGAACATTTTGGTAAAAAGTGAAAATTAAATACAAAAATCATTCCACCTGAATTTGCAATATCTGTCAACATAAATACCAAACTCCACTATTTCCTTTTGAAGATGTGAATCATTAAAAAAAGTCTACTCACAAATATAACGTTTCTGTTTTGAAAATGTAATTAATTTTCTTAAACAGCTGCTGGAAAATGTTACTTATACAAGAAAAGCATTTATTAAAAACTATTGTCAGCAGTGGATTCATGGTTGACAGTTGCCCACTAAGCCCCGAGCTTTGATCCTGCCTCAGGTCCAGATGCTGAGCCCCGATGCTGTGAACTGAAACATTAACACACTTCTACTCACAGTGCAATTCATGTTCTAGATCCGCTGATCGGCCACATGGAGATGGTGACAGAGATTGTGGTTCCCACTGTTTGCACACTCTGCATCCTTCTCAGTGCCGTCTTCCTCATGTTCCTGCTGCGTGGACGACTCTGAGGAGCACACATAAACACACAAATACACTTGCAGACAGTGATATACAAAGTTTTTATTTATTTATTTATTTATTTATTTACTGTCAATGGCCTTGAAGCTGAAGAAATGAACCTGAGAGTGACTCCACTACTGTTAAACTTCATTCTGTTGGAGCTTTGTGTTGATTTAACTGTCCTGCTGTTCTGTTTGGAGTAAGCACTTTTTTTTCAGCTTGTTAACAAGTGTAAAACAGGCAGAACCTGCCATGACTCCGGAGGAATCATTTCAAGCTTGGTATATGATTATGATGATTATTTTATAAAAACCAAGTCTTGACTGGTTTTTGATGTGAATAATTTTTATAGGTTACTCAACCAATCTGCAGATAGGGGGAGGAAGAAGAATGATGGAAACAAAATGTTGTAACCTCTGTGGATCATTATGCTTCAATTAAATACATTTTTAAAAGAAAGATGTTGGGTCATCGCGAACATTTTTCCTTGTACATCTTCTGTCTGTTGAGCTGTCATTGGCAGGTTTATACAAAGCTATAAAAAGTCAGAAACCATTCACAGTAAGTGGATTTCCATACCCATTCAAATTTAAAGCGAGGGAAATGTGAGAAATTAATATGGGACAGCGAACACGCTGCCAGCCCTAATGTAATCATCATCATGATTAATATCCTTCGTTGAAGGATATTAATATGAGACTTGTTTTAAATGAAGAATTTCATATATTGTTATTTTCATTAATTTCTTCTCCAAATGTTACTACCTACAGAATGACTTGGTGGAGGATCAGAGTCCTCCCCTTATGTTTTTCTTGTGACCTATTTTGGATTTTAAACATAATATTATTTATCAATAAATAAACAAGGAGCCATAGTTCATCTGGATGACATTAGAGAAAGGCTAAACGCGTGTACTCAGGTGTTGTAAACTAGTTTCAGTATGTGCTTTTGATATATAAAAACCCGATTTAGATGTATTATTTATGTGTTTTCACACATCAGTCTCGCCACGTCGTTTGGGCCTTTATTTTGAAAGGCAGAGATAAGCCCGCCCTTTCCGGCTCCTTTTCCGGGTTGGCGGACTGTTGGCGGGCTGCAGCCACCTGGTATGGCTCCTCACTGCGTGTCTGTGGCTGTTTTCTGCTGTTATTAGTCTATTGATGTTTCTGTCAGCGGTCCGTCTGTCTTGGGTCCGGGACACTAACCGGTCTGTCTCTCTCTCTCTCTTTCTGTCGGTGGACCGGGACACTAACCGCTCTGTCTCTCTGGCTTTCTGTCTGTCTGTCTCTCTCTCTCTGTCTGTCTGTCTGTTGGTGGACCGGGACACTAACCGTTCTGTCTCTCTCTCTCTCTCTCTGTCTGTCTGTCTGTCTGTCTGTCTGTCGGTGGACCGGGACACTAACCGGTCTGTCTCTCTCTCTCTCTCTCTCTGTGTGTCTGTCTGTCTGTCTGTCGGTGGACCGGGACACTAACCGGTCTGTCTCTCTCTGTCGGTGGACCGGGACGCTAACTGGTCTGTCGGTGGACCGGGACACTAACCGGTCTGTCTCTCTCTGGCTGTCTGTCGGTGGACCGGGACACTAACCGGTCTGTCTCTCTCTGGCTGTCTGTCGGTGGACCGGGACGCTAACCGGTCTGTCTCTCTCTGGCTGTCTGTCGGTGGACCGGGACACTAACCGGTCTGTCTCTCTCTCTGTCGGTGGACCGGGACGCTAACCGGTCTGTCTCTCTCTGTCTGTCTGTCGGTGGACCGGGACACTAACCGGTCTGTCTCTCTCTCTGTCGGTGGACCGGGACACTAACCGGTCTGTCTCTCTCTCTGTCGGTGGACCGGGACACTAACCGGTCTGTCTCACAGTTTTTAAACTTTGCTTTGTGGCAGTCGGTTGAGTTTCCCGCCTTAATGGCCCATACAGCCGGGAGGAGCGATATTTACCTGGTCCGTATACATAAAACTGTTTATCTGGTTCATATGTGGGCTGGTAATCTGGAATTAAAACACTGAATTTGATTAACAGCCTCAACTGTGGTCAGGTTAGTTTTATACACAGTGTTATTGTGAGTTAGTTGTCGTCCCAGATAAAGAGCAATTATGTCCTTTAGAAAGTAAATGTTGATGGTTTTCACCATTCAGACAGGAATAGAAAAAAGTAAAGCATCTCTAAAGGTAGCTGCTGAAGAAACACTTTATCCTAATGTTCATAGACTCTGGCCCCCATTCGTTCAAAAGGTGATACCTACAGTCGTTCCCATCTTGATGTCTTTGGTTGCATTTCAACGTACTGCCAGATTTTATTTCAAATGGAACATACTAAAGCTCAACTTCTCACCAAAATTGCCTCTAATGCTGAATGTGATTGATCGAGTTTATATTTAATCTCGTGCAGTGACACATCATGCTGGACCCTGTGGAAAATGACCTGTCTGACTATGGTGGCATTGATGAGGACGAAACCTTCGCTCCCCTCCCGCCACCTCACTCCCCCGGCCAGGGAGGACAGGAAGATGGTTAGAAGAGGAATAAGTCAGAATACATTGGACATGTATTGTTCAGTTTGTGTAATGAGATATCGAAAAGATTTAAAGACAAATTGTTCTATTTGACCTCCTGTTCTATTGTCATGTGGTGTTGTTGATGCAGGCGAGGAAGATGTAGACGAGTCCAAGCTGGCTGAGGTCCCTGCTGCTAAAAGGAGAGGCGTGAAGAGGCCACAACCCAAGCTAGACTCTCAAAGGTGACTCAAACATTCACTCAAACAACAAAAAAACAAATAAAACAAAACCCAGTATTGTGTTTCAACATATGGAGATCCCACATAAAAATGGGCTGTAGCCTCTCAGTCTGAAAAGTTAAGCCATTGCTGAAGAGTCCCAAACTGCATACTATCTAATGACCAACAGGGGGCATTTGACTGGTTGCAAAAAGAAGTAATTTTATTGAAGTCTATATAATAATGGCCCTTCTTTTCATTTGATTTTTAGCTCAGTAAAAAGAAAAATGGACAATGGGGAAATTACAAACTTTGGGCCTCAAAATGGTATCTCACAGTGAACATGATTAAAACCTGTAGCTAACAGTTAGTATAGCAAAGTTAGCTATACAATAGTGCATTTAGCAACTGAAGACCTAGCTGGTTCTTTGAGGAGCTGGTGGAAACAAAAACAAAGCTAAATGAGAATAATGAGTATCAGGCAAACTGCTCTGAATAGATTTTAAAATGTTGTCTTAATTTGCAAAAGGGTACGTTTTAGCATGTCTCATCTTCACCATGACAACATAACATGCTATAATTTAATAAAGATGATATCACAGCTTTTCACAGCCTCAAAGTATTAGCATTGTAATTCATTGATAAACTTTTCATTTACTTTTTCATTCCTGCTCAGGCTAATCTCAGAAAGAGGACTTCCTGCTCTGAGGACCATGTTTGACAATGTCCATTTTAAAGGCAAAGGACACGAGGTGAGAGCTGGCAACACATCGGTGACAGCTGTGGAGTCGCCCATTGGGATCTGTCGTAACATGATGCATCTGTGTTTGTCCAATCAGGTGTCAGATCTGCGGCTGCTGATGCAGAAGATGGAGAACTGGGCCCATAGGTTGTACCCCAAGTTGCAGTTTGAAGACTTTATTGAAAAAGTGGAGAGACTTGGCAACAAGAAGGAAGTGCAGGTAGGATGAGAAGGCGGGTGGTAAATGTCAAGTGTGAAAGATTTCTATAGTGAGTTCATATTACTTGCGTTTATGTTTGTAGACTTGTCTCAAACGGATACGACTGGACATGCCATTGACAGATGAGGATTTCATTGGTAAGAACAACCCTCATATGAACATAAAGATGGTCTGTAGATTGCTCCATTGTAGTCTGAAAAGGAAACATTCTTCTTTTTCTTTCTGTTTAAAATTGAGAGTCACCATTTTGCAGCAAGCAGATTTTTCATTCACCTTTGCTGGTGACACATAGCATTGCAGCTCTATGGAGTAATCTTATAGGGGAATCAGTATTTTTGTTGCTAGAGTAAGGTATTGTTTTATTTGTTTGTTTTGTGGTGACAAATATTATACAGGTGCCATAATGAAAACTAATGTCTGCAGATGCCTTATGCACAGGGTTAGGGTTGCTGTGGATCTCCACAGAAGATACAGCTAAAAAACAATAGTTACCAGGAAACATTTCAGAAAGATCAGTGTGAACAAATAGGCCAGACATGTATGAACTTGTATAGATGGATAAGGCTTAATGTTACCTTCATGCTGTCCCATGTGGAGATGTATTATCCAGCCAGTGACACATCCACTAGATTTGTCGGACCTTGCTCAGGTGCGAGTTGTGATGCAACTTCAGGTGGAAGACCACAGAAAAAATAAAGAAGAATCCGATTCATCTATAAACTGTCCTGGTGCAGGTGGAGAAGAGGCAACGGCTGAACAGGAAGTATTTGGTGATCCGGATCCATTTAGTGAAGTGAACTTCCCTGATGACCGACAAGCTCCAATCCACTCCACCCCAGCCACCCCAGCCACCCCACCTGCTCCCTCCCTAACTGAGGAGCAGCGCAGACGCATGGAGCTGAACAGACAGCGAGCCCTGGAGAGGAGGCTCGCCCGCCAGCAGCAACAGCAAACAGGTAAGAGGCACCTTGGCCCACTTCAGTATAGCTGTGTTTGGGTGACAGCCAAGGCATTAATCATCAGTTAATGTCCTGGTTATTTTAACCACTGAGTCACAAACGTAGGCTTTAATACTGTCATACAAAACCAGAGTTATAAACTACTGGGTTGTCAATTTTAAAATGTGTTTTATGTCCCTCCTCTTCAGATCCATCAGACTCTCAGACCGTAGATGAGCCCACATCAATCTCCTCTGGAAACATCCTGGACCAATCTGATACTCAGGGTGAGGAGTTGGATTTAGACCCAAATCCAGTCCACAGCAGCACTCAACAACCAGGCCAACTTTCTAACAGAGACTCTGAACCTGCAGCTGAACCCAGTCAGCCTGTGAAAGAGGCAGAGACCAGCCTAGACTCAAACCAGCAACCCAGCAACAGTTGAGAGGACGGAGATTGATGTACACACACACACACACACACACACACACACACACACACACACACACACACACACACACACACACACACACACACACAGGGTCACCTGTATGACTGAAGCCTTGGCAGTGGCCTCTCTCTCTCTCTCTCTCTCTCTCTCTCTGTGTGTTTGTTTGGGCATTCTCTTCTGTTTGTAGCTGATGCTCAAATTTAGACTTCCTGTTTCCATGGCTCCTGGTTTGTGGTGAGGATCCACGTTGATCTTTTATGAAATGTATAATTAAACATTGAGTCCATATTTTCTGTTGTGGATTTTCACACATGTACATGAAGATAAGTTGAAGTGAGCATTGAATTGTGTTGAATTTTATCCTGATCAATGCCTAGGATTATTAATGTCACTGGATGATTTCCTGTTGACAAGCTAATGATCTAAAAAGTTAAGATTTCCTTTTATCCCTTGATTCATGTTGTCATTTCTGCCATAACAAGGTTAAACTACTAGCCAATGGCCAATAAACGTGATTAACAGTATGATCAGAAATAGTATTGATCAATGATAAAAACACCACAAAGGTAGCCAAGGTGCTACATCAGATACTATCTGAAGACATAAACACAAGGGGTAAGCAAACTCACAGCAAGTATGCTACATGGAAGCCAGGCAAAGTGGACAGTAAATTATAGTGAGTTAAAAGCCAAGGAGTACAAGTGTCTTTTTTTTTTTTTTTTTTTTTTAAAGAGATTTAAAGACAGGAAGCGAGGAGACCTGTTTTATGTGCAAAGGCAACTCGTTCCAGAGCATGGGAACAGCAGCAGCCAACACTTGATCCCCTTTGTGCTTCAGTTTTGTTTTGGAGACTGTTAGGGACATTTGGCTAATCCCCACATAAAGAGAATTGCAATGGTAGAGACAAGTTGTGATAAAAGCAAAGATACATTTCTCTAGTTCTGGTTTAGATAAAATTGGTTTTGCCATTTGTCCACAGCTGACCTGCTTGTCAAATTCAGAGTCAGATTCAAACCTTACCCCCAGATTATGGACAATCCTTGATACAGGGACAGAGAGCCAAGGTCAACTTTGGCAGGATAACAGCTTCCTCAGTCCAAACAGCATGACTTCTGCCTTGTTCTCATTGAGACTCAAAAAGTTTAATCAGAGCCAAGCTTTAGTGCCATTCAGACAGTTAGTGGTTGGACAGAGCAGGAGTCAATTTGGGCTAATGGAACATTACACAATCATCAGCATAAAAGTGGAATAAGATGCAATTTTTCCTAAAAATAGAACCAAGGGGGAGTAAATAAAGGATAAATAAAAGTGAGCCTGAGGACTGAGCTCTGAAGGACCCGTTAGGGGAGAGGAGTCGTTTAAGACACAAAGCTGCCAAATTTAACACAGAAACTTCTATTGGTAGAGTAGGAGCAAACCAGCCAAGGACCACACACTTACTGCCCACACAGTGTTCAAGGTGAGAAATCAAAATGCTGTGGTCAACAGTATCGAATGCAGCAGATAAATCTAAAAGCATCAGGGCAACAAACAGTTGAGGAAAAAAAAGTACCTTCTAAAGGGCTGATTCACTGCTAAGCAGAGCCTTGAAACCAGACTAGAGCACCTCAGTAATACCACTCTTTGCAAAGAATGGTATTAATTGGATATGAACAATTTTCTCCACGAGTTTGGAAATAAATGAAAGATTAGAGATAGGCCTTAAATTAGAGCAGAGGGAGGGATCAAGGCCTGTTTTGTAAGTAGGGGCTGCACTACTGCATGTTTAAAATCCCCAGGTACTGTATCAGAGGAACTACTGCTATTGAAAATCTCAAGGACACTTGGTCCAAGAGTGGTAAATACCTCTTTAAACATGCGAGGGGGGATGGCCTCTGCAGGGGAAGCAGAGGCCTTCATAGGACTAATTATGTTCTTTAAAAACGAGAGACACACCAGCTTGAACTGATCAAATGGAGATGTGCAGGGCAAAGAAATGGAAGGGTCATAAGAAGGCTGAGAAATACAAACTCTAGTTGACACAACTTTATCAATGAAAACACCAAGGAACCTTTGACAAATTCAGGCGGAGTCACCCAAACCGGTAGATTGGGGAAGGTTCAGGGCTGTGTTGATGGGACTAAACACAATTACAATTATAAGAAATTATATGTCATTAATATTTGTTCTTTTCTTTTACGATGTTCTGATAGCACAGCAAGGTATCTTAAAAAAAATACTGGGACACAGGGAGCCTGTCCTTCGTCTACCTGCACCCTATCCTGACAGCACAGTCACATCATTCAGCCGGAGCTGACGTGCAGGATCCTTGGGATTCAAACTCAGAGGGTGTCGGACTACCCCCGTAAAAACCCAATGAAGAGAGAAGAGAGCAGCTGGAGAGGAGGATGGCGTTATTTAACCTATTTAATAAAATAGGCGGGTGATCTGAGAACACGGTGTCACTAATGTCCATGTTAGAAACAGGCCAACCAAAATCAATGGTATGCCCGAAGGATGCCCGGGGTACAGTCCCCAGAGATCAGCAGATATGAATATTAAAATTCATATCATACTTAGGTATCATTCCAGCCCCTTAAAAAGTCCTGATTATGCTTGGTTGTCAACAGATGACAGCACGGTGGACCCAACTCAAATAAACACAGTCCAAAGCTTCTGAAGGAGGATTGCAGACAAATCCGCTGCTATTTAACAACCTCTATCCTCCTCCTTAAATAGCAGCAATCCGGTGGTAAGAGTTCAGTAACCAACACCTAGGCACGTTTCGGATACATAAAAACTCCAGTCCTCTGGACACAAGAAATCCAACCATAAAAGTTTTCATCGTCAGCGATCTTGCATTGACAAGCTCAAAGCTGGCAGGGACTGAGAGTCCGAGGGGCCAGCAGAGAGAACAGGTACCGGCCAGGTGTCGATAGGGTCCAGCAAGGATGGAGAACGAGTCTGAAGTACTGCTCCGTTTCCCCCCGGTAAGGAAAGCGGCTGACCGCTGTGCTGCCCCAGCAGCGGTGTTTAGGCCAGGGAAGTGGAGGTGAGGAGGAATCCCAGAGATGAAGTAGCTGAAAAGTTGTATGTCCATCGTGATCAGTCTTCGGCTGAGCGGCGAAGATCCAGCAGTGTTTGATGACCGTACACAAGCAGTGAGCTGACATTAGAGATACGACCCAAAGAGCACAAACATAAACAGCGTTGACAGTGGCAGACGGCAGGCCACACACACCAGCACCATCCTCCGCTGGGAATTGATGAAGCTCCACTCGTTAATAACCAGGTTTAATGGAGCTTGTTTGAACATTGAGGTCACTGTTGGGATCACTCCCAGTCAAGCTGCAAACTAATCAGAGGCTTCATTAAATTTCATATTTAACATTTTATGATTCTTATACAAGTGTCACCAGCTTTATTAAAACAGTGCTGCAAATCAGTTTCATTCACAGTCTCACCTTCTCCTAACTTGAATTATTCTGGAAGACCTTCTTTCAGCTGATTTACCATTGAGTAAATAAATAACTTCAAACCTGACAACGCATCAATGATGATTTGGATATGTCTGTGGAGGAGAAAGACCCTGTCTGCCCAGGGCTGATCTGTTGTCATTCACCCGTCTCCTTGATTCAAATCTACGCTGTTGTAGCACAGACCTGAGGAGCTGGCTCCAGGTCCCTCAGAGCCAGCTCTCTGACCTCTTCCAGCAGTGTGTACAGGTTTGGTGTTTTGGTCTGGCAGAACTCTCTCTCTTCTTTGCAGAATTTGGAGCGTCGGCGTGCCTCCTCCTGGGCCTGCTGGTACGCCTCCTCAGCCAGACGCACCACCTCCTGGACCAGCTGGACACGGCCCTGGGAGTGCTGCTCCTGTGGCTTGGTGCTGTGGCAGGGCATGTTGCTGATGAGCTCCAGGTTTAAACGGCTGGCGTGGCAGCGGAAGGACTGGACAGAGATACGGACCTGCAACGAGAAGACGATGTGAATGTCTTCAGCGCTCTACCCACGCGAAACATCTCTGCTACCACATAGGACTTGTGAGATCACGTGAAACCTCTGACTCACAGTGATGTGGTCAAACAGTCTGAAGGTGGATGTGCCGCAGCCTGAGGTGGTTGTTATGCGGTCAGCATATCGTCGCACTGAACCACTCTGCCACTCGCAGCTGCCGTCCTGTGCTGCAACAAGTACCTGGCCCTCCCGATTCTTAATGTACACTGGCGCCTTCACACCATACCTGAGGAGAACATGGGTGTCAAACCCATCAGGGTTTTCTATGCACTTGTACATCAAGTTTTGTGATTATTATTGTTGCCATAACTTAGCTGAAAATAGTCCCCAATAAATATTCTCTTTTTTCTTCTCAGAACTACAGTAAGTAGCTGTTGAATGAAACTGAAATGAAATTAAACTATATTTTTCGGTTTTTAAAGATTAACATCTTCAGTCGGGAGCAATGACCTCTGAGACAGATCAGAGAATCTGATGTACTTGGAGACACATTAGCTATCCAAACGAGAGAGCCTGTTTGTCAAGGTTGCTAGGCAATGGAAGCAATGCTTTGAAATGTGACATTAAGGAGGGTAATTGCTCGTGACAAAAATCCTCCATAGACCAGTCAGTGTCATTTCATTGTGTTGTTCCATTGTCAGTGGCTAAGAAGGACCAGACCTTCTAGACCACTTCTTCTAAAAGATGCAGCTCCTACATTGGGACACAGCTACTATTGGATGTTGTGACAAAGAAAATAGAAAATATTGTGCTTAGCTTTTTAGAAATCACAGAGTTACTCTGTGAGCTGGCAAAAGCTGACAAAAGCCAATTCCTTACTCTGGGACAAACGCCAACACACCATCGTCTCTGACAGTGTAGATGATGGCGTTAGCCACGCAGCACGGGTCCTTCTGAGCGTCTCGGTCCTTGAAGTAGAGACACTGAAACAGCTCTGTGGACAACTTCTGAGCTCGTTTTGCTGCCTGTGAGGGTGACAGAGGTCAACAAAAGACCAGGTTCATTTTCATCTGCCAAGACCTGGACCACAGTACAGCACTGACCCGGTTCCTGCTGTTAATGTGATGAGCTATTTCCTCCAGTTCCTTGTTACTGGCTGGTGCTTTACCAGCTCCTGCCCCTGTTTCTGTGGCGATGGCTGCAGTCAGAAGGCGGTGGACCACTATGTCAGCGTAGCGCCGAATGGGTGAGGTGAAGTGTGTGTATTTGTCCAGAGCCAGACCTAAAAAACAGAAACGAGAACCAGAACCTTGTTAAATATCGTTGATGATCCAGATCCGACCACTTTCCCTGTGCAATATTTTACCATAATGGTAGAACGGGTCCGGGGACTGGGCACCAGTGGAGAAGTATAGAGCCTGTGACATGGCCTGGGTGGTCATCATTCTCAGCAGCCTGTTCACCAGCGGGTCCTCTGGGTCCACAGCCCGGTCCAGAGAGTCAGCTAAAGCCTTGTTGGTCCTGGAGAAACACAACCAACTGTTGAACCAACTGACTCTTTGATATGAAAAGTTTTAATGAGGCTCTTAAAATCCTAAACCAGTTACTCAGTGTTGATGGTGAATCCCTTAGCCTGGGCAGTCTCCACTAGCTGGCTGAAGAACTCCTGCCGCGGTGGTGGGTGTCGCCTCAGCAGGGACTGATGAGGAAAGGTCTTTTGGATCTTGTGTGCCACCCAGTGGTTGGCGTAAATCATGCACTCGGCCACGGTCTCGTGGACCTCCAGGGGCTGACGGGGAACCAGGGCGGTGATGTTCCTCTCTTCATCCAGCTGGGCTCGCACCTGGCAACAGAGACCGAGTTATTCATGTGTAAAGGACTTGAAGATACAAGTTTAAGTTAACTCCACAACGTCACACAGGCCATTCAAGAAAAAAGCAGAATATATATATATCAGGTTTAATTCAAGAACAATTAAAAGAATAAATTAAGCTTTCCAGGAGCCTTTCTCTAGCAATTTGGAGTTTTACCAGTTTAATAGTAATGAAAACAGCTGTCACTGTAGCTATGTTTCATTATTATCGATCCTATATGGTTCATTGACTGATATGACAACATTGTGGATCAGCTGTGTAAATACTGGGGACACAAAACCTACTTTCACTATGAAAAGGAAAAATAGGCAGTACATATTCAAAACAACAACTGTAACTTGTGTAGCTGTAAATAATCTGAATCCTCTGTATCCACAGGCAGGGAAGCACCCTGGCCTGGGGTCCCGTCACACAGGAATAGCTGACAAAGCATGCAGAGAGAAAATAGGGCTGCGTTCACACTGAATCTTAATCCTCATGTGGAGCTGATAAACCTCGTGAGGTTGTTCCCTTATGTGATTGATACAGATACAGCCGTAAGACCTGGTATGAACACAGCCTACCCAGAAGAATAGAAGAAAAAGGAGAGTGAAAATACATTCTGATGAGGCACTGAAAATGGACAAAAGCACAGGATAACCAAGTATGCATTTTTCTTTGAGGGTAGAATCCTTCTATAATTATTGATTTATTGTTGGAGCTGGTAACGCCTGTTTGCCTGTCTGTTAGCATTTTGTGTCAAAGAAAGAAAGAAAGAAAGAAAAAAAAAAAAGTTTCACTACAGATGCTGCCAACAGCTGCCAGAAAAACTTGCAGGGCCCAGCTATAATTATAAATGAGAAGCATGATTCTAGAGCAGTGCAGTTCCTACCAAAAATCTATGGAATATCCTATGAGATGCTGGCTGATTCTGGAGCTACTGAATCAATGTTAAGATCAACAGCAGACACTTTCAAACTGTCTAAAAAATATATATACAGATGTGCCTTGGCCTTTTGGGAACTCTTATGAAGTGCAAAGAGACTGGACCACGTCCAGTTAAGTGTGATGACTTTGATTCATTCAGGATTGTCTCAGATTGCCGGGAAGCCTAGCTACTTGGAATTTTTTATGTGCTTTGGGGCTAACTATTGTTTGTAATGAGACTGACTTGGTCTTGAAAAAATTTGATCATTCAGACGATCTTTCCACAGAGAAGGCATGCCATTCCCCAACATTCTTCAGGCTTCTTTATTTTTGGGAACTTGTGCCCTCGAATATTTTATCTGATTTGTGTGAGTTTGTTGAAGCTACACATGTATGATTTGTGAGGCTCATGGCTGTATGGATGACTCCTTCGTGATAAAGAGTGGAAAAGCATAGTAGACCAACATGAGTTACAAGGTAGTGGAATAGTGGTTACAAAGGATTTTGTTGTTTTGCCTATTGAGTAAAATACGAAAGAAATTGTTCGGGAAACTTGGAATTCCACAGATTTCTACAGAGTTAACAGAATATTACACTGATTTACTGTTAAAGGAATTAAGTCTGACCAGTCCTGACACTGATGAGGAGATCACTTTATCCTTTCCACTGTGTTTTAAAGGTTTACAAAACAGTTCTACTGTCAGAGAAAAGTCCATCATTAATTATTCTGAATTTTATCCAATCCAAGAACAGTAGCACCTAATCCAGTCACAATTTTATCTTCTGTTACTGGCGATGCAAAATGATTCAGTGTAATAGATTTGGCTAATGCTTTTTTTGTTTCAGTTGATAAAGAAGACTGGTTCAAAAGCCCTGTATAGCTGTTGTTCAAACTCTGTGATTTTGAGACACTGCTTGTACATATCCCTTCCAAGTGGTCTTTGTGTTTTTATTAAATTGTGGTTCAGAGAATTCAGAGCCTTTGTTGTAGATTCTGGGTCTGTAAAGCAAAGCCAGTGCTGAAGAGCCTTAAACCTTCAATCTATCTAATGACATTCCAAACACTTAAGGAACCATAAATGTTGGGGCTTAAAAGATTAAATTGTTATATACAAGTTGCCAATTACTGTTTCAGCTCTACTTAAAGTGTTTTGAAAAAAGAAACTAGCGCACCTCCACGCCCTCCAGCTCCAGCGCTCCCCCTCTGTCTCTCTGAGCTCGCAGGTGTCTTGCGACACGTGTGAGCATCTCCAGTGCCTGGATGAGCTGAGCCAGTTTCACAGACCTCTCCTCAGAGCCCAGCTGGGCCAGCTCCGGGACCTCCGTCTGCTCTCCGTTTAGGAGCGCCTGGGCCAGCTCATATTGAAGCTGGAAGGAGGAGCGGATGACTGTGCGACCATACCACACCTTGTTGACAGCAAGTGTGTGCGTGTTGAGCTCCCACAGCACGCTCATTGCATACCTGTGTTTGACAGATGAGCTGTTTTAAAATGTTGACTACAAGCCTTGATGAAGAACAGAGACAAGTGGAGTCCACCGACCTGTCGACGCCCCCCAGCAGAGAGCAGAGGTCTGCACTGAGAACAGCAGGCAACATGTCGTATCTGCGGTCAGCCAGGTAGTAGGTTGTGGCCCTGAGGAAGGAACAAGAAGATAAATCTGTTTCATTTCCAAAAATATTCACTCTATCATTTTCATCACAGCCTTCATTCCTGATAACAAATCCAACTGATCAGTTTAATTACTAAGGATGCTGTTGAATAAGGAAAAACAGGATCATTTTCCACCACCTTTTTCAAGGTAGTTTTTTTAAAAAGGTCACCAAGTGTTCCACATTTTCAGAATCAGCTCAGATTCAGCTAATTATATCCGTCACTCAATACTCTGTTGTTCATTGTAACATGGGACAATAGGTCAGAAAACAAGAGAAACCATTTCCAGATAAATCTGGGAACCATGATAATCAAAGAGAATTTCAGCACAGTGATTCAAAATTAATCATCTGCTCATTCTTTTGAGCAGTAATGATGATCAGCTCCAATATCTTCTTTTCCATGTCCCTCTATCTTTAATCTGTGACTGAAATAAACTTCTCCGCGCTGAAATCAGAAAGATACAGAATTGATCACATTTACTTTGCGTAAACAAGCAGCTGACAGCTAGGCCTCTGAGACACTTTGATTGGCTGTGACATCACCCACTATAGCCAATAGGTATAGCTCCAAACAAAGGGTCAGACTGATCTTAAATAAGTTCATTCATGACCTTATAGCATATATTTGTCAGAAAGAGCTGATTCTCCAATTCAGGAGGAAACAAAACTTTGTGTCTCCGGCTCAACCCATTGCAAAGCAATAACGCTCTAACAACAATGTGAGTTTGCATCGAACATGATGTGGGCTTGATAAGGCTATTTGATGTAAAAGCCTTTGTAAATCAGCTTCCTCTTTTGAGAGGATGACGTGAAAATGATGCAACATTCAAGAACAAACTTTGTTTCTGCTGCGGAAAGTTGCTTTGATAACATCTTAAGGGTGGTGTAACCAAAGTGGTCTCTCACCTGGTGCGAGCCTCCAAGTCTGTGAGCGAGCCTTCTGTGACAAAGTGGGTAACATCAGCAATGTGGACACCAAGCTCAACCAGGTCCCCGCCAGCCAGACTGCGTACCGACAGCGTGTCGTCAACATCCTCACAGCCTTTTGGGTCAATGCTGAACACCAGGTGACTCTGTCTGAGGTCTCGCCGCTTAGTCACCTCGACGGGATCCACCTCCCATGGCTTCTCTGGGGAGATGACTGGCATCTCTCTCAGCTGAGGAGGGAGACACACAGTCAGATATAAAAATAAAAAAATAAATAAAAAAAACAACAACACAAGGTTAGTCATTCAAGATTGTACAAAGGCAGCTGTGCTTTACCTGAGCCAAACTGAAAGGACATCCATGAATAATTTATTTTGGCTCTGCTCTGTTCTGAAAAGAGACCGTTCCATCTAGGTCTAGGTCCCATGTCTTCCACTGGAGTTTTTTTTTTCTTTTAAGTTTGCAGGTTTGTTACAAAAATAAGGGACCTGAATTTGGGTAAAGACTGAAAATGAAATAAGACATACTGCTCTCACACATTACACACATGCAGAGATGCACTTCATGCTAAGTGTTTCCAGCTTCTTGCTCACACTGAACTATTGAGTTCTTGTCAGGTAAATGTCATTTGAAATGCCTGGCAGGGTCCAGTGCTGCATTCAGAGGACTCTTGGGGACAGCGTCCCCTCATGTTTTCCCCCAATGATGTTTCACTTCAAAAGGCACTCTACAAACAGGAGGTACACACCATCTTGTGTGTGAATCATACTCAGTTTGGCCTCTTATATTGAGGTGGTGCACAGCTAAATGGTCTGGGTTTGAGCTCCTGAGTCAGGGGCCTTTCTATTTGGTGTTGGCACCATCTCCCTGTGCCTGTGAGGTTCTCTCATAGCTCTCTGACTTCCTCCCACAGCCCAGGCTATGCAGATGAACTTAATTGGTTAATCCAAATTCAGGCCATTAGCCATGTGACTGCATGTATACCTTCCTCTGGACAGGTGGAACCAGGAGCCAAACCCAGCTGAGGAAAAGGCACTTAACCCCCACCTTCTGAAAACTTTCTGGTTTCCATTTTGATAAAATCCCAAAAAACTTTTCTTTCACTTTGCCAGCACCATGCAAAATTGGTTTGATATTTAAAAGAGTCACCACTGACTTTGATCTTTGACATCAGTCTGCCTTTGTTTTGTACCAAATATGAAAGAAATTTTTAATTACATTACTGAAAGACCATATCCACAAGGCCAAACCTGTGTCTTCTGTTTTATCACAATGACCTTGACCACCAAAATTTAATTGTTTCATCCTAAAGTCTGTGCGCATGTCTGTGCCAAATTTGAAGAAGGTGAACGAGCTTCACATTGTACATTAGTGTAACTTGCTTCTTGTCTCACCTGTGCATCAGAAAAGACAGGCACGTGGATGCAGTTCTCTATGAGGATGGTCTGGACCTCCGTCTCAAGCTCTCCAGCCCGACCTAGGACACGGACACTGTGTCCATTGGGATAGAGCGACGTGCTCTCCCACGAGTCAATTCGCACAACCACTCTGTGGTCCTGGGTGAAGAATACACCAAAAAATAGTCAATACTGTTCACAACAGTAACTCCACTGGCAATTCACATATTAAATATCAAATGTAAAGTTGTTCTATGAACAGTTGATCATTTAAAGATCTCACATTATTCAGATTAGCTCTTTCTTTAAGAAAGTAGAGGTTCTGGTCATCTAAGGAGAAGGAGGGTGAAACCACACCTGCAGAGTGTCGGCCTGCTGAGTACTGATACGGATCTTGGGGATGCGATGGTCCCAGGGCACAGCCAGGATGCGCTGGGAGTTCCTGCTCTGGGACTGAGTCCCATCTCTCAGGGGAAAAGTGACAACGTAGTCCCTCCAGTTCCTCTGCTGGATCCCCACAATACAGCCTGCAGGTTAAAATACAGAGATCAATACAGGCACATTTTCTACCAATGTGTCCAACGATACCTTTGGTACCACATCTGGACACTAAATATTCATCATTGATGACATTACAGACATCCACCCTCATCATCATCATCATCACTTCATTTCATTTAAGTTTCACTTTTAGTTTTGGAGCAGTGACCCTCAATCTTCAGCCCCACTGTCACTGACTATTGCTCTTTGTGGGAGTTGTTGTGTTCCTCTGTGATTCTATAACAATTACGGTCTACATTTGATCCTGTAAACAGCCTGGAGATCATTTATATACATCCCGAGAGGAGCTAACAGAGACATTTACTCTTACCTGTTGGCAGGAGTTTGTCCTCTCCACTCTTCACCTCTCCTTGACCCTCCATCAGCGCTGTGACCTTCCCTCGCCACTCACTCTTTGGCAACAACTCTGCCACAACCACATCACCATGCACAGCTCTGTTGCGATTCTTTTCGCCATGCACCAAAATGCTAGTCATATCTGAGGTGGACAGAGGAGAGGGGTGGATGGCAAAAAGATGTGAATAAATGTGGCTGACCATCTGAAATAAACACCTGAAGAAGAAGAAGATGGTGTTTCGATGGCTGCTGTAATTTTGCACCTGTGCTCTTGTTAGAAAAACTCTCCATCATAATATAAGCTTCGGTCTGTGCTCGGTGTTTGCTGACGTTCAGAGTACCCTGAGGGAGAGAGAAGAAAAGAAAACAACACTGAGTTAGATTCAAGTCTGCACCTTCTGGTACCTTACTGAGCATGCTCAGAACACTGTCCTCAATCAGCCCCCAGTGCTTTAAATTTGTTAATTAACTGGAAGCACATGGCATTTCTTCTGCCACCTCCTTTGTAAGTCTTATATTTTCCCCTTTTGTGCAGCTGCTGGCTGACAGAGCTGTACCTGTTTCAGTCTCTAGCTGGAGTATAAAGGTGGAGCAGGGAGGACAGAACAGCACTGCAATAGCTAATTTCACAGTTGAAGAGCTGTCTCTGTGTGGTCCCAGTGCTAGATGTGTCCATCCATCTTTGTCCTCTTATTCGGGGCTGTTTCTGGTGGCAGCAGGCTAAGCAGGAAATTTCAGACATCCCTCTCCCCACCAACACTTTACAGGTCCTCCTGTGGGACCCAGAGGCATTACCAGCCCAGATGGGAACTGTAGACCCTCCAGTGATTTATGGGTCTACTCCAAGATCTCTTCAAAGCTGGAAATGCCTGCAAAGCCTTCAGGAGACATCCTTATCAGATGGTGCTCTTGTTATTTCAGTCACAATTCAGAGCTGATGACCACAGCTGATGGTTGGAACAAAAATTGACCGATAAATTGAGAACTTGAAGTCCTTTTTGCAGTTAAAAGTTCCATATTGTTGTTGACACCACATGGATAAATCCGCCTGGCAGAGGCCTCCTGGTCCGCTGAAGTCATCATCATGTCCATCATGCCTGCCAGGTTGTTACAGTTACACATACACATACACACACAAACGCATACGCAAAGTCTCCTGTTGTTCACCCTCTACACAGAAGGACTAGTCTGTCTTTTAAGGCTGAGAACCACGGCCTCAGACTTGGCGGTGCTAACACATCCCATCCTCTTCTTACTCGTTTGAAAATTGCTAAATGAGCATGTAATGATGAATGAATCAGGAAAAAAAAAAAAAACATCATCCACAAAAGAAAAGTTGCTATGATATATGATTTAACTGAAATATTTAGACTTATATTGGTAAATATATAATACAAGACCTGTTTCTTTTGCTGAATTCACAGGGAGCCAATGAAACCAAGATAACACATAGGTGGTAACTGGTGGTTGTTTCTCAAATTCCTTATTGTTCCAGTGAGGCAGGTGGCATTATCTTGCTGAAGGAAGCCACAGTCATGAAGAGCTGGACTTGCTCTGAAGAATGTTTAAGTCGCTGTTGTAAAGCCCAAATGAATGACAGAGCCCAAAGTTTCCCAGCAGAACATTGTCTAAAACATCTCACTGACTTCCTTCTCAGGAAGTGCCGAACACACACTGCTATCAACATTACGCAAAAGAAAACACTCAAAAACAACCAAAAAGGACTGCAGTGTTGGATATGTTCTGACTCTGTGGTTTAGACATCACAGTTTGGTCCTGTCACTCACATCCTCACTGTTGACCATTTTTCCTGCTTTTACACATCACCTACATGATTAAATGTTCACTTAATGCTTAATATATCAGACCTGCTGACAGGTGCCAAGGAAACCAGATAATAAATTTATGTGTGTTCCATCGGTTGATTTTCATGACATTGCCTGCCTGTAACATAGAGCCGGGCACTAATCTTTAGCTCACCCAAAAACAGCTTAAGAGTGCTTCCTGTTAGTAAGTAAGTGACTCAGTATACACAAACAAGATAGGAGGATTTGTATTGTACCTGAAAGTAGCGTCCAGACTTGATTCCAGCCTCCAGGACTTCAGCCGGGAGGTGTTCACCATACTCTCTCTCTTTGCCCTCGCTCTCCTTCTCTTGCAGAGACTGAGAAATGGAGGTGTACAGCTCATGGGCAGCCTGCAGATCCGGCCAGAAGTTCTGAAAATAATCCTGACCGATAAAAGGAGACAGCAACAGATAAGATGGACAATGAGTTTCAAACAAGAATCTGTATCAACATGGAGACGATGCAAGACAGTAAGGACATACATAATCACTATCCATGATTTTCTGATGAGTTACTAAGTTAAAGATCCAAAGGATAAACATTTTAAGCCAAACTGTCTGCAGACAAACATTATATATTATTGATGTAAATGTTACACCTCAGTCTCTGCATGTTTAAATCTCACTCATTCACTGAGAGAAATCATACTGTTTCCGTAGTGTTTGATACAGTGTGGATTCCCCTCCAACCTCCAACCAATAACCTGCCTGCTTCTGCTTCTTCTGGGGTCCCAGAAGAATTATTGGTAGGGACACCAGAGGACTGTAGATGAGCTTTGAAGTAGGGAATGAAAGTAGCGACAGAAAGGTGGATAGGTGATTCATATACCTGGACGGAGATGACGTACACTCCAGAGTTGAGACTGCTGTACTGAGCCACGGCCTCCTGGTCCTCTGTTATCATCACGATGTCCATCATGCCTGCCAGGTGGTTATAGTACCACACTGCTGCATTATACACACACCTACACACACAAAAACCCAACTTCACTTTAAAAGGTAGAAGTAGACAGTTTGCACGTTAGTATAGAATACTGAGATACATAAGTCAAAGCAGTTTTTTTTTTTTTATGCAGTGAAAGACTTGAAACTAGAAACTGACACCAATCCAGGGGAAGAACTTTTTTCTTAATGCACAGCAACAGATCTTTTAGTGTTTTAGTGGTTTGAGTGAAACCTCTGATGACAGATGGTAACACCAGCTCCAAACAATGCTCTTTGCAACTGTAATATTTGCTGAGATAACTTACAGTGGATATAAAAAGTCTACACACCACTGTTCAAATGCCAGGTTTTTGTGATGTTAAAAAAAAAACAAAAAATGACCAAGATAAATAATTTCAAATCTTTTCACCTTTAATGTGATCTATAACCGGCACAATGCAATTGAAAAACAAACTGAAACTTTTAAAGGGGAAAAATAAAAACTTCAAATAATCTGGTTGCATAAATATGCACATCCTTAAACTAATACTTTGTTGCAGCACCACTGGCTTTTATTACAGCACTCAGTCTTTTTGGGTAGGAAACTATCAGCGTGGCACATCTTGATCTGGCAATATTAGTCCACTCTTCTTTGCAAAACCGCTCCAAATCTGACAGATTGCGAGGTTATCTCCTGTGTACAGCCCTCTTCAGATCACCCCACAGATGTTCGATCGGATTCAGGTCTGGACTCTGGCTGGGCCATTCCAAAAACTCAATCTTAATCTGGTGGAGCCATTCTTTGGTTGATTTGGATGTTTGCTTTGGGTCATTGTTGTGCTGAAAGATGAAGTTCCTCTTCATCTTCAGCTTTCTAACAAAAGCCCTAAGGTTTTGTGCCAACACTGACTGGTATTTGGAACTGTTCATAATTCCCTCCACCCTGACTAAGGCCCCGGTTGCAGCTGAAGAAAAACAGCCCCAAAGCATGATACTGCCACCACCATGCTTCACTGTAGGTATGGTGTTCTTTTGGTGATGAGCAGTGTTGTTTTTGCGCCAAATATACCTTTTGGAATTATGGCCAAAGAGTTCAACCTTGGTTTTATCGGACCATAACACATTTTCCCACATGCATTTGGGAGATGTCAAATGTCATTTTGCAAAATGAAGCCAGGCTTGGATGTTTTTCTTCGTAAGATAAGGCTGCCATCTTGCCACCCTACCCCATAGCCCATAAATATGAAGAAGATGGGAGATTGTTGTCACATGTACTACACAGCCGGTACTTGCAGAAATTCCTGCAGCTCCTTCAATGTTGCTGTTGGCCTCTTGGCAGCCTCCCTGATCAGTTTTCTTCTCATCTTATCAATTTTGGACGGATGTCCTGTTCTTGGTAATGCCACTGTTGTCCCATTACACTTGTGCAACCTCATTAGCTCAGTTGTTTAAATTGCTTCGCCTCCCCGAAAGAGTTCAGTTTGTTTTTCAATTGCGTTGTAAGGGTTATAGGTCGCATTAAAGGTGGACAAAGTTGTGAAATTATTTATCTTGGTGGCATTTTTTACATCACAAAAACCTGGCATTTGAACAGGGGTGTGTAGAACTTTTATATCCACTGTTGCTACACCTGGGTTGTTGGGGAGGGGGACGATATACCTGGTTGTTGATGAAAAAGTCGTGGTTGATGGTAGGGGTGCAACGATTATAGATTTTGATTTACGATTATACAAATAATCACAATTTCACTTTCATTATGCATTATTTCACAACACTACAAATGAACTAATACATAAAATCACATGAGCATTCTTAGAGAGATTTTAATCTATTTATTAAAATAACACATCGATAAAATAATACAGTGCCACTAACATAATTTAACTCAGTTATTACGTGTTACCTTAATTTTGGCATGTAAAGCTGGGTGGTGGTCCTGCAAATGCTGCATGAAGCTTGATGTGTTTAAACTTTTAGTTGCAACTTTTTTTCGGCAATTTTTCAGACAGGTCATCTTGAATGACTCCCTGGTCATTCTTGCTGTACCAGAAATACTCCCACACTGCCGACTTTACTTTTTTCTTTGGTGGAAACTAAGCCTCACTGCTTGGTCCTTCTGCCATTGTTTAACTAATGTAGCGTACCCTCCATGCCCCTTGATACGGACGGCTCTGTGAGCAGCTGCACCTCTGGTGTAACTTTGTTGTCGTTCCATGCAGGTTGCGCTGAAAATATTGTACCAGCATAGTGCCCGTTTTTTGGGAGAGAGAAAAAAAAAAAAAACTTGGTATAGCGGATCCTTTGGGGTTAAAATTAATTGTGACATTTAAAGCACGGTTAACAGTAAAATCGGTTAATCGCTGCATCCCTAGTTCAGGATCATTGCAACCTGTTGCGGCTCAGAAAGGGAGCTGATGAGACTGAGCAAATACAGAATGAAATAAAATCCATTAAGGTCTGAAACCAGATAGGAATGCTCTCTGGGACGCATCACCCTGTAATGTCGGATGATGTGAATAGATCTTGTTTGTCCTGTTAGAGTAAACATTGCATGCTTGTTTGATGGCCTGACCCATGAACTGTAATTGGGATATACCCATATTATTTCACCTCATCGTCGTGACCACATCTATAACCACAGCGTCTTTCAGCATTAGATGGCGTTTCACTCAGAGAAGGAGCCTGAAGCTGGAGGCTGGAGGCTGACACGATGTAAAATGCAGCAGATGCAGCAGTCATTTCTGTTCCGAATAGAGTGGAAATGACTTGCAATGATGATGATGATAATTTTGCAAAGAACTCAAATTTTTATTTGAACACCGTAACAGGTACTTGTCCAATATGATCCGGGTCAGTGCTCTGACTTTGTTCAGCTGAAAATCAACACAAATTCAGCAAAGCTTCAGATTTCAGGGTCATTTAATATAGTTTATATTCCGGGTTTGTTCTTTGGTTCAAAAAAATCTTTAAAGTTAACTAATACAATGAATGTGTTATTATAACTCCATAATGAAATTAGCCCTTCAGGGCGTGAGCACCTGCTACAGCTGCTGATAATCGACCAGCCTGTAGCACTAGAGTAAAGTTGTGAATCGTTCATTCTGTCATCTAAAATCTGCTGAAGGACCCAGCAGAGCAGAAACCTGCACGTTGTCCGTGATCCTGTGGTTCAACATTAAGCCGAAGATATTAGGCTGATTCCAGTGCCATTCACAATACCCTGAATCGATCAAGCCATCCAATCAGTCAGTTCAATTGTCTGCCAATTTGTCTCAGAGAACAAATGCTGTAAAATGCTCATCTAACCTGTTGCATCATAAAAAATATTTTAGTTTATTTTGGATTAAAAATTTTGCATTTTTAGATAAAACTCTCAGCAAATAAATAAATATTTGTGTATTTATCAAGTCATTTATGTATTTATACTTATATTTATGGCCTAATTTATTTGTATATTTATTTGTCCATGTACATATTCCCTAATGATTAAAATGGCAGTCCATACATGACAAATGCTAATTTTTGTATAAACCCAAAATAATCCTGGCAGTGTGTTTGACAGTGAAGATGTTCGTGACTCTGACCTTGTCTGCCACTTCTCCTGGCTCTCCCCCTTCTCTCTGGGACAGTAGGAGTACTCTTGAAATTCGTTAGCAAACAGCACGCAGTCATGTCGAGGGTCTTTCAGTAGGTTTCTCAGACGATTGTACTGCCTGTACAGAAACAATCGGAAAAGAAATCCGACTTCAGAAACTCCTAGGCTCCATATCACAGTGACAGAGTGACTTTCTCCTCGGTGTGAAACACAAATAGGTGCATCAATACCTGTCTTTAACAACTGAGAGGAGCAGAATGATGTTCCTTTTAAGATAAAGTACACTCGTGCACTCTTCTGCATCTTCCAATATATGATGAGGTTTAAAGATGAAATCAAGCATTTAACCCTGTTCATGTCTATATGACGTTTTATATAATATATACACAGTAAAGAAATATGTTTCCACTTTGAATTGCAATGCACCTGTGACAGATACACATAGTCAGGGATTCATACATAACAAACCCAATCCTGTTAATTTATGGGGAAGAGGAGCCAAGGCTAAAAAAAACCTGAAACCTTGTCAATACAGAGGGCCATACAGAGAGTCTGCATTAGAACTGACGCAATATGGCATCAGCACATGCTCTACCAACTTCGTCTACCTAATATTAGCAAAAGTGAAGCCTCATCACATGAATGATGCAACATTTTAAAAGGCAGTGTAAGCAGAAATCAAATGCAGAGGTCATATGGGACTCCTTACAGTGTTCATCAAGTTTGTCAAAAGCACTCCTGTGTGTTTGTGTGGGAGCTGTGTTTAAAGTCACCGGCTGGATCTCATTTAGTTTCGTCAGCAGAGCTTTGATATAATGAGGTTGACCCCCTACCCACTCTTTACACACTTGTGCAGGTAGGTCGTCATTAGAGACCTAATTCAAAATGTCTTGACCACAGGAGCTGTCATGGTGCCTTCAATATGCCTGAAGCTAAATATGAAAATTTATAACCAAAGACAGCATTAAAGAAGTCTCACACTTAAACAATCTGAGGATGACCAACATATCTGTGAATGTGAAGCCTGTTGGTGTGAGTGCACCTGCGTCCTTTGCTGTGCTGCACAGCCTGGCAGGCAGTCTGGGTGAAGACGATGCCCTGCAGCTCCCTGAACTCTAGGATCTCCAGATAGTCGACAACCACCCCTGCATCCGGCACCATGTAGTGGGTCAGATCTCCAGACAGCACCTTTCCATCTGGTATTTGAAGTAAATAAGAAAAGGTCATGAGACAGATATCAAGGGTCTGCATTCAACAAAAATGCCTTGAACTGGGATGCAAGAGCATATTTTATATTGCTCCTGCGTTGCGTTGAGCTGCAGGTAAATCTTTGAACTGAAAGACTTCACAGGGACAAAGACTCAACATAAGCAGTTTTTAGATAACAGGAAGACTGTGCATCTGGCTCACAGCTCAACTTGAAGTTTAATAATTATTTTGAGGAAGCATAAATTGAAGTGATTATGTCTAGTTCCTTCTTTACACGTGAACAAGCACTATAAACACATCATGAAAAAACTGTGCCATTCATTCTGTGTCGCATCATATATCTATATCTATATATCTATGCATGTGCTGTCAACTTCAGCACATGCACACGCAAGAGTGCACCTGGACAATGAACTCGACTGGTGCAGCCTTGCTGCCATCAGCCCAGTAACACCTCAGCCAATTTTAGTAATGGACTGATTTCATTAAAAAGTATTTATTAGCTATTATCGTCACCACTAGTTTGCGAGTGTAAACGTTTTAATGGCTGTTAAACACCGGATGACAACTAAATCTGATGTATTCAGGGACAATGGGGCAACAGCTGATGGGTACTTTCAGAAGTTTTGCTAAAAAAAAAAAAAAAAATACATTTACATGCTTTCACCTAAATATCTGCTGCGGGTAAAGAGGACACACAGGACTCGTGAACTCCAGATACACAAAGCCATGTAAGTCTAAGTGGACTGACCAATCAGCTGAAGAAACGAAGGCGCAACACTGACAACAGATATCTCCGGCCAGTCCACTGACACTGCTGCACATGGACGGAACTTACTGCATATGTTGTACTGTCTACCTCCAAAACAACGTTGTCACAACTGTGGAGCCAATAAATCCGTAATAAATAGCCCCTCCCCGTTGACCTGCACTGTACACAAGCACAAAAAACCCCAATAAAGCCGGTGTCAGCACGAACGAACGGAGCCAGCGATCCTTTGGCTGCATTGCGGCCTTTTGTCGGGCTCTTGGTTGTGTGATTGTCGTCGCCGTGTGTGGGTAAATGTTTGTTTCTGTTTTTGTGTGTGTGTGTGTGGAGCCCCATGTACCGTTCTCACAGTCCGCCTGGCAGACTCCGCTGTAGCAGGGGACCCGCTCCCTCAGGTAGTGTTCCCGGACCACACGGACCTTCCGGCCCCGGCTGCTCTTCAAATGCAGAATCCTCTCGGTCTTAATCATCTCCGGGACTCGGGCTCGAGACCCGTGAGCCAACCGTTTCTTCTCAATCGGTTATTTTGTCGCGACGCGGGAAAGCACGCTTGTCAACAATCACCACTAACTTAGGGGAAGTCCGAAGAGGCGAACGCGCTGACGTCATGACGCACGTGCTGTGTTCAGGTGCTGTCGGACGTAAATGACTCTATGTGGAGCGGCGAATGGATGAATGAAAATCGATTTCTGGGTAGAATACGATTTTTTAGCGCCGTAAACGGCGAAAATTTGGCCAAAAAACTCCATTCATTTCCTATGAGAGACGGCGAAAATCCTCAAAAATCTTAAGCTTATTCAAACCTCTGATACTTTGGCATACGTAGTCCATTTTACCTTCAAAACGGAGGAAAATTTGTTGTCTTTCAAGTGGTGTTTTCATCTTTCTGATCTCTTTTATACTTTTCGAACAACGATTGTTCAAGCGTGATGCTCGTCTCCCCTCATTTCTGTTTCCCATGTGTGTGTATTGCACGGAATGTTGGTGGCTTAGAGTGGAGGACACTTAAGTTAGAGTGCGTCAGTGAGCTGGAGATTCTCTAAAAATGTATTTTTAAATCGCCCTCACGGGCACATAGTTTAAGGTACGCGTCTCATTTTCTCAAAAGTAGTAGAGATTCTTGTCCTCTCTTGAAAAATGTCTTACTTTAACTGTCAGACAAACCAAATTTGAACTGTGCCCCTCTAAAGGACACGCTCACCCCTCCTCTCTCATATTACTCCCCATGTATTTTTCTCTGGCCGGAAGGAGAGGAGTACACATTTTCATGTGTTTTTAACTCGCTCCCCTGTCCACAGTTTACATCCTAGAAACACCAAAATACACACACAGCTTCAGACACTTGTTGTGGCTCCCAGCGTCTGCTCGGTTTTCTGATAGGAGTTACCGTTTTGTCACAAATTGCCTCAGAGTGAGAGGCTCGCCGAGAGAAATGAACCTGTTTTCTAACGGGTTTTCTGAGAAGGATGACGCAATCCAAGCTCAGACACACAGCTGCAGTCAGTGATGTCATCAGGCTGCTGATCAGCTGTTACTACTGACATTTGTGTTACACTGCAGGACACACAGACTGATATACAAACACACACAGAGACTAATATACAGACATACAAAGACACAGACTCACACAGACAAATATACAGACGCACTCACACACACAGAAACACAAACACACACAAATACACAGAAAGACAGTCATATACAGCTCTGTTCATAGGAACAATTATACTTAGAAACACATACAGAGTCAAACCCAAAGAGATACACAAACAGCTGACACACACACAGAAACAGACACACAAACACACAGCTGACGAACACTGACTATGGCCATTAAGGGACCCAAACAGGCAGCCAGGCACATACAAAGAGACACAAAAACTTACAGCCCTATACTTAGGTACATACATACATACATACATACAGAAACACATATACAGACATACACAGAGAGACACAGACATACAAATACAAACAGAAACACACACAAAAATCAGAGACACAAGCACACAGCTGACGAACACTATGACTACGGCCATCAGTTTGAAGGATTTCTTCTCTAACGCTGACAAATCAATAATGTCATCAGACTCCTCTGATATGAGAGCTGCTGATCAACTGTTACTGCTGACAATTTTGTTAAGCTGCAGAACACACACAGAGACTGATATACAGACGCACTCACACACAGAGACAAATATACACATGCACACACAGGGAAAAAATGCACACGCACACAGCAACATACATAATGAGACAAACATAAACACAGCTGACACACACATACACACAACAGATAGACAGCATTTGTCAGTTTTTACAATAGTGTCACAGGGTGCATGTGCGAAATAGATGTCTCAAAGAAATAGTTGTGTGTCTAAAGACATATGCCTGTCTGTGTATATTCACATTCAAACAAATCACAGTCACATCCGTCCAAAAACTGAATGGAAAGCAACTGAACTCAGGACTTGGAATTTGTCAAAGAAGCTTTGCCTCTTATCCAAAGGGCTCCGTCAGTTCCCAACGCCTCGGTCTGACCGGTCTGACGCAAGCGTTCTCGCACGGTTCAGTATATCTGTACATCTGCCAAGTCGACGTCCCAGCAGCAGCCCCCAGAGTCACTCTCGAAACTTCTGCCAAGGAATTTTTCTAGTTTTTTTTTAATCTACTTTCAAGTTTTCCAGTTAAAGTTCAACCAACCTGTCATTCATCTGCATGTAAGAGGAATCATACAGGAAATTTGTTTCTTTAAATAGTAATATGAGAAGTGAAAATGGTGTGCAAAATTACACAATATATGTACAAGAATGATGAGGCAGTACACACCATAACTGTAGTGTGTGCTTGTCAGCTGCTGCTTATGATTATACTTTGCAAGTAGTGCAATGGAAAGCTACACACAGATTTGTTTTAAAAAATCTGAATAGACCTTTGTCATATTTTTTAGTATATGCATATATTTTAGTATATTCGTGTCCCGGAAATGGTTGGTTAATATTTATGAATATGCAGCACTTGTTCAATGCACAACCATAAGATACGCATTGTCATCCCACTTTGTCCTTTAAAAATGTCAACAAAAACTGATGTTTCAAATCTTAAACAGACTTAGGTCTCATAGAGACAGCAAATGTGTAGTTAGTACTACACAGTTGCTGTAGATTATGGGGTTAGGAAGGAAACATTCCTCCCAGTTATTCAGAGTCATTTCAACAACAACTTCAGTAGACTGATGTATGGAAGCCTTCAGCTTTTATAGACCAGGACATTTGCAAGTACTTCCAGATAAGGCTTTCATTCAGTATAATCTCATCAGTTGCCCTCAATATTAGCTGACTCTCACTTGTGATAGTTACAGCAATTTTAATAGAATATACTGTAAATCTACTGGCACTTAAAGTCACTACCATTTGTGCTATCTAATTTCTAGCTTTACAAGAGCATGATTCATGATTCTAATCACAGAGTTTAACTGTCCATTGGCAAAGAGATAACACACATTTGACATTTAAGCCTTTCGCTTAAATTGCTTTTAAGTAAACAGTATGCTGATAAATGTTAAGAGATTATGATTGATCAGTAACTTAAAGTTCCGTCACAGCTGCTGTTGTTCTTTTACCTTTACTTACTACTGCAGTTAAACTGTAATTTTGTCAGTTTGTGAACTTTTAAGACTCTTGTTTCATTTGCAGTTAGTTTTTCTGTAGTTTTGCTTTTTGTCTGCTGGTTTATGTTATTGAAAAGACATAAACAGTTATTTCTTATCATGTGCCAGAATTGGTAAAAGGCCAAGTCTGGCACCTGTTGTTCTGGGTTCACGACCACAGTTCCGTTGATTCTCTTGGCCCAGACTCAGTTGAGATTTGGACAGAGTGACGTAAATAACCCGAGCTTAAAATATCTTTTTCTTTTTTCTTTTCTTTTTTTTTTTTTTTTTTTTTCATTCCCATTTTGGAACTTTTGTCAACAGGCAAAGAGATGGACAAAGATTTCATTTACTTTGTACAACAGGTTTCAATTGGGGAAATTCATCCTCCCAAATAAAAAGATGGACTACAATTTTGGGGATTTTTTTTTAATTTATTTATTTGAATACGAGTTTGCAATATGGGGCCAAACCAAAGCCCCAATCACATCAGTGAGGTTGTTTTGAAGTTACGGTGCAGGTGACTTCCTTTAAAACCTATAAGACTGAGGTAAATCCAAGATGGCGTCCGAGTTTGAAAACGCCCACTACAAGTCCAAAGCTGTACTGAACTGTGAACTAGCTGACGCCGATAATAATAATAAAAAAAGAGAGAAACACATAGCTCCACATGTCCAGCGGTTAGTTAAGAAAAGCCTGGTCAAAGGACCGAAATGGAGGGACGGTCTTAGTGCTCTGTTAGCTGTGTAAGTGTTAATCGTTTTGTGCGTGCAGGTGATAAAACTTAATTAGTTCCAGCAGCTTTTCATTCTCCCGCACATCAAAATACCAAAATCTTCAAGATGTTTAGTATGAGTTTTGAATATGCTTTTGGATGTATTGGTTGATGAGGTGAAACTCTAAGATCTTATTCTTTCCCTTTATTAATTAGTTGGTTTCTTTTTTACCGACCCACCCAGGCGGCGGGGGGGAGTCCTCTCGCTGCCTCTGCTGCTCTTTGGCTTGCACCGCTCACAGCAGCTGCAGCAGAGCAGCAGCAGACGCTGAGGACGCTCTGAGCTCAACTTGGCAACTACACCGACACGGACCCCGGCAGGACTTTATTCGTGTTTCTGGATCAGCATCTTCCTAAACAACCATCCCTCCGATGTCACCCCTCAGGCCGGTGCTCTGTTAGCGCATTTCTCCGCACACCGTCCGGAAGAATGAACTTTATGTCGGACCATCCCTCCTGCAGGTAAGCCTGACAGGTTAATAATAACCTGATGCAGGGAAAGTGTGAGTGTCTGATACTGTTTGTAATTGCATTAACGTTAAAATGATATAATTTCAATGCTGTAAACAGCTGTTATATTAGTAGTTCTAATGCCGTTGTAGTATGTACCTCTAAAAACTTTAAACATCCAGCTACTTCAGATTAGAGCAAACATTTCATTAGTTCAACACTAAAACCCCAAAAATCTAAAATGTTGATTACTAAGAAGGTATCACGATTTTAACATTTAATGACCATATCGTGATAAAGATGATTAAAAATAAAGATTCTTTTGTAGATATCTCAGTTGGAATTACTCAAATGTGATGTATTTAAATTATCACTGTAGTTGCTGTGTGGTTGAGGCTCCAGCACCAATCCATCTCGCCTTAAAAAGTTTGTCTCAACTCATTTTTATGAAATGCTGTGCTGTTTTGCCATGCAGTCACTGTGGGGTGGGAGGGGGCGGCTTGTGCCAAGGGATTTTTCCCCTTTATTGTGCAGAAATCAGGTCCCAAGGCTCTGCTGGTTTATTTCACTCCAGTCATCTAATCTGGAGCTTGGTCAACCTTGCCTGACTGGGTGAATGCAATTAAGTGAATTCAAGTGGCTTGTACAGGACAGAGACAACAGGCAACTGCTACCAAACACTGCGAGGAACCATTACTGCTGCGGACCACTTAAATCTGGTGCTCAGTTTATCCTCCACAACTCTGGAGTCTGCACCCGTCAGATGGTTTTGATGTTGATTTGATATGTCAGGACGATTATTGCTGTTGTAGTTTTTCTGTTGATTCCCCTGAGGCATCACAGCAGCCATACTTTACTCGTTGTCAGCACTAGATGGTGACATTGAGCAAGGCCTGGCCTCACACATGGGGTTCCGGTATCTGTTTGCTCATACATGCAAGTGCAGTGTTGGGGTTTTAATCAACGTCTATTTGAAGATTGTATTAATCAGTTCCAATATTGACTAGGAAAGACATTTGCCTTCACCAATCCAAGCACGTTGTGGTCAAAGTCAACTGGCAGACTGAAGTAAACCAGTACAGAATAGGAGAGTGCCGATGGCCTCTTGAGAGAAATGCTATTCAATTCCTGTTTTGTGTTCTTTCTCTCAAGTAGCCCTATTTACTGTGCTGCTGTAGTCAGGGAGCATGTGCTGTGCAATATGTCTCAGAGATGCTTGTCACAAACGTGCCCCTCGCAATAATAGTAATGCAGCCTCTGACGACTCCGGAGCTTTTACTTTAATTAAATGTGTTTTACTTTTTAAGATGATGCTGAGTGGGAGGCTGACGTGGTGGTGGCGGGTCAACAGTTCAGTTAAAGAACCATTTCAGGGCCTTGCGTTTGCCAGGAGTATCTGCAGCGAAAAGGTGAGACACAAAGGTTGAATGAAGTACAACGAACAAAAAGCTGCATTTATCAACAGGAAGAAATCCACACACACAATGTAAAGGAATGGCGGGTGGCTTCAGCCTCTTGAAGCAACAGACCAGGATTACTGGTTCACCTGGCCTGTGCTGAAGCAGAGTATAATATATGTAAATACTCTCCAGTTTTCTCACTTGGAATGTAGTTTGTTTCCAAGATTTTAATAATCAATGCTCAAAATGCCGAGGCACCAAAGGAAAATTTGCACATTTTAAAGACTTGCACACACTTTTTAAAATGAGGTTGATGCTGAGGCACAGTGGTGCAGTGGTTAGCAGTGCTCCCTCACAGTGAGAAGTGTGTTTTAAACGCTGGAGCCCTTCAGTGGGGAGTTTGCATGTTCTCCCTGTGCCTGTTTAGTATCCTCCGGCTACGATGGCTTCCTCCCACAGTCCAAAGACGTGCAGGTTTGGGTTACTTAGCTGTGAGTGTGAGAGTGAACGGTTGTTTGTGTCTGCTGTTGGCCCTGTGATAGACTGTTGACCTGTCTAGGCTGCACCCCACCCTTTCTCAATGCCAGCTGGGATTGGTAAGCAAGTAAAGTTTATTTGTACAGCACTTTTTGCAGACAGTAGTCACAAAGAATAAAATCAATGCAACAAGACGTACTGAAAATAAAGTATAAACACAAGATAAGATAAAATAAAAGTACCAGATAAAATATACAAAGTGAAAGAGTGCCACACACTTCCTAAAAGCCAGTTTTCCCCCAGCCCCCAATGACCCTGCATGGATGAGCTGTACAGATAATGGATGGATGGACAGTGACCCCACCACCATCACATTTTTACCAAACTTTTTAAGACTTGAATAATAAGCCAAAGACAAACTTAAGGAAATAATTTTAGAAATGGAAAATAGAGGGAAAAAAAACGATATTTTTTCATCCAACATCAACGTGTTTATATTCATTGTTTCTAGCAGTGTTGATGTCATTTTGAACAGCAGCACCACCTTGACCTCTGACATCAGTGAATGTTGCCAGTCTTATTTTAACCCCCAGATAAGGAAAGGCTGCTGACGTTACGTACTTTCAGCAGGTTTTCATCTGAACTCACTGGGGCTGTTTGTTGGTTAGTTTATTTCCTGTTAGGACAGTCCTGGTGTCTGTTTTCTTTTTTTGGTGAAATGGAGGCAACAGTGCTCCTTGTCAGCTGTGCCTGGGGGTCTGGGTTGACACTGATAACTATCGGCACACTGGTCCATTATCTCCTCCTCCTCCTGCTCCACGTCTGGCAGTGCAGTATTTGGACATGACATGAGCTTCCAGTTAGTCCCCGCCCCTTTAGGCAATCAATGCCTAAATTGATCACCATGGAGACATAGCCTGGGATGGCAAATTGAAATGATCTTATCTGACTTTACTCCAAAATGTCATTTGAACTAGAGCACTCATTTATTGGTAGGGACATCTGTGTGTGAACTTCTGTCCCAGATTGACGACATAATTTGACCTTGCTCAACTTCTGCCACATTCAAGGTTGTTTAACCTCATCTAATGAGCCATAAAAGAATAACGTAGATGTGACAAATTAGCCTTAAAATATGAAAATGAAAAATGGGCAGTTACTCTTTTGAAATAGTTTCAAATGTGATGCAATTATGTTTTGGACCCTCTTCAGTATTTTAGCTAATTATTTGTGGCCACACTAACAGGAGTCATTAATTCAGAATTTGTTCTCAAGCCTGTATGGAAACAGCACTTCGATTGCTCTGCAGGCCACATCTTAATTGTTCCCTGTGCACTTCTGCACTTGTGATTTAGCCCAGCGATGGTGAACATAATTCCAATCGCTGTTTAAAGAATAACAGGCTGTTCAGGGCAGAGTATTGAAGTGTACCGCCAGCAGAAAACAGTACCTCAAGGCCAGCTCCTACTCCATGCATACAAAACTGAGAGCCCACAGCTCCATGCAGCACAAAGCCATTAAACACCTGATTTGGTGGAGAATACAGGAGGAATATTGGAGCAAGCAGTGCTCTGCCTCTCCGGGCTTTTGTCCGGCATGTGAAGTTAATTTTATTGTTTTATTTTGGTCCATGAAATTCAATGATGTATATGCAGAGGGTTGGAAGTAATCTTTATCAGTCTAATAGCACATTAAATTGGACTTTTCCATTTCCCCATTTCAATCCTTTCCAAAATCCAAAATCCTTTATCATATTCATGCTCATTTTGGAGAGAAAAAAAATAAGGCAGCTTGGAGTATGTTTGGAAATATTTGGAAAAGATAACGCACAAAAAGTTTCATACCAAAATGTCTTGGGAGGACTCAAAGCTAAACTTAATGTACTTTGTGTCAATGCCATCAGTCAATCTAAGACAAGGGGTCTTGTGCTGTTTTTTTTTTTTTTTTTTTAAATCTTATCCCTTCTGGAAAGGGAAATCCTTTTTTTGGGGGGGGGGGGGGGCAGAGTAGACACACAAAGGAAGGCCTAGTAAAACTTCTGATCATTAATTTAATTATTAGAGCTCTAAATCAACAATAATCAATCTGAGGCTGAATCAATACTGGCTATATTTTGACATTAGGCTGACACCCCAGACAATTGCTCTGATTAATTTTAGAGTTATTCTTTAATACTCTCTTATTCTCTTAATATGATTAAAAAAAAAATTAATTTTAATTTCTGATTGTCAATAACTTATGACCTACCAAAACCCAACCACCAAATAATTACGGCATATTGATTTTTGTCTGTCCATCTCAATCTGAAGGCATCATGATCCTTGGTGGCAACAACAACAACAGCAGCAGCTGCCTCCCCCACCACTGTTTCCAGTCTGCTGAACTCTTTCAACTGGGAATCCTCCACGTTTGTGTCAGATCGATACATGTAATCAGTGTTGATAAATGGGAGAACACAGACTGTTGTTTCACAAGGATGTGTTATATTGGAGTTCCCAGCGCCTGCAGCAGGCTGCCTTTGCTCAGGAAGTTTTGACTGAACATCTTATGCCTCATTATCTCACATAAAATGGATGAAAAAAAATGGAGCAAGTGGCTTTGTGGTATAATAAGGGCAGTGGGTTCACAATGTGGTTTAAGTTTTTGGAGCAATTTCCTCCAAAATTGTTCCTTGATTTCAGCTTTTCTCTCGTCTTCTTGTCAATGGTGTTTTTTTTTTTTTTTTTTGATGACATCAGAAGTGAAGATGATAAACTGTGCGCGCGTGTATGGGCATGTGTGAGGAGGGTGTATGTTATGAATTATGGAGAGACTTTGTCAAGAAGTTTGAACCCTGTTTTCTCATGCTCAGGATGAGGCAATGGCAAAACATCAGCCATGAAATTCAAATAGCTCATAAGGTGAAGGTAAAAGGGAAAAACCATTAAGGCCAGCAAACCCATTGGCTCTCAGCATCTTATTCATTGCGCTACAAAGGCAGAGTGGAGTGGGGGGGGTGGACAGAAAGAAAAGCAACATGAAAGACTTTTAAGTGCTTCTGCCTGGTGGGTACTATGGAGTGAACAGGAGCGAGGGTGATGGAGCTGACCATTACAAAACATGAATTCTCTCCTTGGGGCAAATGGATAAGTAACATTATCCATAAACTAGACAGGGGCTTCAGCATGGGGCTGCTACATAGAGCGGTGGAGCAGTAGCTGCAGTGCTGATGTTGGAGCATTGCACGAGGAGACAGCTACTAAGGTTTTTACGGGTTGTTCTATGGCAGGTTGACGAATGTGATCGTTTGGTTTTGCTTTTGGTGGATTCTTCAGTTAAGTCTTTCTTAAGGAGTACATTCCTGAGTTAGTCACTTTTGCTTCGCTGTTAGTTTGGAGGGAGAGCAACATAATCTAAATGCAGTCATACAGGATGGAGAAAAGCATCAGGTCCTCACAATGGAAAAGATGTGACCAGCAAAGCTTTGGCATGAAGTGGCATAAAGCTGAGTAAAATCATTAATAGTTGCTCATGAGTTTTCCATTGATTGAAATTGTTGCCACTCTAATCCAGTCAGTAATAAGGGGCAAAAAGCAGATGTAATGACAACAGAAACTAATTCCCATCTCAGGTCCTATGTCTTTCGGAGCATGCAGTTTACTAAGATGTGGCCCTTTGGGGCCAACCGAAACCAGATGGCCTACTTTTCCAAGGATTTTTGCTTTTTTTTTTTTTTTTTTTTTTATTATTGGATATTCCTACCTATATCATACAGTCATTCATTCATCTTCTCTGTTTCTGGGCCATGGGGGGTGCTGGAGCCAATCCCAGCTCACTCTGGGCGAGGGGCAGGGTCACCCTGGACAGGTCACCAGTCCATCACAGGGCCAACACACAGAGACCTACAACCATTCACACACAGATCTACGGGCAATTTGGAGTCACCAGTTAATCCAATACAAAACACGATTCCTGTTGCCAAGCAACCCTGACACTTTTTTTTTTCTTTTGAGAGACCCTCGGTTTTAAAAGCTGTTCTGTTAGCAAACCCATCACTGTTATCCTCAGGCTCTATGCTGGTATTTTTGGATGCCATATTATGTTCCTTACTCAAAAGCCATTAATCTTGACCCTCATTTGTGCTTTAGTAGGGTGAACCCTAGTTGTGGCAACTATGACCCAATTGGTCCTCAAGTGGCACCACTGAATTGAGAGACGGTTACAGCTTCCTAATGGCTATAAGAGCGACACTGACTCATGATGTCATCCTGTCGATGCTTGTGATCTGTGGACTGTCCAAGGAGACATCCAGCAAAAATCAGTGTTCTGAAAACATCTGAACATCTGGTGGAAAATTGGAGATGAATGTTTCATCCAAATTTAAATGACATCACCTGCTGTGGTATCAGGACTGCTTCTTTGGTAGAAACTAGTGAAAATCCGACAAGGGAAGCCAGTGGTTCATCCATAGAAACAAGGACACGGATTCTGGAATAAGATGCTTCCTCTATTCTGTTCAAAGATGATGATGTTTGGTCCTTTGGTTTTATTCTGTGAGAACTATGAACAAAGTTACATTCACATGGAGCCTAGTATTATTGTTGGTCACTGTGTTTTGTTTTTTTTTTTTTTTAACAGGCTGTAAACCTTGGCAGATACATCCAGTGTCTGTCTGTGCTGAATTTTCCTGTACTCTGAGCTTAAATCGATAACGTTATTTATAGCTGATGGATGATGATATTAATCTGGGTGATACAGTGCTTTGAAACTGCAAAAAGCCTAACTCCAGATTCCTCTGTAGAGACACTTTGAAGGTTTGTCTTCAATGCCAAAGTTTCATTATTTATGAGTACAAACAGTACATTTATTAGTTGGCATAAAATTATTTGTCAATAAATTTGAGAATCAAATTTTTATTTCATTATTGTACTGAGAAAAATTAGTAAAGGAATTGACCAACCAACCAAACATTCACCTCACATTGATAGTAAATTACAGCTGCAACGGTAACCTAACTAGTCAAGCAAGTGATAATCATTCTGCATTAATTCAAGTAAATAATATCTGTCACCTTGTTAGTTGATGGTGATTCACTCAGACACTAATGTCATTAGTGTCAGCTATTGTTGTACTTTGTGCTGCACATGCAGCTTTGAATTTAGTCAAAGAAAAAAAAAAGTGTTGATTGGAAGAGCTGAGTGTTAAATCTTAAATAATTTTCTTCCTATTTTTCTTTTCTTCACACAAGTCCTTTCTAGCTCCGTCTGTGCATGGTGTTGATTTTCTTGCCTTGAATTTTTTTTGCGTCATTGTAGGGAAATTGAATATTAACAGATAGTTAAAGTCTTTTTTTTTTTTTTTTTTTTTTTTTTTGTTGTTGTTGTTGTTGTTTAACTAATATCAACTGGAGCAGCGCCCTGTGATGGACTGGAGACTTGTCCAGGGTATAGCCTTCCCACACCCAATGTGAAGTGGGATTGGCTCTAGCACCCCCCGTGACCCGGAAATGGATAACGAATAAGAAGATGACTGAATGAACTTGAGCAGCAAGGACATCACCTGTTGATTTGTGAGCTGTCGTTTTAAAACTAATGCATAATCCATAACCTTCTTTATCATTTACTTACTTCTAAATGTGACCAACATTCAAAAAGTGAACATCTTTCTTTGACGAAGACTTGAAACTTTAGACTGAGACCATAAATTCATTTTAATCAGCTGATAAATCAAATGAGAACTGGAGATGTTTTCACATAAACTTTAATACACTCCAACTTGAAAAAAGAAAATAGAAGCATAGTTAAAACTGGACTGAGATCTGGTACCATAATATGGTTTGACAGTGCCATGATAAACAAAACATAACACTGTGACAGGATGAGAAAGGTTTAATGACAAGTCACTACATGTGATAAGACAACGGCCCACTAGGCACCAGTATTTTACTGAAATGTTTTGCATTTCCTGTCATGTGGCATCCTAACAACAATAAATAAATAAAAACAAAACCACAACATACTTTTACTGCGGCTTCAAACCTTTGGAAACTTTTCTCAAGAGTTGTTTCAGGCATACCTCTAACTGTGTGACTTGGCGGAGTCCCTGGACTATAAATAAAGTTGCATATCTGAGTATGAGTGAGAAGTAATCACAGTTACCAAAAAAGCAGGAGATCATGGTGGCTGGGGCTTTGCGTGAGAATTTTGTGGCGTTTCCCACTGCTTTCATTAAACACCAGAGCCTGGAGATGAACAATCCCAATCATTATGTTCCTTGTAATAAGTAATGACCTCGCTGGCTCCAGGAAACGAGAGGAACCAAATTACAGCAGAGATCACAGAACGACACATGCGGCACACTCGTTGCTGCCAAGTCGGGGAGGAATCTAATTCTGCTTCTGCATTTATTTTTGACTTTGTCCCATTCATGTAGAGAACTGCTGAAAGAAAACACAATTCAGATTAGCGGAGTGCTCCCTCCCCACCCGAGTGTTCAGATAATTCTTCTTGGGATTGGGTCCTCAGACGAAGTTGTCGACTTCAAGCTAACCAGCTTTGACGGCCTCCCTCATAGAAGACCCTGGGAGCTGGAAGCATTATAGTGGATTATACTAAGTCCAGCAGAGCACAGCAAGACTTGCTCGTTGTAAAGAGATCCTCCGTCTTTTCTGTCACTCAACAGTCTGTAGATTCTCTGTGGGGTTAGTTACTGTGACAGCTGCTAAACAAACAGCAAGTTACTCAGCTTTGGCATTGTGTCCTGCCTATGAAGGCTTTTTTTTTTTTTTTTTATAAACTGGATCAAAAGTTGATGCTGCCCATAAACACTCCTACACACTCACATATAAGTCTGTATTAAACCTAAATCACTTTCCTGTACCTATCTCAGTTTGTGCTATTTAGATAAAGACATCATTGTTTGAGGACATCCTCCATGTTGGTATTATACGAGCTAAAATGTTATATTTCTAGGAATTTGGTAAATTTGGATTTTGTTGATTGTCATATGTTTGAATATTCATGCTTTATACTGGATCAGACACACTACTGATAACAATTTTAATGTGAAGTAGGGTCTTTTGTACAGTGAGTTAGAAATATTTGCATAATAAGGTCTTCAATAAAGTAAAACAATATAATTTGAAGTCGCACAGATGTCCCTAGAAAGTGTGAATTTTAAATGTTTGCAGTTGGCAAGATTGAGGAAATTCTAAATTTCAAGGTGTCAATATTGAGTCAATTTTGAGTTAGGAAGGAAATCTTATGGTTTTTTTTTTTGAGGTTTTACGCACATAAAAAAAGGACAAAGTAAACGTTTGAAATTTGTATTCCTGCCCATCTTAAGAAGACAAGTTAGTAGAATTGACACATTGCAGCCAATCCTTGTCTGTACTTCCACACTTGAAAGTAGATAATCAATTTTTCATGTCATTTTTATAGTGTATGCCATGGCGCAATGACACTGAATAAATGAACAGGACACACTGATCCCTGACTACAGACTAATTACATTTTGGTTTTTAATTGGTTTCTTTTTGTGAATACTACAAAGCAAATTTGTATTTGATCCAGTCATTGCAGGTACCCTGGGATGTTTAGGGGCCTGGGGCAGTCACCTGCTCGGTCTAGTTCATAATGCAATATTGGCCCGGGTTAGTCTGGACATTCACTGTTTCGAGGTCTTCTGCAAATTTGAACCTTCATTCCATTTATATGAAAGATCTATGAAGATATATGAACAGAATCATTGGCCATCATGGATTTCTTCCCAAAACCTAAAGACTGTGGCAACTGCACCTCATTTCATACTCTGCTGAGCATTTTCATATGATCTAAGACACTGAAGATGACCTTCAGTCTGCTAATGAAGGAAAGTACTGATTGCCATGTGCTGCTGTGCATTGGAAACACCTTCATGTGCTCTGATGTGAATTCTAAAGCAAGTATCTGAAGGAACTTTGGAGATAAAATTGCTTTCTTTTTCTTTAATGTTAGCAGCAGGGCTGCAACAACACACTAATTACGACTGACAATCCTCAGAGGTTTTAAATGCTGCTGGATTTGGAAACATAGATGTGCATGCATTTAATAAGGAGACAGTGATAAAGCCCTGATTGCATTAAAAAGCTTGCTAAGATTTAGTTAAGGATTAACTTTTCCCTGATGTTAATAAATAATTTGTGAAACTGGCTTATTTGGCTTTTGAAAAATAAATGTTAACATTAATGTTAATTTGTCTGTGACGCAGGAAATGTAATTAAATCACAATCGACAAAATCTATTTAATACATTCGTTCATCTTCAACTGCTTAACCGTTTCCAGGTTGCGGGGTGCGAGGGGCGTGCTGGAGCCAATCCCAACTCATATTTAATACATAAAATAAGGAAATAAAATCTTATAACATAAGCATTCAAAAATGTTATTGATTAGTATTTCCCACGGTAGACTAGATTACACGGCAATCTTTGGTTAAAGGTGGACGTAAATTTTCCACATGACCTCCCCGTGTTGTACAGCTCATTTTATTGTTAGTTTAGATAAAATATAAATTCATGTGATATATTAGTTCTGCTTTTGGGAAAAAAACATTTTTAATTCCATTTTGGAGCAGTTTTTGATGTAATCGAGGGAGGATTATTTTAGTAAAGGGAACCAAACTGTATCTATATTACTTACATTAGAATGATCGTTTTTGAGGAAATACTTGAACAGTACATATTCAAAATTCTTCTGAAACAAGACTTAAATGTCCCCCAGACGAGTTTTAAATTCTATAAAAATCCTCGGCTTTGATTAATATTCTTAGTTTTCAAACTTAAAAAGGGATGTAAAACTCCTCATGTGCTTGAACCTCAGACAGACCCAGGCTGAATCAGAATCAGAGACCGCAGCAGATGGATTAGAGCAGTAAGCGTCATGTAGTTATGTTTTAACTGACAGAGGCTGCCATAGTGCTCGCGGTCTTGCTCATGCTAACTTTGCCTGTCTGGTCAACGTTTAGGCCTTTTTTTTTTTTTTTTCTAGCTTTCCCCTTCTTCCCCACAAATTGACGAGATAGGTAAACCTGAATGTTTGTACCAAAGGTCATGTAAATCTGACCAATGTTTATCGAGATATTCAATTTTGGACCGAAGAGGTGAGCCCACCAACCTGACAGTTCTGTTTTCAAAGCCACGGTGACAACTTCACCAAAACCTCATCTGCTGCTGATGTCCAACAAACACATTGTCATGTCCTGCACGAATAAACGCTGTTATTTGTAAATTGGGGTTGAGAAGTCCTGCAAAAATGTACAAAGTTTTCCTGTAAAGTCTTTCAGTACAACATCATTGATCGAAGGCAGGCAGTTCACTATCCACATAATGAGTATCCCTCTCTGTAGCCAAAACATCTAAATTACAAGAAAACTGAAATTTACAACTTCCCACTTTTCAGCCTCCTGGTCAGCAGATTCAATTCACTGTGCTTTGTTCAGTAAGTGACAGTGCAGCGTTGACATCCATCTTCAAAACATCAAGATGAGTCTTTTGTTGTTACTTTGTGTTTGAACACTGGACCGACTGACGATCACGTGTTCTGGCAGCAGATGGATTCAGTCTGTTGGAAATTGAGCTAGAATTGAAACACCTCCAGCTGCCCTGAGAGTACACATGTAGATATTGGCATTATTATGCAGTGAGTGCATTTCCCATTAAAGACATCCTATAATCTGGCCGAGTGAAACCCAAGCGCAAACAGAAAATAACTGAAGGGTTTGTCCGTAACCCTGCTGCCCTCCCTTCATCTCTGCGATGATCAATTATTCGGCAGTTTATCTAAATGACACGTGGATCGTCGTCTGTAGGGCTGTGTGTGACTTTTTACAAATAGTGCTGATATGTCTTATGCCTGCCAGCTTACCCAGGGGAGTATCCCCCCCACCCTGCAGCCTCTTGGCTTAACTCCTCTTACTGTCTGTCAATAGGTGCAGGAGAGCAGGCTGCCTTCAGAGGGGGAGGTAAAGTTTATAGCACAGCTCCGGGCAGAAGGGGTGAGAACAGGAGTTTCAACTCTGGCAATGTGAGAGTTGCATGTTTTCATTAAGCACTACTTCCATTATTTAAAGCTGCATTGATCAAAGCTTTTAGATTGAATATGTGAGAAATCCTCAGAAAATTGTGATTCAACCCTGCAGTTTTAGCCTCACTGACTCATTGTTTTGGTTTGATGGTTGGCCATGATGCTGTTTCAGTCCCTGTCACTGCGTAAAGCTCTTCCCCCTTTCAACCATTCAACCAAGCAAACGTTTGCATTTTTTGTGTCAGCTTTAGGAGATGATGTTTGGATCTTCAGATAAAAAATTAGTTAAAGCTGCTCTGCTTATGACCAACATGAATGAAGTACACAATTTTGGGGGGTATTTATTATTCATTTGTATTTATTCATAAACCACACAAGAGACAGGCAGGAAGGATGAAATGCAGCAAAGAGCAGCTGGTCTGACAATTAGGACAAAGTACTTCATGGTTTGCGCTTTGTTCACGGAGCCACTGGGGTGTCCTGGATACCAACTTTCTACCATTGCTGTAAAGTCAATTAAAGCATTCATGGAGGAAATGTATCTTAACAGATGGTTCACTACAAGCTGTCATAACACTGGATTTTGTCAAAATTCAAGTTAAAAATTTTATTTGAATAAAATCAGCTGTGAGGGGTGTACTCCTTTTTCTCACTTCATTTTCAGCCAGTAACTATGTCTCAGTTTACTTGTGTGATGCCCAGTGGAATGATTTCAAACAAAAATGACGCAATGTGTTAACGTGAATTAAAAAAAAAAAAAAAAACTTAAAATATTACAAAATCATTGTCCACCTCAGTACAATTTTGCTTCTCCCAGAAAGGACAACATGCATACGATTCACACAACCAAAGATCTCAACATGAGCAGGTTAACAGCGTAACTGGAATACTCATATGGCATTCAAAAACACGGCAGACCCTTATCTATGAACGAGTTCTGCAGTGTGGAAGCAGCCAGATGACGTTTGCCCATCAGTCACTTCAGGCAGCAGACGTGTGTGGACTTCTGTTAACTCTAGGATGCTGTCGTGCTGATGCTTAGTGAATGCTGGAAATCTGCAAACCATGATGCATTGGAATAATTGGAATATTTTTTGCTAAACATTTGCTTTTATTTTGTGCAAAACCTCAATAGATTTCCAGTATCCAATATTCGAGGTCAAAGATTCTTCCTGAAGATGGAAGCCATAGTTCAAAACAATTGACCAGTTTCAGTCATTGATTTTAGGTGTGGGCTGTAACTCCAGAGACAACCCTTGGACCTTCAGAGTTGTGTCTGATCTCTGACCATGTGGATTTATGTCTGGGGTCATTTTCTTGCAAGAAAATAAGTAATCTCCCAATCAACAGCTGTGTTGGGGACTGTACTCTTTCTGTTGGATTTCTTAGTGTCCCTTTAGATGTTACCCTCTTACCCCTGTTACTCTGGTGTGGTGCCAGAGCTGCTGCCACCTTCCCTGAAGCTTTACATTGAACACGGGGTCTTTCAAATGTGAAGTAATGGACAAATCTCAGTTATCAAGCCTTGTCCCACTTTGTCTCAAGCATAGCTTCTGGTAAAATCCAGCTCAAAACCTTATTTAAATTTTTTAACAGCAACTTTCTGTTTCCATTTTCCATTTTCCATGAAGGCAGATTTACGTCTGTGACATATCCTTAAATCTTTATTGTTGGCCTTACTGTACCTTTGGGATTATCTTGTGTCCTTCATCCATAATTTTCAGTAACATTGATGAAAATGAATTTTTGAATATTATGACGTTACTTTCATAGTGACTCACTTGTCAAAGAGGTTCAGTCCTGGAAACAGTCAAACGTGGATGATTTAAATAGCTAGTAGCTCTAAATGAGTTAAATTTAGTAGCTCTAAATGAGTCGCACAACAACAAGGAGCCAAAGCTGTGTTAGGGCTAAAGTGTCACTGATAAGGTGAACTGCAGGAGCTCTGTTCAGTTCTGCTGCAGCTAAATTGTAATAAGCGTCTTTGGTAAATTATATTAACATCTTTTTTTAATCAGATTTTTTTTATTCTAGCAGGTGTATCCAGTTTTATACACCCAATGTGAAGAAATGTGTTATGTGTAGTTGTAAATGTGTAGTTTCTGTCACTAACTGTACGTGAAACATCGTGATTATTGAATTTAAACAAGATTCGATGAAATAAGCTTTTTGAAACTGAAAATCACATTCCCTTGTTTTCCGTTGGGATAGTTTGAACCCTACATTGTGCGTTGGGACCGTGGCCACTGTGCTTCACATGCACACTCACACACATACACTGTCTGTGTATGCATGTGTTTTACCACTCTTACCAAATCTACGTCAGTCCCTCCCATGTAATGCATTCCATTTAGATCGCTGATTGATCTTTGGAAAGGATGAAAGTCTAGTATACTTTAAAAAAGAGTGAATACTTGTATAGTTGATTATTTTATACTGGGTCAAACACTGGGTCTGCACCTCCTGTCTTTGGGGACCCTCGTCCCAATCAGAATCATATTTATTTGCATCAAATTAGAGGTCACACCATAATAGAAATATCTGGCGGAAAAAATTAAACCAGTCTTTGTATAAGACACTGAAACAAATATCCAAGTAGGTCAAAGTTGCTGTGCATGTGCCATTGAGGAACAAAGGAAACTGTTGTTGTGAATGTTTGCTTTTTTTGTTTTTGTCCCAAACATCAGCCATAGATGTGCCTCTGGAAATAGCCCCTCTGCTTAACCTACATTAGTGTTAAAGTAGTTACAATCATGCTGAAGTTGTGTCCCAATTCTGGGACCACGTCCTTTGGTGGCTGTATTGTTTGAAGATGGATGGTCTGCGCGACCTTCAGAAACTTCTCCAGGTGGTTCCTTCAGGGCTTAACATGTCCCGGGATTGCGAAATAAAACCAATATTATGGCAGCAAAACACACAACACAGCAAGCCTGAGGATTATATATTTAGATGTAAGCATTGGGTTTCAGCCAATGATCCACCCTAAGCATTAAAACTTGTAGAAAGGTGTTGCTAAGCAACAGGAGCGGTGCTTTATGAAGCAAAGGTAAAGGTAGAAACAGCGTGCGCTGCAACTAACCGTCTTATTTCTGTTTGTCCTTTGTGGTGTGCCGTACTCACAAAGGACCACAAACCTGTGGCCGCATCTCTGAAGGATGTCGCCCCTTAACTGGGCCAAGCCAAGACCATATGACCATTATGGTAACCGTGGTTATCATTATTAGTCATGTCTTGGGTTCGGGTCAAGAAAACATACATTTTGGGTTAAATAAAGTGCTTCTTCAAGGCGATCTTTGTTGGATCTCTGTTTTCATGGTTATAATCAAAACAACTGGACTACTCTATCAAATTCTTCATCGACCTTTTCACTTTGTCCCTGTCATCATTACTACAGCTACTAAAAGTCGCCTAGCAACAACACCTAAATATGAAGTCATTAACCTGCTGACATGCGAACTACAGACTTGTTTCTTAAAGGGCAGTTGTTTATTGTCACTAATATTTAAGGCCCAAAGCTAGCTAAAGACAGTTGGGCCCTGTTGAAATGAGCAACAAAACAAATTTACTTGTAAGATCCTTTAATTAGGTTCAAAGTTTTAAAGCGATTAATTGTTTTGTTCTGTATGTGATATTACTGACTGACTTCAGACTCGGAGGGTGTCTGTGCTCATATGGTTATAGTTGTCAATAATACTTTGCTGAGTCTGGTCTCTGTTTTAGGTTATAATATCTCTGGGAAGTGTCAAACGAAGATTTTTCAGTCAAAGTCAAAGATTGTTCTACAACATAATATGCAAGTCTACACAAAATCTATATGGAGAGATACATTCTTGATTGAACCTTTAAAGCCTTGTGCTTAATCAGCAGCATACTTAGGCTTCTAATCAATGTAAAGGTGGGTGGAGGGGGAGAGGGGGTTTAGCCTGACTGACAAATTACACAGTGCGAGTTGTGCGAGTTGTTCCTGGGCTTCAGAAATTACCTCATGGTGGCTGATGTTGCAGCTCTCAATCAGGGTGAAACATCTTTCAGGGGTGTCGGGAGTTTGCGTCAGTTGTTTTTTCTCAGACCTTGATAAAAGCTCATTGCCTTCACCTCCTCCTCTGTACTTAAAGACGCAAATGCCGTTTCAAGCTTGGGCCGTGTTTTTGGATTTGAATACCGTAGCCCAACAAAGAAAGCAGAAGCTGCAACGTGAATGGTTGAGCAGGTGGTGTGGGCCGCTTGATGTCCTGGGATTTCATCACTTTGATTTTGAAGTTTTCCATGTCACATTGACACTTTGTGATTGACAAAGGCAGCGTATAGAAAGCTCTTTGACCATGTCGGTCACCGGCCCTGACTGCTCATTGTGAATTAGACTACCATGCCTCATTCAGTCCACTTCAGCATCTTTGGTCCTGAGAGAGGCTCCATAGTAGAAAGGCAAAAACTGGGGCACCCATGTTTCAGAAACCCTTTAGTGTGTGTGTGTGTGTGTGTGTGTGTGTGTGTGTGTGTGTGTGAGAGAGAGAGAGAGAGAGTCAGGCCACATCAACTATTTATGCCCTACAGACCGCAATCTCATTCGGACATACATTCAAAGTAACCAGCAGTCATTATACAGCTTTAACTCTGTATTTATGCTGTATTGTACATTCATCCTCCTCCTTCATTTGCAGAATGTGTACTAGTTTGTGTATTAACTAACACAGCAAGATACTCGGAAAGTTTGGAGATTTTTAGTAATGCATCATGCTGAATGTGCTCAATATATCATTTGCATAAGCAGGTCAATTATTTAAAGGATTATTTTTCTAATCATAGTGCATAGATTTGTGGTCTAAACTGGAATTTGCAGAGCTGTCTGCTGGCAGGAGTTCCGATTTTAGGTTAAGTGTTAAGAAGAATTGATTTATTAGAAGGAAACTTAATTTTTCTTTTTCTTTTTTTTTTTGCAGAATTACAGTTGGCTAAAGTATCACAGAGTGGACAAGAACACTCACTGGCCACTTTACACAGTGTTGATTATACAGGCTCTAGTGGGAAGTGGAGATGAACATTTCAAAATAAGGCAGTTCAATACCAGCCATCCTTTGCACTTGGATCTCATTAAACAAAAACCATCTGGGTGCAGTTTTACATAAAAATCTCATAATACATTATATCTTATACAAATTTGTCATGACATCACAGTGAAGTCTTGACAGCTGGTTTTACAGCTCAGTTTGTAAATACAGCCTGTGTGAGTTTCTCTGTGGACTCAGCACTTTGATACTTTAAAAGTTTTAATATAGCAGAGTGTAAAAATATAAATCACTGCACAGTTGTAGTTACAGGCAGGAGCAGAGGCTTAAACACTGTAACAATCACAACAACACAACACCAAGGTGATCAGGCAGCAGGTAATGAGATTGGGTGATCATCAGGAATGTTAATCTCAATGGGTGCACACATGAGGTTGAGGTGAGAAGTATCCACGTGGATGGTGTGTGCTTTTCACCCACTTACTGTCCTCATCTGGCCCATCTGTCCTGCAAAGCAGAAATGCTTTCTCAGCTCCCTCCTGTACACTGCGCTCCTTCTAAAGTGCTATTACCTCATTGTACTTGATACCAGGAGGGAGCTGCAAAACAAGAAAGGCTCTGGTTTTTCCTGGGGCTGATTAAGCATTAAGTTCAAGTTAAATGGCCCTAGGTGTTGAAAACATAACAGTAAAGGATGGGTTACAGAAGGCAAGGCGGACTTTATTCTGCCTCTACAAAGACTGTAATGTTGCATTTTGAAACGTGTTTTTTCAGCTTCGAATCTCCGGCTTTGGTCATTCTCTTATGATGGAGTTCATGTGGAACAAACTGCCAGTGGAGGTTGAATCCTCACCAAATGTCGATACTTTTAAATCCAGGTTAAAATTTGCTTATGCGTGAAACCTGCACTATGTTTTTCTTTACTTATCCAAGCTGTTGCATAATCTTTTAATGACTTTAATCTCATTATTTTATGATGTTATGTGTTTGAGTTTATGCGTGTCCTTTAATTATGTTTTAGCATTATCTTTTAATGATTAGGCATTGTTCTGAATTTTCTCTCTCTCTTCAGTTTTATGATTCCATTAAAAAGGTGTGAACAGCTTTATCTGTTTTGGTAAGGAGTGACAGTTCTCAACAACTGCCATTAACTGCTATGGTTATTGTGGATATACTTTCCATTAGGGATGTGCCAAAAAATCAATTCATATAAGAATTGTGATTCTTATTTACTACAATTCTGAATCAATTTAAAATGTCTCAAAATCAGTAAAATAAAAATAAAGCAAATCTGCAGGCTGTCTGCCTCCATTTTGTATGCGGGACAGTTTTAGATTTTTTAGAATTCCGTTTTCAGCATTTTACACAAATTTAACCCAGAGACAGTGTTTTAAGTAGACAATTTCTTCAGTTATAACTGAAAATTTTAATGCTTCCACACATTTAAGCAAAAACATGACAAAACAACAAAACATGTCCCACAACTTTGGTGGAAATATCAAATCCACTGTAAACTTTCTAATTTCTTCTATCGCCACGCTCTTTGGTTTTCCACCGATTACTGACATCTCCATTGAAGTGCGTGATACTTAACCTCTTTGTGTTGAGCTCAGTGAGTGCCTCTTGTTTGACTTAGCACTCAGACGCCGCTTCACTGTTGGTGGGCATGCATTATTGCTGACCCCCTCGGAGAATTTTCCTGACAGATATGTTCCTTTTTACTCCGAAAAAAAAAAAAAAAAAAAAAAAAAAAGTCTGGGGTCAGGTCTCTATGGAGGAGTCCAGTCTCTCATCTCGTCTAGTCTGGTTTGATCTGGTCTAGTGTCTGGGGAGGTCCCGTCTCTGGTCTAGTCTCTGCTCTCTGGGGGGGTCCGGGCTTGGAGCTGGGGGGCCGTTGTTTCTCGCTGTAGTCCGGTCCATTACTTGTCACCAATTAACCGGTTAACTTAGACATGTTCAGGTGCCCACACCGGGAATCAAACTATTATTTACTATTATATACTATTATTTATTTATTTATTCATGGTAAGGGGGCGTGCATTATTAGTGACCCCAACAGATACGTTCCATGTTATTCCGTGTTCATAATGAATTCCATTTTTTCCTGATTGCCCAGGAGGAGCGAGCTTGACATGAGCTTCACTGTGTGCAAGGTTTGCAAAATGAGGAACACGTGTTTAACTGCACTATTTTTTTTTTTTTTTAAAGAAATGCTTTTATTTTTGTTACTTAAGCAATATGTGATATTGCTTTATGCAACAATTCCATCTAAACATGGATAAATGTTAAAACTTAATAAATGTGAAAAAGCCACTTTAATGTCTTCGTTTGTCATTCTGTCTTGCAAAGCAGACTGGAGTAGATCATGGGGATCCTTTGCACACCTATAGATTGGAGCAGAAATCATTATAAAGCAAATCGTTTTGAATCGAATCAGATGGTGAGACAGTAAAAGATTCCCACCCCGACTGTCCACTGATCCATTGTTGTGGTTTGTGATGGTTGCACTCACTGTGCAGAACAGCATCATGCCATCATGCGCTTCCTTCACTATCGAGTGTTTATTTCTGCACTCAGATACTAAAATGCCAAAAAATCATCCAAAATTACGTATTTATCAGCATCCTACATGGCATATTTCCTGGATCAGCACATCCATATCTGTCGGAGAGTATTAGGGCCTGTAAGATTTGACTTGTGTTGTCAGAGCAGGTTTCATTTACAGGAGCTTTTTGTTTTCGCTAACATTACCATCAGCATGTGTTTACTTAACAGCTTCACTCCTTTACACACAGATATCTGTCTCCAGAGGTGGAAAGTCACCAGCAACATTTTTGCTTGTCTGTATCAGGTTGGAGTCATGCACCGGGTGACACTCTGCTCCTCTGAGAGCCAGAGGGAGCTGTGTACAAGGGAGCCAGGGAGCCAGGTTAAACGTGTTGCTGTATTGGATTTTTGCTCACAGATGGCTGTATATGCATTCATTCACCTGCTACCGGTTATCTGTTTCCATGTCGTGATGACTGTATACGTTTTTGGTCATTCTACTTTGTGAAAAGGTAACTTTTTGGACGATAAAAAATGTTTAAAACAACAAATGTTGTTTTATGCCCTTTATCAAGTTACTCTGAAGAACAGGTTGGGCTGGTTTAGCTGGCAAACCTCCCAATTAACAACGAGCTATAGCAGCTATATTTAAGACTAAGTCACTCCAACTTCATGTGCTTTTTGTTTTGCTTTGTTTTTTTCCCCAGAGATGCTGCCTCTGAATAGCAGTTCAAAGTTTAATTTGTCACAGGCCAAAGTCTAATATTTTTTTTTATTGAAAAAGGGTTGGCTTAACAATAAAAATACTATCAAAAAGTATTTTCATAAAGGGGACAGCCCAAGCCTGTCAAGCCCAAGGCTATCACACTAATGCATAGTTGTTTTATGGAAGTAAAGATAAATTAGGGAACTGCTGCTTTAATTTCACCTTCTCTTGTTGATTTCTGAGCTGATACTCTTGTACTTGGCCTCTGTGAGATCAAACCTCCTGTTAAGCAGCTATAAAAACTACATAGCATGCACTGTATGGTTTTGTAAAACAGCATCACCAACGAAAGTGGCAAATCCTAAACCTAGAAGGGGCAAAAGTGATCGATTTATTGATTAGGATCCATGACTATCAATAAGATCCCCTCCGTCCCCAGCTCCTTGTTGCCCATTGATCATGAGGAGATGAAGGGTGAATGGGCGAATAAGGGTAATTTCACATATTGGTGCATTGCTAATTGACCGTAGCTCTTAAAGACACAGCAAACACTGGGTCACTGAGGTTATTGTGCTGATAGGTGACATTGCTCTGAAATTAAAATTACTCCATTTTATGTGAAACAAACAATCTCTCTTTGCTGAAAGTCAGTCTGGTTGTGAGATGTAAACGTTATGGAAAAATAAATTAGTTTGACTGTTTTGCAGATTTATTGAATGTGTCTGGACACAGCAGAATCGTATTCCTCTCAGAGATCTGAGGCTGTGTAGTATTTATTTCAGCCATTCATTCATTCATTCTGTTCTATGGCTATAGGGCACATTTTGCACATGGTTGTGTCTTAGTGTGTTTGATAGGAGTAACTCTTTAACTTGTCTCAGCAAACAGTGCACTGCTTTGGCATAATTTTTGAGTTTAAATTACCAAAGGCCCCTGGAGATCATCGAGGAGATTGACTGAGTTACAGCTGTCAGCGAGCTCATCACCAGGATGAGCTGAGTATTACCCCCAAGGGAGCAAACTGGTCAATAAGGCTTGGAGTCACATATTAAAAGGTCTATATGGCTGCAGATAGCCTTCCTGGTCCTTGGTAGCTGAAAACCCACAGAGCATGTGGAGAAATAGTAGCCTGCTGGATGTGAATCAACTTCTGGAAAAAACTTTGTATCAACCTCATTAATTACACTGTGGAGGATGATGACCTTTGCCAAGGGTCCATTGCAGAATAGATGAGATGGATTTTTCCATTGTGTCATGCAGTAAAGTTCTTAGTGAGATTTGGATATGTGGTTGTTAGTCTGTATTGAGCCCAGTAATTTAACGTGGGTCCTATTTTACCTCTCTGGCTGCAGTGACAGTATTTTCCTTTTTATTTCCATTAAACACCTGGTTTGGTTTCATACTCCACTGAAGCATCTGCAGTGCATTCATTCAGTATTCACACACTTTTTGTCATGATTCAGGCTCATGCTAAAATGACTCATCTTTACTATTCTAGTGAAGGTAATGCTAGTGGGCTGACTGAACATGAGCAAAGGAGTACAATTTAAAAAAGTTTAAAATACGAACAGTGATATCTTTAAAGGTTTCATGACAAACAAGTCAATAATTCATAAAACACATTAAAGATAATGTTTGAAAATTCGGAATTTAAATTGAAGTCAGATTTTAGCTAAGTTTTTCTTTTTTATTGGATTCTCCAGTTTTGCCATGGATATAATGATTTAGTGCACAATAAGACTGAAATACCAAACAGTTTTAAGAAAATCTTTAAATGCAAGGAAACCTCAAAAGAAAAACTGCTGTCCATGTCAACATCCTGAAGTGGCCCATGAATTGGAAAGAGCTGGAATTCATTTGACAACACTTGCCACCCTGTGATAACGTTTTTGGAGCTTGATCAGAAAGGAAAAGCTGAACCATGTCACACTCGGAGAGCATATGCAATGTTTCCTCTGCAGTTACACTGCTGCTCATCTGTATAAAATAACTAAAGGTGTAGAACAACATTTTTACTTCAACAAAGTAAACAGATTTGTATTCAGTTGTTTTAAGGCCACTGACAGAACATTCTACATTGAATTGAGAAATGTTTGGTTATTTTTTTCAAAAACACTTATTTAACCATACACTTACTTATTTATTTGCAATAATTGTGATGTAGCTTGATTTAGCCAATGGAGCATAAATCTGAGTGGAAGTTGAGAGGAAGACGATGAGACAGGAATCCAGCACAATTTCAGAAGTGTAAGAGTTTCATTGGAGGATATTGGCCATTGGTCAATATTGGATTGTGAATATACGCCTGAGAGACGTGGGAAAGTTTTAAAACAGGCACAAAGCGCACATAGTGAATTTTGTCAGATTTTTTTTTGGCATTGTTTTTCATAAATCGCCCATAGGGAAGATACCCTGATGTGTTGCGGAAATCTGCTGCATAGTTATTTGTCCTAGAAGAAGGTATGCTCCCAAACTGTAGTTTCTTGTATTTTATTCCTATTAATGGTGCATATATCATGAATGCTTTATCTGATGTTGTACAGACTAGTGTAGAGCCATAAAAACCCCTCTGGTGAATTTTCTTAATTTGTGATATTAGGCTGTTTAAATTAATTTAACAAAACAATCAGTGATTTATGAATCACAGTGACTAACAATAATTGCATGCTGATAACACATCACAGTAATAACGAATAATTTACATTGATTATACATTGATTTAACCGTGCATGAAGTAGGCCATTGTATGAAAGATGCTCTAATTACATCTATGGCCTCCTCTTCTTCAGCAATTTTGAAACAAACTGTTTCAAAAATGAATCCCATACACAGGCTCCGCTTGCAAGTGAGGGCAAAAAGAATTCAAGACTTAAGAGAAAAAATTAGATTTTGAAAGTCTGATATCAGCTTTCTTCTTAAGTTTCTCATTTTTCATTCAAAAGAAAGAAGATTTGAATCTACTTTTGTAAAACTAGGCAGAAACTCTGCCAGCTGATTTCAGACAGATTGGACTCACAAAGCTGAATCGACATAACTTTATTCACGCCATGTAGTTGGAACAAAGGAGGAGAAACAATCAGGCAACAGTATCAATATCGCTGGGTTAGACTCGCTGGTCAAGAGACAAGCAAAGGCAGAAACATGAGGAACACACAGGAGGATAAAGGCTGGACAACTACACTGGAAGGGATATGATCTGACACATTAAGGAGGGAGAACACACCTCAATACACAGAGAAGGGGAGACATTAACACACAGGTGTCAGACATTTTGGGGAGGCATTAATCACACGATTGGGAAGTTGAGAGGACATGGGGGATGACACTACAAGACAGAGACAGGAAGTGACACAGACTTACACGAACAAAACGGATGATCTCACTTGACAGATTTATTGTAAAGGTATCAATGATATGTTGTGCTGGGCTTTTAGCAGATTAGTGGGTGAGAACAAGTGCACGGATAATCGATGGAGTCACACAGACTTTTGATAAATTGGATTTCCAGTTTTAGTTGACTTTACATTGGAGTAGAAGATTACATGAGGAAGAATTAACCAAAGCCTTTTGATCGAATCCTAAAATTTAATCATGGTGATTTGCTGTTCTTTGGCATTTTCTTTGACCGCTGTTCAATGAACACTACTACCCACTAAAGTTTAGTTTACACTGGCTGAGGTGTAAAATTAGTGCTTTGTCTGGAGTATCACCCTGTTCACTGTATCATACACTATATTTACCTCCTACCATTTTATGAGTGAATTTACAGACCCTATACAGCTCTCCACAAAGGAAAAACAAACAAACAAACAAATAAAAAAGCAGGCTTTGTTGTTGTATGAACAACAACAAAGCAACAACAGTCCAACAATGCAACATGACACATTCAATTGAGTCTACAGTTGTCTATGATGGAGCAAAAGTCTGAAATGTCTAAAATCTCAATTTACAGCTCACAGCAGAAGAAACTACAGTGTCTCCTATTGTACAGGAGAGGGATAGAGTGGTGCTGGAGCCGATAAATGCCAAAATGATTACAGCCCTTTTCCATTGCTGACAAAAGCCCAGCGTTAGCAGGTATTATTATTTTTTTTTTAATAACTATGTTTATTCTGTCCCTGAGACAGATAGCTAAGAGCAGGATTCAGAGAAAGCCAGACACAGGAATAAAGTTTAAACTTCTTTACTGAGTCCTTTTTTTCCTCCTCTTTCAATCCTTTTTTCTTAAAACTGAAATAAACACAAAGCATACAATGATTTAGTTAAAAACTGTCCAAAATACAACACAAAATGAATCTGCATTGCTTACAAATAGCCTCAACATGCATACGATTAGGATAAGCAACATTTAGCTCAGCTTAGCAGTTTTGGCATTAGCATGTACAAACACAGCATTTTTAAACAGAGCCAATTGTCACAACATATTTTCAATCCAAACCTATGAGTTGAAAATAATTTATATGCCCATTTGCACAAAGCACAATAGAAATAACTTACAAGCGAAGGCTCTCTCAGGTACACAGGTGAAGAAAAAGACGAAAGGAGCTTTCTGCCCGACCGCATGGAGAATGAAGGCATACTGCGCTAACCTGCAGTGATCCTAACCAACCAACAAGAACACATTTTACACAATAACAGACTGCCACAAGGTCCAGTCAGGCTGAGGAATCCATTTAAAGGCTACAGAACGTGTGCCATGACAATGTTAATCATTTTTTCTGCATAGACAGAACACAAATATACAACAGTGGATCAGTAGAATGGAAAAATACCTACAAACAATCACATCGCATTAAACAACAGTAGTCCACAGGTACAAGGTGAGTCTGCACAGAGAAGGAGGATAGATAATGGATTCATGTACAAGCGCTCCAATACAACGTACAAAGTTAGATTAACATGTTACATGAAAGGAAAAGAAAAGGGAGGACAGGAAAACACAGCTTGGTGGTTAAAATTTGACTTTCAGTGCAGGGATCCCATATCGCATCAAACACATATTCTCTGTTATTCCTGCAAAATCTCAGTCTTTCCAGGTATAAACTGCTTGTCATCTCACACAATCACAAACCATATATCAAATGTGCAGCTTCCATGTTTGTAAAAAGAAAAAAGGCTCTCCAAATTCAGCCTGCATCTGCAGGATGGGTAGCGTAAGATAGCAGATTGCGCTAGCTTTGGTCCAGTGGTCCAGTCCGGGCTATATATAATGTCCAATCAGGGCTTTATGGATGAAAAGTATTTCAGTTTACAGTTACAGCTGGTAAACGGATTACTGAAGTCTTCCTGTAAAAAGAATTGGATTTTCTGTCTTGCAGAAAAAGAATATCAGGGTTGAAGCACTTGTGGAACATACTGATTTAGGGGAAAGAGAAAAACATTTTGTCCAGATATAATCCTTTGTGAAAATACATTGAGTTGTACACAATCTGGAACAAGTAGTCCGACTGTTTCCTGAAGGTTCATTTTAATAGAGTTATTTTATCTGCAGACTATGTCTCCATAATACATCATACCCCCTTCCCCTATAAACTCATATTACCAGTGTCTGTGCCACATCTTGGCAGCTCTGCCAAAGCTCACTGTCTGACAGCTCTGTACTGCAAAACCCTGACGCTGAGACATTCATCAGAACTGGAGAAATATTGTTTGACTAACAATAACAGTGTTTTTATTGATTTGCTGTCACTGTGAGTTGCTGCTTATGAGAAAGAGCCAGTGGAACGCTGAACACAGCCTGCACATACAGGCTACAAAGGGACATGTACCGTACAGTCACACAAAATCATTACTGAAAGAGCTCTGTAGTTCTGTCCTTCGGACACTTATTATTCCTCGTGAACCACAGTGATAAAATATGGCAGAGCTCAGGTAAAAGCACTGCTGACTGAATGTTTGATGGCTCTGAGTTATCTCTGGGTTTAATCCTAGGGAATATCAGATGGGAGCCTCTACCTGTTTGTGCTGAAATTGAATTAATTTGAGGAAATGATTTCTCTGCAATTTTTGTATCCTTGGGTGCATCTTACGAGAAGGTGATGAGAAGGAGAAAGCTTGAATGTGTGTGTGGGATGAGAAATGGGAGCAGTGCCGAGAAAACAAAACACGGATGTATGTTTCCTTTGTTTTCATTGTTTAATTAACTGTTTTCTCCATCTTCCCGGCAGTGGAACTCACCCTTGTCTTGGTGTTGATGGCAGGTTCAGTGAGCGATAAATACATCTGTGGGTTCTTTTTGTCTTAAACACAGGAGTCCCAAGGTGCAGTCTCACCTTCATCTTTCTCTGGGTTTTTTCTTCCCCCCCGTGACACAGTTCAGTGTCACAAGAGATTACGATTCAACACTCTTATTTAGCTGGAGATAAGCTACCGCATGCTTGGTCTTTCAATATGTTTTTGTTTCCTTGTGTAAACGTATTTCTTTCGCAGTAGCTCTTCAGGCTAAAGATTTTGAGGTTTTTTTTTGGCGGTTTTTATTCTCTTGTGAGAATTGAAGTTCAAAAACCAATGGGAGATGTCAGTTTGGGTTGACTTTATCACCATAAATATCAGATTTTATACAAATGTAAATATCAACGGTGATGGACCTGCAGCAGTGTTGAAACTTAAGAAATACCTCAAATCTTCAACTGACAAATTTCTAACGGACTCTGGATCTTCCATTGGAAACTGATAAAGATAACAGTATACTTTTCATGATCAATGAAAGCATCTGGAAACTCATGGCTGAAGGCAAGAGAGAGCGGGCTCTCCACACATTCTACACATCACCACAGTGGATTACAATTTTAGAGCACTGAAAAAGTAAAACCTTTGTTGTTCATGATGGAACGGTGTTGTGACTGATCAGCCTGACGTAGAGCACGTCACCCTCAGCCACCATCACCATCAAGGGATGGATGGGAATGCTTGTGGTCTGATCACCTGAGATGGACTTTAAAATTTTAGCAGTGAAATAAGACATTTCGGTAAAAAACTAACCCTAACTGTAGGGATTATTATGTTGATACTAGTTGTATAATCCAGGTTATATATGGTATGTCTTTTTTTACTTTTGACACAGTACCTTTGAAGTTTCCTTGACAAAAGGCTCACTGTGATATGAAAGGTAAATTTGTTCAACCCTGACCAGAAGTTGGAGGTTCTCCTCTTGAACATTAATTGTATGACTCTTTGAATTAATTTCGGGGTCATAAAAGTACAAAGTAATACAGATCAGTCTAGCATGGCTTTTACTTTGCTGACTGTAATGCCTCATGTTCCTATCCACTCAAACTCCTCTACGATTATGGCTCATGATAACCTGCTTAGCGTGGGTTCCTCCGGGTACTCCGGTTTCCTCCCACCATCCAAAGACATGTGTGTGTATGTTAGCTGGTGACACTAAATTGACTGTAGGTCTGAGTGTGAGTGGTTGTTGGTCTCTGTCTGTCTCTGTGTGTTGGCCCCGTGATGGACTGGCGACCTGTCCAGGGTGACCCCGCCCCTCGCCCGGAACGTTGGCTGGGATTGGCTCCAGCAGCCCGGCGACCATTAAACAGAAAAGAGGTAGAAGATGGATGAATGGCTAACCGGCTTAGTGTCTTTATTTCTGTCTCTACAACAGTTTTGTCTCATGACAGAACAAATTTTCATGTGCGTTGAATACTGTAAGCATTTTTTACATTGAAAAATACCCTCACAACCATAACCTTTGTCAGGGTGTGAGGTGAAAGCTGAAGCCGGAGCTGAGAGCTGTGACTGGGTTGCTATCTCAGCCCACGACTGGCAGCTGAAGGTTGCCTTGGATTCAGGATCATGTTGGCGAGCCTTAACAACGGACTGTTTCTGAAGGCCACCGTCCAAATACCCAAAAGTAATAGAGGAATATAGGGGGCATTGAGATAGGCTGCAGGGACTTTGCAAGAAAGCATGAACATCAGTCCCTTCATCTCCTTGGAATCAGAGGTCGTAGGAGAGAAGATCCACAGAGAGCGTTATCGAGGCTGCAAGAAGAGATTCAAGGAGGCTGTGGATCAAGAGGGCTGATCTGTTCTGGGATGTACTCGGATAAAAACTGGGACCTGATAACCCAAAACATCTATGGCCCTGGGTAAAAATAGCAAAATTTGGTGATCCAGGATCCGATAAATTTATAAAATGTGTGCATTAATGAACAACATCACAACATTCAGCTTTCATGCTTGACCAACTTTGACTCACTCATCACACTTGCACACATCCGTCTTTCTTGGCTTAACTATGTGATTATCATCATTATCACTGTTTTGTCAGTGCGTAAGTCGTTCATTTCAAACTCATCATCGCTGTCGATTCGTCTTGCGGAGCCCATGTACTTCACCTGAATTTTAAATGTGTCAGGAAAAACAAGCAACTAAAAAATAACCCCATCTTGACTTTGTGTCCGCTCATATTACACCGAATGAGAGCACACCATTGGTTGTCCACAAACGAACATCAACTTTACTGGACAGTATGTGGGCGGGAGAGTTTGGCTCGCACCTCCTCTGTCATTCAGGGGTCTATTCATCATCACCATGATTTTCCAGAGCTGTCAGCGCCTGTGTGTGTGTGTGTGTGTGTGTGTGTGGTGCAGAGATGGCCTGACGGCATGAGGAATAGGTCCACTGTCGAGTCCTCAGTCACTGTCAGGCCCACAGCACGCCCAGGTAGCATTGGTTGGACTAACATTTTGAAGACGTGGGCGCCTCAGCGGAGAAATCATTCTTTTCTGGCCGCTTTTGATTCAGACTGATGCAAAAAAGAGAAAAAGAAACCTTAATAAATCTGTAGTTAAGATTTTGTAAGCCATTACCGTTTGTGCCACCCTAATTCTCCGTTTTGGCTTACGGTCCCAGAGGTGGTGGTAATACGAGCGAAAATAACAGCACCTACATTCCTTCTGCTGAGATTTGGCAGGTTTGACCATTTCTTAAAAAATGCCAGTTTAAGTTTAGACTGATGCTAGCCTGGGGCTGCTTTTATTCTTGTACCTATTGTTAATATAGAGCAGTGAATGATTTATTTATTTATTTGTTTTTGGAAACAAGATTGGTCATGTACACAGCCCCACAATGAGTGGATGCTTGCAAGGCTGAGTTTCCTGATTGCTTTCTCAGCAGTACATGTGTGCCCTGCTATTTTGTTTTCTTTTTTTTTTTTTCCCCTCTCTCTCTCTCTTTCTTTTTTTTTTTGGATAAAGCACAGGAGATTTCATTTTTTCAGCAGTGTCTCCTCCTGACGTCTATTCAGCCACTGTCTGCACTTGATGGAAAATAACAGTGGACCAACCAAAATATTTCTATGCATTGTGAAACAGGTCTTTGCGTTTAAAGAAATCTCCACAATTACAGCCTAGTTGTTGCTTTCGCTGTTGCTTTTTTTGTGATGACATGACAGCGATACAGCTGGCTGTTGTTGTTTTTAAAATTGCTGCATGTATCAGTTTTATTTCATTAGTCCCACTGATTAATTTTCATCTCTGTTCTCTTGTGTGTGGCACTTGTGAATTGCAGTAACTTCATTTTTTTTTTTCCTGCAGTACAGCTCTGCATGCTAACCGAGGAAAAAAAAAGGCAGTAAAGAGGTGGACATTTTCTCTCATGCAACTTTGGATCTGTTAAAGTGTGACAGGTGTTTAAAAATTCCAATGTTATCAAAACCTTTATTTTGGAAGAGATTGCGGGTTTTAGGTCCAGCAGAGGCAGAGCAGGCATTTCTGACTCTGCTTTTGGTGTGGGGAGGGCACAGAATCAACTCAGCTGAGCTTCAATGGATGAATGAAATATCAGATTTAATTGAATTGCGGCTGTATGATTTGTGAAAAATTTACATATTAACATTAAATACTGAAGAAATGTAATAGTTCTTTAGAGATTTTTGCCTCAACTCTATTGGAGAATGAATTGGAGAATGTATATTTGGTGTGGACCAAAAGTCTGAGACCATTTTCTGTTGGGATTATGTGTAGCTGATATGAATCTGGTATCTCATCTATCCCCTTCCAACATCAGGGTCCTGCAGGGTCCCTACATAAGGTCCACAAGTTAAATTTGAGTTGTGAGATAATAAGACCATGAAGTCACCAGGAAAACCTTTATTAGGCTAATACATCAACTGAGAAGTACAGCCATTTTCCTGCAGACTTCAGGATAATCTGAGCCTGGTGGGAATCAACCCTGATGGTCATTATCATCGGATTACATTTTAGCCACAGAGTCCATGTCCACTTTTATTGATTGTCTAAAGAAGGAACTGAGCTGGACATGGGAACTTCCGCTTGATCAAATTACATAGTTTTACAACTTTCTTATTGACGATAAAATATTCATCATAAAAGCAGTTTTTAATACAGAAATTGTATAAAGTACAATATTTATCAGACAGACTTTGAGGTATCACATAGTCCTTGTTCTGCTTTCTTGCTTTACTTAATGTTTTTACTTTGCTTTTATTTCTTGTGTTATTTATTTTGACTGTGTAGAACTTTGCGAGTTGTTTCTGTGAAAAGTATCATATAAATAGACTCTGTAACATTCCTCACTTATCAAAGGAAACTTCTATAGTAGTGCTACAGTAGTGTAGCACTACCTCATGAAACTGGCATGTATTGGACCAGACGAAAATAAACACATGTATTATAAATACAGTAAATAAACTTTCCTTCACAAAAATTTAACCATTGATTTTAATTTTTTTTTTTTACGTTCTTCATCTTGAAATATTTGGATATTGAAGATAAACACTTGCTTTTATCCTTTAAGTGTTTATTTTAGGGCTTTGATAATCTTTCCATCCCCTTTCAAAGGTCAAATCTTTTGACTGCCTGTCATTCTCAGCTTCCCCAAGGACACCCGGAGGAAGACAATGGGTGGCAGCAGGCTTCGCCCCCAGGCTCTGCTGTGGCTCTTCCTATCAGGCTTCATCCCTCTGGTGTGGCCCCTCAACCCTGATGACCCCAACGTGTGCAGCCACTGGGAAAGGTCAGTTTCCTCAAGCGAGTATTTTCACAGTGAAATAATGCAGCTCAAATTTGTGTCATGAACTAATGTTATTCCTGCCACAAATCACGACTGAGGGATGCCAATAATCAAAAGCAAGAAGGAAAAGGTTTACTCTTGGGAAACACAAGGCTGTAAATTCAGGCCGATACTAATGTGACTGCTTGAGTGGTCTCACCACTTGGCGCTAGTGTCCTTGTGGAGTAAAAGCCGAATGTCATTTCTTCTGAGAGCAGTTATAAAAGCAGGTGCTGTGATCAATGATCTCTGTGTAATCAGTGGGAATTGTGGGAATGGAGTTTTATCTTTGGCCATTACAGTCTCTACTTCTGGCTAAAGACTCAAAAACCAGCTGTCAGTGTCAAATGGCTACTGCAACTGGAAAATGAAATTGACAAGGACAGAAATAGACAGTTTGCAGAATTAGAATTAGAGCAGGTGAGACACATGATAGGACAACAGAATACCCTGTCTATATATGTTTACAGTTATGATACATTTGGCTGCTACATGTTTTACCAGGACACCCCAGAAATCCTATATCCTATATCTGGATGAGGTTTATATCTTACGGGTGATTGGCTCAAAGCCACCATTCTATGTTGTGATTGAATGGAAGAAAATACAGCTTATAGAAACAGTGTTTACTAATGGCTAATAAATATATGAAATAAAAAAAATAATTTATTGTCAAAAATAAATCAGAAATGTATTTAAAATACAGATAATTCTCTTGTGTTCCTATCGACCTGTGTTTTTTTTTTTTTTTTTGTCCTGTCTCTGTAGCTATGCAGTGACTGTGCAGGAGTCTTATGCTCATCCGTTCGACCAGGTGTATTACACCCGCTGCACCGACATCCTCAACTGGTTTAAATGCACCAGGCACAGGTATGGACGCAGACACTGACGCAGACACATCTTCCACTGAAGCATGTACTGATTGTTTTCATCATGATTTTTCTTACAACTAGGTGAGGCAGGTTTATCTGAACAGCAAAGGTGTTTCATTAAAAAATGAAGCATAAAGGTAGAGATGAAAAGCAAAATTAGGAAACAGTTTAAAAACAAATGTTCACAGATAATATTCAATTTCAGAACAAGAATAAAATTTCAAATGAAGGCAGTTTTGGTTTCTATTTAAAGTCAGCTACAGTTTGAGCGGATTTGATTTGATATGAAAACAGATCTTAGAGACCTGGTCAACCCACAGATCTACTAGGGCTTATAGCTTGAACAGGTTTATTGCGATCTATAAAAAGGCCACAACTCACAAAATTTTTGTTTTGTTTTGCTTTTGCATTAATCAAATGGTGCTATTTTGTCCCTTCACTGCACCCTTAACTTGCCGTCTAGCTGCCGGTAGTTTCCTCCTTCCTGACGCTGGGGGTGAGCGGCAACGATTGGCTTCTGATGCTTGTGTAAAGCGTAACCAAAAAGCTTGATAGTTCATCCTCAAGGCAAGCAATTTTTCTGAAGCAAACATAATATTCTCTCAGGCCAATTGCACTTGTTTGGATTTGAAATAAATCTGAAAGGCAAATAAGTAAGTTATTTTTGATTCCTAATCAAGATACATTATATATTATAGATGTAACACAATGAGCAATGGCTCTATATTTGGATTTGGCATGAATAAAAAACAAATGGGAAACATACATATGCACTTCCTGTCATTTATCTTTATGTTCCGAAAGCATACAGAGAAAATATGAATTTTTCTGTCATCTTTAGAAATGGTTATTAATCATGATTAATCCACAGCTCCCTTGTGATTAATCAAATTAAAACATTTTAATCGTTTGACAGCCCTAATATTTACACTTTTTTCCAAAATATACTTCTTGCCAAAACCATCTAGTGCCTTGTTGACAATAAGTAAAGTGCAAAGACCTGAGAACTGGATTGAGACCAGTAAGTGATTTTGTTAATGAATCAAGATCACAAACTGCACTGGACCATGGTGATAAAATATATAGACATGCTGCTGTCACCAGCCATAAAGCATGAGATGCTGTATATCACTCAGCTCTTAGATTTATTTCAGGGGACACCTAGAGTACCCATCACTGCACCGTATGAAAAGGTTGGCTGGTCTACTCTCCTTATGAGATTAAATCAACACTGATATATATTCATTTACAAAGCACTCTTAAACTAATGACCAAATTACCTCTAATATATCAGACCTGCTCTCACCACACATCATTGTTACATCAGTTCTGAACTTGGAAAAACGTTGCTCAAGACTTATGAAACAACCGACAATGGACTTTAGATATCAGCTCTTAAAAAACTTTGGGATGAAATAAAAAAAAGAAAAAAAAAAACCCAAAATACTCCAAAAAATTACACGCTACATGCTCTGGGTCAGCAGGTCCTGCTTCCACATAGTCTTCAAGGTCTAAAATGTTTTTCACCAGCACAGCTTCAGTAGCCGCCATGTTTTCAAGGACTTCCAGGCTTCAAGCTAAAGCAATCGATTAGACTCGATTCGCCCCGATTAGCCCCGTCCACTGACTTTGGTGGGTGAGTTTGACATATAAAATAAATTAATGAAGCAGGACCATTAAATAATTAATTAAATTGTGAAATAATTGTATATATATTTTGTATTATATATTTGAATGAATTCATGAAACATTTAATTATTTATTTCTCATTTTCCCTGTCACTATATAGACAGCGCTTCACAATGTTACTTCACATAAATGCTCAAACAATGGCTGAATTTAACTGAATGCATGTATGAATGCAGATGTCACATTTATATAACATGTAGACGCATTGGTGTGATCAGGATGCTCTTTAAGGAAATAAGTTGAATCATTGTTGATTAAGTTTCTGTTTATTGAATAATCAATTAATCAATGACTGAACCAAGTAACATTTTACAGATTTTTTTTTTACAGTTTTAGTAAATGCTTAAGGCCTGCTCCTCAGACTCCCATGATCGCTTTCATTTTGAAAACTCTGGATTTTGTTGTAGTCTGAGAGGTGGAGACCATTTGAGATGATGACACAGTCCCTGGATTTTGTCAGTCTGGATTAACAGCAGTGGAACAACATGGAGGATGAATTAAAAGCTTAGTGGCCTTGTTGTCTCTGTAGCAGTGTGATGTAGTTCAACTCGACTGCCGACAATCTGCTCCCCATTTTCACCCACTTGGAGTGAACGGTCATGTGATTGATGGACATTTTCTCATTCTTTCTACCTCACTCACATTCATGCTCTGCATGCGAGAGTCTGCATCTACTGCTTAAAAGCATCCTTCGAAGCCGGAAAGCCGGCACGAAGCCAGTTGATTTGACAGCTTGGCATTCGAGGGAGAGGAAAAGACAATAAGGGAAAACAAATTTTTATTCTTTTAATTTCTTCTGTTTCCAATTTGTATAATTTTATGTCGTCCTGCTTTTTGTTCATTTACTTTTTTGTGGCACTCTTATGCCTCCAACAACTTCCAAGCTGTTGCACCAATTACTGCAGACAGTAACCACGTTATCGCTCCGATCAGCATATTGTCAAACCTGTGCTCATCCATGTTATTCAGGTGTTTAATGTTCTTGAGTCAAGACTGAACAGCCATGACACCAGCTTTCACAGCCAGAGTAATGAGCCGCAGTGACCTAGACTGATGTGTTTTGGGTAATCTTTACTTTGCCCTGCTAATTAGCATTTATGAGCAGCATGCGGACGTTTGATAAATGTTTGATTTAGTGTGCGCAGCAAGTGTTGATCGATTAACAGTGTTTGTCAGCAATTATGTTTTGCCATGAAACCTACTTTACAATAGTGCTATTCAACCTGGTTATACAGCAGCCTCTACTTATGTGAGGTTTTACATGTTGTTACCAAACTTGCAACACTTCCATCTGTTCACATCTACATTTTAACATTTGCTTATAATTGATGTGTAAGATTGATATATACTGTTCTCTGTTCTGTCAAATAAATCTGGGTTTTACTAAGCATTTACATCCAAAGCAAGCTTTTAGGAAAAATTATTAGACTGTAAACACAAGTGTGGATTCATCACCATAGACTGTGAATACAAGTGGACGTAGACTCTGAGTGTGAAAACTGAAGCTAATCCTTAAAAGCCTTAAACCATAAGACCATAAGAAGGTGACTCCACTGGTTGTTGAATGAAATCAGATTGTATTAACGCCTAAGGAGAAGGCCCTACTTCTAGCTCAAATAAGAACCAATGGCAGATATCATGGAGAGTTCACAGTTTACTCTGAACGGGCAGAACAATTGAATCCACTCCCTTGATTGCAACTGGCTCACTGGACCTTGGTTGTCATGGATACAATTATAAAGTGCTTGGTCATAAATATTAAATAAATAATACTCTTCTCCTCTGCCATCTTCATGTGTTTTGTTTTGTTTTAAGTTAGCGATTAGTATTCAGTTTTTTTGTCCATTTAAAGCGAGGAGCCCTGCTGGGTGTCGTGCTTTGTCCCCTGTTGACCAATCCAACCAACCCAACCTGGTCCTGACATAGACTTTGTTCCTCCGCAAACTGTTACCGCACTTTTCCCTTTGGTTCTGTCATCATTACTAGGACCACTAGATGTCACCTTTTAACGCAACCTAACACTGAGGTCCGAATAACCTGCCGACAGACGACCTGTCACCTCATTTGTTACAGGTTGGTCTCCTGTGCTGTTGCTGTGGATGGGAGGGTGTCAGACATAGAGCTGTCTGCCACCCAGCACTGACAGTTAAGCTGCCTGAGTGCTCATTCTGATGAGGGACTGATGGCGTGGTGACTTTAATGACCACATTACGCTTTATAGCTACCAGTTTAGCTCCCTCAGCTGAGAGGAGTCATTGATCTTACACTGAGATGTCAGAAAACACCAGCGTCTTTGTGTGGGTTGGAAAATCTCTCTTCACTGTTTTAAGTGTTTCTAGTCTTTCAGAAATGGAGCAGTGTGAACACATGTTTAGATGCTGGTGCTCTTGAATAGCCTTATTCTGAAAATCAGAGTTTGATCCATGTAATCAGTCTCGTGTTACGCAAATTGGAGTTACACAAATACATTCAGTTTTGTGAAATCAGTGTGAAAAGATATGAAGTTTAATTATTATGTAGAAATTTATTTATTTTTTTGCAATATAGCCAAGGGTCCATATTTTAACTTCTTCTGTGGTTTATACAGAAGCGCTGATATCCATAAGAAGATAGACTTGCTTCAAACTATAAGTCAAACTATGGGAAGAACCAAAGGCCATCTCATGGTGGTTTTCTCCTCTCTCCAGGGTCTCTCTGGAGCCTTAGTAACAACATGTCAGACAGCCAATCAGGATAGAGGATCTGAGTATCTCTGAGTCCAAATGAGTGACAGAGAAACCAAATTCTGCAAGATCGGATGGTGGGTCCAGGTTGGCTCGGCTTAGGGGCATGGCTTAGGGTTGTTCCTAATTTGTTGTGATATCACACAGATCATGAAGCCCTGGCAGGTGGTTTTAAGGGTCTTTTTCTGAATACAGACTGTGAGGATTTGTCTGTGGACTGAGACCTTTGATAATTTTGCAGTGTTGATTTATTATCAAAGACCACATGGTACTCTACCTGCAGGCTGTAACATTCCCTCTCTCTCTCATACAGGATCAGTTATAAAACAGCCTACAGGAGAGGAGTGAGGACCATGTACAGGCGACGCTCTCAGTGCTGCCCAGGCTTCTATGAAAGTGGAGACCTGTGTGTTCGTAAGTTGTGTTAAGTCAACTCCTCAGTAACGTTCTAAAGACAACATGATATTTGGAAATGTTACATGCATGTGAGTTTAAGAGGGTTAAAATTAGGATTAAAACTAATATATCAGTTTTGGGCTTCTGGAAGTCGACAATGAAGGATATCAATAAATGACACACTGTTAAAAACTGTTTAAAGCTGTAGCTTTAAGAGCAAAACTTAAAGAAAATGCGAAACATAAGTCAAGCTGTCGTATTTTAAAGTGGGAAAATCACAGATTACAATTTCTACCAGCAGATAGCGTGTGTTTGTTTCACATACAGTCGCAGTGGAAGTTATTTGCGCATTTGATTTTAAGTTGATTGATGACACACAACACAACACAACAGACAGGCCTGACCTACAAGTGACTAAAAGAGGTTTGTAAATGCAGTGCTCCTCGATACGAGCTAACCGGTAACCGCTCGGTTCGGGTTTGAACAAGTGGCAATAGAACCAAATCCCACTCTGCTGCTTCCTATTAGACGGAAAAATACAGCTGGATATGAAAGATTCCCACCACGAGGGGAACATGGGCTCTGCATTGCTCTCTACCACAAACAAAATCCTTTTCCTGTCATCTGCATTGTTATTTTCAAACTTTTTCCACTTCATACACACAAACTACCCAGGCTTGTTAAAATTGGAGTGAATCCTGTGGTATAGGGATTCAATCTCATCGTTATCTTTTCACTTTGCGCCAGGCAGTTATCCATATCTGTTGTTGGAGCTGTCAAAGTTAGATCAATCCAGCTGTGGATCTATCTCTACTTACAGTCTGGCCACAGAGAGCTTTGAAATACACGTATTCAGAAAGAGGAAAAAAAAAAAAAAAAGAAGAATGTCTCAAGCACAACCTCAAACAAACTGCAAGCAAAAAGCATCTGCTAATAAGGAGTTACACATCAGATATCTCCACTCTGAGGAGATGTTTTTTTTTGTACCGTAGCATCTTTTTGTACTGGTGAGTGGTACACAGGGCAAATCAGGACATGGCTTATTCTTCCTACAATTTTTCATATGTTCAGATCAGTTACAAAAAAAAAACAACCTAAAATGTATTTCTTTAATAGAAAACATGTCTTTGTCAACAGAAGAGGAGAATGTGTCTGGTGTTTAGGTTTATTTGCTGCTGCTTCTGCTGCTGCGTGGGCTGGATCTTTGAAAGTCTGGTCACTGAGATAAAAAAAGTATCTCTCCACACAATTATTTTTGTTTGAAGCTCACAGTGATCTCCCAGTCAAAGAGGAACGATTTATCAGGCTGAACAGAGACGACGGATGTTCACTAAAAGCTGACGCATCTGACACATACATCTATTTACATTTAACCATTAATCCGGGTCTCAGCTTCTATTCTTCACTGTTACACTTCTCAGCTATCTGCTCATTGTCTGCATGACACACATCAACAATGCCTCAAGAGCACGTTTCAACCAAAGAACACTTTTTGCCTTTTTTTTTTTTTTTTTCTATATTAGTGATTTTCAGAGTGTCTTTGTTTTCTCAGAGCAATCACAGCCTGAGAAAAACTTAAATAAAAAGAAATAACTGTCCACATCTGGTCGGGTACAATCTCAGAGAACGAATGCGATGCGATTCTACCTTTATTCCCTTCTGCAGCACATCCCTCATCCAAAGACACAGGCTGCATGTAGGCATTTCAGCTTTTTCATCCCTTTGAGCTTTTCCTTATGAAGGGATCATTTTTAATGTTTCCATGTTTTATAGATATAATGCCTATAAAACCACGATAGCCAATGCAAACTTTAATATAGAAAGTTTGGTTTGTGTTTTGTTCTTAAGGTGATTTGAAGTCTCTGTTCTCATCTGATCATGAGATCTGCTCATTCTTTTGAGCAGTACTGATGAAAAATCAGCTCCAAAGTATCTAATGCTCAAAATATCTTATTGTCTATGTCTCTCTGTCTCTACTCTGTCAGAGCAACAAACTTAGACCAACTTCTTACTGAGCTCAGAAAAATAGAGGATTGATCCCTTTTTCTTTGACTGTACGAACAGCTGAAAGTTGGTCCTCTGAATGAGACACTGATTGGCTGTGGCATCGCCCTCTGGAGCCAATAGGATTGCCTGAGACTATGTCAAAGATGAAACACACAAAAGTAAAGCAACAATTCTCCAGTCAAAAAAGTCAGACTGATCCAAACTCAAACTAACTTCATTCATGAGTTTATCAGCTGAATTCACCATCCAATATGGACACCAATGATTGTTAGGAAGAGTTGATTCTCTCGTTTGAGGAGGCAAAAAACAGCATAGCTCACCTCCGCTGGCTGTAAAACTAACTATTTCTGAGGTTTTACTGGTTGTACAACTGACATATTACTGAAGTCTTATGTTCTCAGTCTCTAGCTTCAAGTTTTCTTCAATACACCATGTTATTCATTTTTGAATTCAGAGGAAAATAAAGCAGGAGATGTAATAGGGAGGTTGTTAGAGTGTAAGACACAATCAGATCCAGTCATCAGTCTTCCTCAGCTCCACCTTCTCCTCCAAATGTGGTTTCTGCTGGTTTCCAAAAACCAAGAAGGCCGATGGACAAATTACAAACTGGAAGCTTGAAAGCGGAAGCTCAGAAATCAGTATCTGGCTGTGCTTCTCTCAAACCAGTTAAGATAAGTTACTTAGTTACTAACTTACTTAAAAATGGCCAAAATGTATTCCCTTTGCACTGTAAAGTGACAACAACAAATTCCACCACTAGCTAGATTTCCTGTGACAAGGATGAAGTAGCGTTGAGAATAGAGCATCCTCTAATAGAAGTGTGTGTATTTTTTGAATTGTCTTTGGATGAAAACAACACTCTATATTTCTCTACTGTCTGCTAACTCTACCTGTGAGCAAACATAGGCTCAGATAATTGCTGCAAAGGGGTGAACGTGAAAAGTCTGTGTCAGGAGAAAATGTCAGCTTTTATAAGAGAAAAATAAATAGAATCTCCCCGCTCAGTCTGTATCTCATGCTGGTCTACCCTCCTTGATCCAGCAAGAGAAATCAATTATCCACCCTAGATGGTAAAGTCTATAGGGCAGCGTTGCCTTTTATCATCATGGAGGAGAGGTGAATGGGTTTGCCTGAGGGGCTGTGGAGGGTAAAGGGGAACACATTGTGGGTCTCTATTCAACATCTGCTTGTAAACAACTTTATTAGATTCACCTCAGGGACATAGACAAATACCCCCCATTCTATTGTGTCATGACACACATAAACGCACACACAAGTGCGCTTCTGTTGACTGAGTAGTTTGAAGACCAGAAGCTACCACCAAGGAGATGCCTGCCTGGTTGTCTTAACATTAATGTCCTCAGACGGGGCTTTTGTTGTATTGTGTTCATGGCCTGAGCTAATTGAAAGGTCCCCTCTCTGGCAGGGGAAACAGGAGGGGGTTGCTAAGTTGATTAGAGGCCATTCCTCTTTCTGTGATTCCTGGCCCCATTTTTAATTTCCTGTTTCCCTGTATCTCTTGTAAACTCTCTGAAAAATGTGTAGTTATGTGCAGAATGTAGGACACGTTTGTCACGTTTGCCACGTTTTCCCCAGACCTGAAATGTTCAGCTGGCCACCCTGTATTGATCTTCTCTGGGATGTTCTCCGACTTCCAGCCAGAAGAGTCCTTTTATCATTTCTGAGCTTAGCTTGAAGTCGTTCCAATTCGTGTCAGAAAAAAGTCTCCTGTTGTTGTCCTCTTTACTTTTGGGCCAGCTCATTGTGTGTGTCCGTGGTGATATCCAGGGCCAGAGGCATTCCTCATGAATATGATATCTCAAAAATGTCTTGATGGAATCTCTACAAAGGTTCAGTAGGAGCCGACAATAAGCTAATTGAAATGAATAGGTCAGAGCCGCTATGACCTCAGTAACTCTTTTAGACCCACATTCTGGGGTTTTTCACCACTTTGTGTTTTTCCTTATAAAGTTGTCATGTTTAAAACTGTGAAGTCTCCACATATTCAGAATCAACACAACTTCAACTAATTATGTGCCACTCAATAAAGACCGTTCGTTGTAATACAGGACAATAGATAATTAAACATTTTCCTTATTTCAAATATAAAACATTGTAGACAAAGTTTGACATGTTTATGCTGTCCAAGAGCGCATTTAAATTTTCTAATGTAATCATGGGTTCTTTTTTTTTTTTTTTTTTGGAGCAGTAATCACGGAAAATCTGCTCTAATGCTCTAAATATCATGTTGTCCCTGCCTCTCTGTCTTTAATCCGTCAATAAACTCAAACCAACTTCTCCTCACTGAGATCAGAAAAGGATTGATAAAGGATTGATCCCCCTTTTTTTTTTTGACTGTATAGACAGCTGACAGCTAGGCCTCTGAATGAGACACTCTGATTGGCTGTGACATCATTCACTGGAGCCAATAGTAGCGTCTGATATGGAGACTGGCCTCTGGATGTTACTAACAAAGATAAAGGATGACAGCTGGTTAATAAACACACAGAGGTAAAGCAGCACTGCTTTGGTCAGAGGGTCACACTGCTCCGAATCATAACTTTATCCACTGTCAGTGCCACACACTGACCAATTAGGACTTATCAGAAAAGAGCTTAGCCTGGCTTAGAGTGAGACAAACAGCATATCTCCAGCTCAAATCAACACCTCTGTCAACCAGAGTCCGGCTTTTGAGGCCCTTTGAGTCAGTGAGGAAGAATCACATGCAGAGTAGGACTGTGATGGAAACATAATGGCTATATCTGTCTATGTCACAACGGTGTCTATTAAGATTTCCACCACATGAGGTTGGAAATCTGTCTCTCTTCTTGCATTGAGTAGTTTTTCTGATTTGTTTGAAAAATGGGATTCATCTTTGAAACTGTTTATATAACAGATAGAGGTCCAGATAAATATATTATGAAAAACGAGAAAGATATTTTATTGACACTCTCTAACTTCACATCATTATTTTTTTTTTTTTGTCTCACGTCAAACCACGCAAATCGTTGCCAGGATTCCAATATCAGTATCGTTGGTCGAACTCTCAGCACTACGCAGCAAATCAGGTGAAAACTGCTGAAATGTTATTGAGCTGCTGAATGCCCATTTATTAAACTTGAAGGTCCGTATAGTCTGCAGGTAGACTTTCATGTGGTCTTTGATTAGAAATCTGATCTAGGTTCTGTAGTGATACAGTGAAAGTATCAAATGTCTCAGTCCACGGAGAAATGCTTACAGCCTGTATTCAGAAACTGAGCCTTAAAAGCAGATGTTAGCTCTCTGGAAATTTGCAATGTCGTAATAAAAGTGATCACCGTGGCCATGCCCCATAGACCAGCTCACCTGGACCCTCCAGGACCTTACAGTATCAGATGTGGTTCTTCTTAGTTAATGTGTCTCCCTAAAATACAGCTTATTTGCCGTTCAATGAAATATTGTCCTTGTTGAAATCCATTATTTGATCACCTTCTAATTCTGACACTGACATTTTTGTTTGAGACAAAAGATGTATTTTTGTAGAAAGAAAAATCAATTTAAATGCTTTTTTGCAGTTGGTTACATCCCTAGTACGTACATGGACGTAAACTGTTTATATGACTTCATTATTAAGAGATGTACTCAGGGTCTCTGTAAAAAAGTGTAAGTAGAACATCATTATGTCAAGAGTACAAGCAGAGAAATATAAGAGGTGAGAATGATTTCATTTTCAGCACATGTTGCCCCAGGGTGTCGTGATCAGCACCACCAACAGTTTTATGTGAGATCAGAGAGCGGAGAAAGATGTCAGGTGTGCACTTACTCTCAGCCCTATCGCTGCTCTCTCTGGTGGTGCTCACCGCTCCACTCTCCTTCCCCCTCTTTCCTCTTGGAGCACAAGACATTCAAGGGCACTGAAGCCTGCCTGTCGAGACAATGCATGAATTAGGCAGTGATTATTTAACTTGATATCTATTAATCTTGTTGTACGTGCTGCTGATGTAATCCTCCTCGTGGCTGTTTCTGCTCCAATCCACAAGATGAAAGGATCAGGCACCCGTTTAATGGTTTATTAACACAGGATTACAAGAGCATGTGTCTGTGGCTCTCTTATTAAAATCAGAGGCTGCATTAGTGAGGGAATTTTATCTCTGTGGCTCTGAAAATGTGCTGGACGGCACAAAGATCTCAGCCGAAAGTTCATAAAGAATTTTGTTCTCAGCGTTCGATGTGCTTCTTTCTCAGTGAGCGCAGGAATCTCAGTGAGAGGTTTGTTCAGTTTGTAGAATATTTAAGATTTCAGAAAACTTGGCATAAATACAAGCATACTTCCATATTGACTTACTTGTTTCAGTTATAGAAATGTAGGAAAAACAAGCTGCAGCGTGACAAATGTCCACACTTACAAATGTAATACATGTACAGTATCAGCCAAAGTTTTGGACATACGTTCCTATTTATCTGAATGGGAAAGTGTGCCCAAACTTTTGACTGGGACTGCACATTTGCATATAAAATAAATGCATATGTTAATATTATACACGAAGTTAATCAGAAAGTGAGATAATGTCAAATTTTGAGAAAGTTCAATTACAACCGGTTGAAAAAGATATTGTAAGACCGTAAAATGTACAAGAGATATGGGAATCAGCATCTGGTCCCGAACCACCACTGCTGCCTTAGCAAACCTCAACTGCAAAGTCTTCACCCCCGCCGTCTGAGAAAATGTTCTCTGTACCACAGGCACAATCTCCTCCAATACAAATCAATAAACACATTCAAGAAAAAAATTACTGGCACGGAATTGGGAGGAAATATATTAAGAAAACAGTGTGGATCTTGCACATGGAACGCTTTTGAAGATATTTAAACAGCTATATGCCAAAAGTTGTCCAAATAAAAGGTGTACAAAAAAAAAGGAAATCTAACAACTGTCCGTGAATCTCCAAGGGAATACAAAACGCCTGTAAAAAGATTTATAAATAATTCATAACATTGAGAACTAAAGAAAAAAAAGGAGATATATAAAAAATAATCTTACTCGTATTATAAGGATTTGCAAGAAAGAAAATAGTAGATGATAACAAAATTTAATGTTAAAAGAATATGGGGCATATTAAACAGCATTATAAGAAGTAAGCCTAAACAAATAGACTACCCTGTGTACTTTATTGATAAAGATAATGTAATTTGTAGAGGGAGTGCTGTGGCTGAAAATCTGAATAAGTTTTTTGTAAATGTAAGACCGGACCTTTCAGAAAAAATCCCTGAGCTTGGGACAGTTGAAATGGATGTAGTGATACAGAGAAATTCACATTCAGTGTTTCAAATTCTGGAGATGGATACTGGAGAAGAAAATGTGGAAGCAAAAAATCAACTGATTATAATGGCATCAACATGAAAATAGTGAAAGAGGTCAAAACCATTAACATGTATATCTGTAATTTTTCATTTCAAACTGCTTCATTTCCAACAAAATGAAAGTAGCCAAATTCATTCCGCTCTACAAAACTTGGAACAAATATTACTACAACAACCACAGAGTTATCACTTTATTACCACAATTTTCCAAAATATTAGAAAAACGTTTCAGTAATAGGCTGGATGAATTCATAGCAAAACATAAACTACTGTCTGACAGTCAATACAGTCTCAAAACAGATCAACTTTTCAAGCAATAAGCAACTGAGAAATTAGCATCATTAAACAAAATGAAAATATGATTTTGGGATTGCAGAATTAACATACAAGTACAAATACAGATAGATGGGGTGCAGATAAAAAAAGGGTTCATGAAAATAAATTCCTTGGGGTCATTATAGATGAGAAAATCAGTTGGAAATTGCACATCAAACATATATAATCTAAACTATCAAGAAGCATATCAGTTCTTAACAAAGCCAAACAGGTTCCAGATCAGAAATCACTCCGTATCCTATACTGATGATCTTATTAAATTAAATGAAATTAAATATTATCTTACCATAGCTGTATTACTGCATAGAGAGCTGGGGAAAATAACCACGAGTTCAATCAATCCACCGACTATTCTTCGAAAAAACGGCAGTATGTGTTATTCCTCCCTGAATCACACTCATTCACTCATTCAAATTCCAAACAGCACAAATCAAGCTGAAAAACAAAAAAATAATACCACAAAACTATATAAGGGTAGGGAGGTTAAGAGGAAGACGTATGGTCCGTACAAACAGAAGAAGATTTAGTATTTCACACTGCGGGGTGCAACCGTGGAATGGTACAGTATGGGTGACCGTTTGAAACAACATCCAAACAATATTTAAAGGGTATGTTTTCATGGGATATAGGCAGGAAATGGGGGTTGTGATAGTTAAGAGATGTGACTGGAGGAGGTTACTGATTATTTGGTTCTCTACCTATTTATGTTTATTATTATTCTTATTTATTTGTTGTCAGTTGTAAGTTGGTGGGGCCCATTCCTTTTTGAACATGTATAACGTACTGTTTTTTCCATTGTCTGTTGCTCGTTTTGTTTGTTTTTTGTTTGCTTCTTGTCCGCTGTTTTTATTTATTTATTTACTTATTTATTTTTTTCATTTGTTTACCTCTAACTCAAAATAAACTTTTTCAATTCAGTTCAACTCAACTCACTTGGCGTGTAGTGCCAAGTATGTGCGGCTGTGAGATCTTCCAGTCACTAATGCAGGGGGAAAAAAGCCATAAAATTTGAACACACTGCCACAATAAATTTAGAGCGTGCGACCCCTTTGCAGCCAAAGTACCATAAAACCCATAAAACTTGGCTTCAGAGAGACCAGCCTCAGCCCTGCTTCCACTGTGCCCACTCCACCTCGCCTCTCGCACACTCAGCACTTCACTCAGCTGAGTTTAAATCACACCTGTCAGCCTCAGAACAGGTACTGCTTTACATGTGCTTGCACTCCAAGTGTGCAGGTACATCCCATCATGCAGGGAGGCAAACCAAAGACGTGTTCTTTTTCATTTGATATTCATTTGTTCCTTTGCGCAAATTTATGCATGTCAAGCTGAGGAATCGGCTGCACAGAGCATGAGAGCAGCAGCGTGTCATGTCTGCATTGGAGGCGTCTCCAAGCTGTCGGCCCGTCTTCTTCCAGCTCCATCCCCGCCTGATGTATGATGCAGCATTCATACTCTGAAACACAAGTGATCCTCACAAAATGAGTTGGAGTGGGTGCTCGACCAAGTTCAGCCGCTCACTTTTAAATGGAATTAACAGAAAGTTTTTGTTTATATTTTAATTTGTCTCCATTAAGGGAGCTTTTTAGTGTGACAGGTTTTATCCCCCTTTCATTTAGCTGTGGAACCCGTAGTGAGTATGTCCTAATTATAAAGTAGGAACAGTTGTTTGGCCAAGCTTCCTAATAGAGAGAAATTCCTGCCTCATCATGCGCTGGGCAGAACGCATCCTGGGTGTGTGGACATGTAGCTATTGCTGCTTGACAAACTCGCAACTATGACAAGATTAGGTCACAAGAAACACGTATCTTTTCAACATTTATATTATTGTGCAGATTTACCAAAAGACATTTACCTGAAAAAAAAAAGCCTCTCAGCAGCTCTCCATTTAAACAAAAGTTAAATTTAATGTTTTAAAAATGAATTAATTGTTGAGTGTTCAAGGCAGATATAAAGCACAATGTAAAAGTTAAAGCTAGGATCCTTTTAAAATAATACTACAGAGTAGTCCTAAATGAAAACTATTCATTGTGTTCATTTTGGACTCTGTGGTGTCTTAACCACATGCTGCAGGACTTCAAGTTCTTCTGGTCTCTTTAGATGACTTTTTATATCTCTGGCTGTCTCTTTGGGTCCATTGTCCTGCTGCACAATGAATCTGTGACAGATCAGATGTTAGCTCATGGTGAACCCCTGAAGTGCCCAAAATATATGAAGTACAAATACTATTTAAATGAATAGAAAAGCATGTGCAAACTTTTGACTGGCATTGTATGCTTTTATATAATTAGACACCCAGCAGAGGAATCCCTAATCCTGAAAACAGTGTGGCCTGCAGGAACAGCAGCAGAAGTTTCAAAATGCAGAGCTTTTCCCCTCAGGCCATGGGTCGTCCAACTTATTGGGAGTTAGCCATTTGAAACTGAGAGGTAAACCTGTACCTTGTATAATGGACCGGATGAAAACAAACAAACAAAACAACACCTAATTTTATCTGTATTTGCTCCATTCTATATTCTGTTGGTGAATGGAAACGACTCAAAGTTTAGAAATTAAGTAGAAATGAAAGATAAAAATGCACTTGGCTTAGATTTCTCGCAATCATGCAGAGAAAAATGATAAACTTGGTTTATTTTAAAAAGGCCTTGACCCGAGACTGTTTATAAACGTCACTATTATTTTACTTTCTTTGAGTCCTTGTGAAAATGTTCCTACTTTAATAACTTTCTTGTTCTTACTCACTTGATTTATTAGCTCAGTAAACATTTTCTTGCATGGACCCTTCAGCCCTGCCAATCCCTAGATTCAGTGCGTGCTGGTAATGAAAATCATAAAAGAAAGAAAGTGCCACGACACAACAGTAAGGGCAGGCACAGCTGTAAGCAAAAACCCTCAGTAACGCCTCATTTCAGCTGTTGTCTATAACAGCGACAAAAGACGGCACCTTCCAATCCCTGAACTGGGACAGATTAGTTTAAAAACCCAACAATGCTTACAGCAACATTTTTATTATCGTTATAACTCAGTCTAAAAAGTGAAGGCTTCAATATAGCAGTTTACAAACTAGTAGGCGATGCCACACTGGGGTGGCACTTCCTCACCCCACCACCCATGGGCGGTGCCTCTTTGTCATTTTAGCTCGCTTCCTGGAGAGAGTCTGAGACTTTTCCGCCTGCAATTTGTTTAAAGCACACATTTGTCCATGAGCATGACGCAATTTTATTTTATTTTTTTGGATTTATACATCCCCCAAACTGGAAACATCACCTTGATTCAGACACAACATCCTAAAGCTCCAACATCTTCATATGACGTTTTTCCAACTGATCTAATATTTCATCATGACACAATCTTACAGCTGAGAGCTGTCAAATAGTATCTGAAGGTTTAAAACAAATGACTCTATCACAGCTTAATAAATGATGCCGCTGTGTCTCCCTCTGTCATTATCTTGTGCAGTTGGCCCAGGGCCATAGATGGCCCTTAAAGGTGTGAAGAGCCCAGCCGAAAAAGCAAATAGAGAGAAAATTCTAAAAAGAGAGGGAACAATAAAGACATAGATTAAAGACACACAGGCCCCCCCCCCCCCCCTGTGAATGACATTAAGACCTAAAAGTGAATCTGAAAACGTCGCTCCCACTGACTTCAAAGACAATCTCCTAAAACTTTAAACCCGATGGCAAATCAAAATGACTTTTAATATCAACCGACTTTTTCACTTCCAGTTATTATCTCATTGCGTCATACAGAGCTGCCTGAGCTACTCTTTATGAGGAAACACTTCACGCTCATTTCACTGTGGAGCAGTGGTCGACAAGCCCTGACCCGTGGACCGAATCTGGCCCACATACTGTACATATCTGTCGTAATTTCTGCAGAAGTAATAACATAACTCTGCCAAGGGAGGAATCAAATCTGCCCACAGACATAATATAAAATCAGGTTTAATAAATCCGATTTTTTTTAAAAAGTGCGTATTTTAATTGTACTCTTGATATCCATAAGAAGATTGTTTTTATTTGAGGTTTCAAGAACATGCAGGCATGTTTTTCCCACAACTTGACTTGTGAAATTGAAGCACCAGTGCCATAACAATTTATCAAAGCTGAGACACGGCGGCTTCACTAACAGGGACAGTAATTATTTTTTCCACATGCAATGTACTAATGATACATGGAGGAGATGCTGATGTAATTACATTTGTTTTAACTGTTTTCATTGGTCGTGGTAGAATTCCCCCTCATCACTGCAGCATTCAATCCAGATGTGCTTAAAAGCAGTTTAGCGTTTAGCTTGGTGTCCTTTTCTGTGCCTTTCAGCATTGTGTACTGAGGAGTGTGCCCACGGACGCTGTGTGTCTCCAGACACCTGCCAGTGTGAGCCAGGCTGGGGAGGACTGGACTGCTCCAGTGGTGAGTGCAACAAGAAAAATATGTGTTTTATACATTTTCTAATCCCTGCTTGCTGCTGGGATGATGTGTCAAACTGGTGAAGGTGATGCTGAGGAGCATTAACCTCCTGAGACCTGAGCTTCTATTTGGTATGCTGGTGGGACTTGTTGTTCATTCTGATGGTACACAAGTGTCCACAAATGAGCCTCACGGGTATTAAGTTAAGCAAAATGAATTATGATGGCGTAGAGAACCCAAAATGTAAAGCAGGGTCTTACAGTAGGAGCCTGAAACCTCCACTGTTACAGCGCACATCCACTGTTGGCAAAAGGCAGCAGATTGTATTTAAGTCAGGTGGATAACGTCCGTACTCGCTGGATATTTTCGCTCAGTAAATGTTTTCCTAATTTTATGTTCTTATTCTTTCAAGCCTTCGGTACAACATGAAATACCTTTTTTGTAGGTGATGGGCTCACTTAGAGGAAAATAGACCATAAAGCAGGGTATGCATCTGGGGGCTTGTATCCTGTGTGACTCACAGACTGTATCACCCATCCAGGATAGAGAACAGAGCACACAGTCAGCTCCGAGCCTCACTCCTCCTGAACTCAGCCTTCTCCTCCAAATATGTGTTCTGTTGAGGGGCAAGTTCACAAGCACATGAGGGATGTCTTTGCGGTTTGACACCTGCTATAGACAGGCGACAGGGCATTTCAGAAATCAAGATGACTTTATTTAGACCTTTTATTTAGTAACTTTAGATTATCTGAATCCAGTGCACCAATCATACTGAAAGGTTTTAATCATTCTAACTCAACAAATTATAGAACTGGCACTGAACCTTGTGCGCTTTTATTGACGGCAGTGTTTGTGATCTGATTAACAACTCATCCAGACAAGGATTCGGTTTCCTAACTATGTTTAAGATTTTCTCACGTCAGAAACTGTGTTTCGTGGTCACATTTCAGTTTGCCAGGGTATTTAGTAAACAGTCATTTGTTTTAAATAACCTTAACGTCTTCATTTATTTTACTATTTGTTATTTTTGTGTTTGCACTTGTTGAGGGCACCAAATTGGTCAAGTGTGATGCTATACCATATAAAGATCCATCATAGTGGTATGTGTCATAAATGGATATGGTGTGTTATGGATATTTCATAAATTCTATCGACTTTACCCTCATGTACAGTACAGGCCAAAAGTTTGGACACACCTTCTCATTCAAATGAATCAGAAAGTGTGTCCAAACCTTTGGCCTGTACTGTATGTCAAGGATGAGTATATGCTATAATCATTTAAGTGATGTACATGGCAGAAATACTACTAATATTTAGGGATGTACGGATATTGTCATTTATTATATTTCCCTCTTGGAGCAGGTAGGAGAGTAGAAGGATGTACCAATGTCTGCTTTATGTAGAGCTACACAGCCCAAAATAGCTGAATGGAAACGCATGACTTGACTTGGATCTTGGAGAACTGATGAAATGATGGTGGTCTAAACTCAAACTCAAAAGCAGAAAAACAAACAAGCTTTTGTTTGTGAGAATGCTGGGAATTGCAGTAAAGTGCGAGTTTTGGTTGCTGATTAGTTGCTTTACCAGAACCCACTGAGAGATTTCAGTGCCCTGATTGTAACTTTAAAACCTAAAACAAAACCATTGCATCTCAATATCAGTCTCATTTTCCCTGCTTGGCTCCACTTCTCACCTGCTCAACCAGCCTGGGTGCTGTGGGAGTCCAGGTCAGTGTGTGCGATTGTGGGGTTTGAGGGGCCATTGACACTTAATGAGTCGCCCCACCCCTTTAGACCTCCTTTTATTATTGGTGCACTCCAAGCCTTGCTGTTTACCTGTTTTTATTGCTGCCTAAGGGCTTGGGGACTGATGCTAGGTAAGAGGGGGTTAAGTAAATCGTCCACTGCTTAGGCTTGAAGGGACAGGCAGGATTAACTATTGACTGCACAGTAATGCTCCTGCTTAAGAAACGGAGCAGAGAAAAAAAACAAACCGAGTTTGGCCTGTTGGGTTTTGGAAGTTTAATGTGTCTTTGACATGCTCTCATTCTTTGCTCTCCATCTGTCTGCTTTGCTCTATCACCACCTTTTTATATCTCACGGGTTTGTTTCAGGTGAAAATATTCTGACTATGAAATGGAAAAAAACATATTTTTTCCAATATCCTCCACAGCAGGAAGGCTGAATCTTCACATCCCTTGAAAAGAACCGGTTATTTGCTCATCACCTGTTTAAGCGTGTAATTTTCTATAAAGGTGCTGTCTGACATCTGCAAGATATTTAAGATCCCATGTCTTTTTTTCCCTGCTCATCTGCTCCATCTCAAGATGCGAGCAGTGTTTTTCATGATGGGCAAATATCTGCAGTTAAGCTGGTAATGGTGTTTGTTGAATGAATTTAAAAACCTCACAGGCAGAGCAGGATCCTGTTTGGTGGTCAGAAGACTAATCCTAATGAGTGAAGAGAGGCCTCTACAATTTTGAATGCTTAAAGCTGGCCTGATGGCATAGAGTTAAGCAATTATTCACAGAGGGAAGTAGATCCAGCTGTGATTGGAGACATGATTTCCAACCTGACTTGAATAAATACAGCCAAGCGCTTAGCCCCTAGATTATTAGGTGGACCATGCCAAAGCCATATTATTCTAATCCTTTCATGAAGTTTATAATAAATGTGTTGCATTGAAGTTTCTTCAGACATGTTTTACAATCAGGGCAGCACAACGGAACGGTGGTTAGCGCTGTTGCCTCGCGATAAGAAGGTTGTGGGTTCGGTTCCCCGCCTGGGGCCTTTGTCTGCAGAGTTTGCATGTTCTTGTGCCTATGTGGGTTTCCTCCCACCGTCCAAAGACATCATGTTTGCATTAACTGGCAACTCAAAATTATCTGTAGGTCTGAGTGTGAGTGGTTGTTGGTCTCTGTCGGTCTTTGAAGGAAACAACGCAATGTGCTCATACACATGTTTGATTCTCAGTTAGATACAGACTCTTTGTGGGCCAGAACCACAGACAAACAGAAAGGTCCATCATTAGCATCTTATGTGTTTATGCTGTTTGTCATCTTGAACCTGGCAGTGGCTGACACAGTGTGGCTCAGTGTGGCTCCCATCACCACACGTTGACAGGATTAAGTTGGACAGGTTTGGGATGTATCAACCTGTCTGCACAGAAGTGTCTTCATCACATTTTTCTGTGTTAAAGGAACTCAAAGGATATTATTGTGTATTGCCTTCATACACACTAATGTGTTTTTATTTTCAAGTGAGAAAAGTGTACATCCAGACAACCTTTTCAGGTCCCGATCACTTTGCATCACTGGTCTAAAGGTTTCCATTTCTGCAGCATTAAGATTAAAACAGGTCCAGCAGTGTATCTTAAAGTCTCTCTTTTAATGTGGATGGCGGAACAAACATAACATAACAGGAGCGACTAAAGCAGTTTGCTTAAATGGATATGAGGAATCTTAACCACTGCACAAACAAGAAGAATACAAATCTATCCAACACAAAAGCTCTGACAAACAAAGAAACAACGTTACGTGAGCTCTCTCAGTGAGCACCATCTCCCTCTGTAGTTTACCAGATTAACTGATGAAGCTTCAGCCAGCATCCCTCAGCAAACTCCAGCCCAGTAGGAAAACTTTGTTGCTTTGCCAGGCGATATAAGGAGCTTGGACATAAGTCGGGGGAGACAACGAGAGGAAGACGAGGCTGTGATGTCAAAGCCAAAAGATGGAGGAAGTAAAGGAGGGCGGAAAAACCTGTAGATAGTGACAAATGATGATGACAATTATCCAGCAAGAACTTTTGTTGTGATAAGAGAGATTACCAAGAGCAATAGGAATAAGATAACGAGAGGGAACGTCACAAAGTCATTTGATTTGAAAAGAATTCAAGAATTAAGCAGAGAACCAAGTTGCTACATGGGCATTTTCAGACGTTTGGATCAGCAGTAATGATGTCTGTGTCGTCCGTGTTTGAGTTGAAGAGATGACAAAGCTTTACCAGTTATATGAGTGTTTGACTTAATTTCACTGCACAAATAAAGCGAAGGAAACATATATATTTTTATATAAATGTTAAGTATTTACATCCAGATAAGAGACACACCAATCAGGCAGGTCACAATCCAACAATCAACACAATCTCATAGATTTATTTACAGAAAAGGACAAAGTCACTAAAGTGGTCCAAGGCAGTCAACAATTGGTAGATGACAGGGCAACACGTGCAGTATTAAACTCAGTAGAGGCGCCAGTTAACCCAAACATGATGTCTTTGGACGGTGGGAGGAAACCGGAGTACCCGGAGGAAACCCACGCAAGCACGGGGATTGGGAATTGAGCCCACAACCTTCTTGCTGTGAGGAACACTAACCACTGTGGCGTGGTGCTGACTCGAACAGTCCACTGGTAGTCCATTCAGGTCTAATATGAATAATAACAAGAGCACCAATCTATTTTGGTGTTACCTGAGTGCTCACCCAAAGGACCAACAATAAGATATTAGGACATTTTTAATACATGAGGGGAAAAAAAACCCCATCTCCCAAAGTGTCCTCGGGCAAGATACTCAACGCAATATTCAATGACCATATTTATGAGTGGAGAGACACTCTGTATAAATGTATGCACTGTGGGTGAAAATGACTTCCATAGTGAAGCGTTTTCAGTGTTTAAGATAGAAAGAGTGCTATATAACCATTCTGAAAATGGTTATATTTTATATTTTATTCAATGAAGAGTTGTGCTCGTCTTACAGAATCTTTAACAGGAGCCTATTTTGCTATGGCCATGATGCTGTACGTTTTTCGCCTCATGATGATGAACAACAGATTCAGTTCAGGATCATTTGGGATTTCTCAGCCATAAGTGTTTGTTTCACTTAGTTTATTGTGACCATCCTCAGCAGCAGCAGCTGAACCGTATGTACTGTATGTTGCATTTTATTTGGCACACACAAATAATGCTTTTGTTTTTTTTTTATGCATCAAAAACGACGGGGGAATTTGAAAATTTCTCACAATTTAACACAAAATAATTAAAGAAATAATAGATCATTACATAGTGAAATATTTTTTTTTTGTTTGTTTTTTTTATGGGCTTTTCCTGCCTTTACTTTACTTTAAAACAGTTCAGATGTCACAGAGAGTTGACACTTGACTTATTATAAACACTCGTTCATTCATTCATCTTCTACCGCTTATCTGTCTCTGGTCCGAGACCAACAACCACTCACACTCACACTCAGACCTACAGACAATTTAGAGTCACCAGTGAACCCAAACATGATGTCTTTGGACGGTTGGAGGAAACCCACGCACACACGGGGAGAACATGTAAACATGTAAACTGAACCCGCGACCTTCTTGTTGTAGCACTAACCAACATGCTGCAGTGCTGCCCTTATTATATACATGATGTTATAATACATAACATCTTATTATAACTTATTGATAGATGACCGATGAGCTCATTTCCTACAGGATGTGAACCAGAGATGACAACAGCAGCTTTTATTTCAAGATGTTTGTTTGTTACCCCATTCATTTGAAAACTGCACACATCAGCTGGGGCCAGACCCGGATCATCTCAGCTAACACCTGAATGTGTTGTGTTTCAGCTGTGGCTTTGTGCGGCGACAATCAGGTTCTTTTGTCAACCCCACTCTCAGTATTCTGCCCATATTTCATTTGGCCATAAGTGATGAATTTGGTGCAGGTTTTCCATTTGTTGTCACGGAAACAGATGATGCCCCAGCTTAGTACATTAACATGCCTCTCTGAGGTACTCGAAGCTTTGAAGGGCAAAGAAGACTTTTATTGTCTGGATTGACAAGAACTTTCCTCATAGAATCACCTTGCATAGACATCTTCATAGTCAAGCTTACACATGATGGAACACGGTAATGCTGGTGTGCGTCATTCTAGTTCCTATAAATATTAGCTGAGTTGAGCTGGTCCAGTGTGGACTATGCTGCTCACTCACTGCTCAGCCCAGACATATCCATTTATCAAAGGTGGACCCTTGCAGATGAAGACAACACACACGCATTCTCCCACAGCCATGCGGTTGCCTATAGTAATGGATTTGCCTCTCTGTTGCTGCCGGAGTTCTCACACGATCCAGATTTTGGACAGTTTTTCTTCCTGGCCTCTATGCTAGGCAAAGCTTGTCAAGCTGTGCAGCAGCATAATGTGGAACCTGTGCGTCCCCTCAGCTGTTTTCCTAACTCCTTGCTCCTCTGTTTGTCTCCTGTGTGCCTCTGCACTTATCTCCCGGTGCCACTCTGCAGCTCCACTGTACAAAATCCATATAGATCCATCGCAGTGTAACTCAGTTCACCTTTACATTTGTGTGTTCGTTCCCTGAGAAACTCCTTCAAAGCTGTTTTTTGCCCCAACCTTTTTTATTTATTCGTCACAATACATTAGCATTGTTCACATCGTTGTAGTTTTCTTCTCCTTTGCTGCTTCATTGAGTGTGAAAGAGTAACACAAACACATGTTGCATGATGACTCCAAAGGTCAGAGTCACGAAATCCAGACAAGCTTGAGTTTGCTTTTTGACAAACTCAAGCTGCTGTACAAACTCGTTCATGAATAAAGTTGCATTTCTGATGCAGGACATTGAATATCAGCAGTGTTGCGGTTAAACACGGCACATTGGCTCACTCTCCCTGTTTTTGTGGTAGTGGAGGAGAAAGCAACAATTAAACCAAACAAAAGTTTAATTATACAGCATGTTCCAAACTGCTCAGTATTGTGCTTTGACCTGTAACTTGAACACTTAAATGTGTAACTCACGTGTTGAATTATTACCTAGCAACAGAGATGTAAGGTGAGGATGAGGGACACTGATAGACTGAAAAGTGAAGCTAATGACCAGGATGATCATTCGCAGGGCCAATAACCTCACAAAATACAAAAACTACAATTAACATGTGACTAACGACTATTTTACATATCCCAAGTACCAGCCTGACGTCCCTCATTGATTTGTGAATTGTTGTTTTGAAGACTCCATTTGGCCTTGAGCCATCTTGTTCTTTTTTCTTTTTAACAAGAAGAAACCATAGCTATGCCCCAATTCAGGGACCGCTTTGAAAGAGGGGATCTAAAAAAGGCCAGATCCTTCATAGCCACGAAAGGAAAAGACCCATTTTTTGGCCATGCATAAAGAAGCCTTCAAAATGGAGCAGTTTAGTCATGGCAACTGCATAACATGGACCATTAAAAGGATTCTCCGAAGGATGAGACTCCTGACCCGACTCACAGCCAATAGTTGGAGGAGAACGTTGAGCTGATTGCTTGATTTTGTGTAGCCACACCCTGAAGGCATACTCTACTCTGTTTGGCTTCCTCTAATAGGCATTATCAATGATGAACATCATGTTTTACTGACGAAGACAGATTGAGACAATAAACTCATTAGGAAAAATATTTACTGCGTTAATAAATCAAGTTAGAAGTTACACTATTTTCCCATACACATCAATACAGTCTGACTACTTTTAACAATTAGTCACCCCCCGATGGGGTAGTTAGAATGAAAGTTTACTATGACTTCAGTTTTCAGCCCTGTCTTAGTCCATTTTTTATGAACAGTCTGTGGATTAAGCAAACCCTGATATATTCCTGTGCTCTCCCCTCTCCCATACATTCCTCTTTGTTTTATATTTACTGGAGTTTCAGAATTAACACACTTTTAAGATGGCGTCCAGTAGCAGGTACCTCAGGGCTCTTCCAGTGTTTTGCCTGAAGGAAGCATCTTTGTATTTGCAGAGTCTTCACTCAGGGGGAGCCTGAGAATAAACACCAACAATGCAGCCGGCCTATCCAGGATTAATAATATCACATCATTTATTTTAGCTTTTGAAATGTTTGGCAGCTCTGGTTGTGAAAGTACAAGTAATATAAAATTCTTGTGTTGGGCAGAGAGAATGGGGAATAATCACTGGGCTATCAGATTGCCCCTAAACTACAAAATTCACACACAGAGGGGAACCTTGAGCACAACCTTGATGATCAAATAGAATGGTCTTTGAGGAGGTCTAGAATGGGATTTTTTAATTTGAAAGCATATGACAAAAGTATTTTAACTGGATATTTTCAATGCTTTGCACATCCTCGAAACTATAAAGCATGTTGTTGTCATGATTCATAGCCATAACTTTACTAATCCCTCTCTCTGCCCAAAGCCGGGGTCACTTCTAACTGGAAAAAAATCTACGGTTTCTCCACACTTGTGTAAAAGCAGATATATGTGACAGAGAATCTAAGTGCGCTTGTATTTTGTACCAGATTCTTAAATTATTCCTGACAAATGGGTTATGGGATCTTTTTGCCAGTTGTTCAGTGCATCAGAATGCAGATAGAACTTCAGTGGTAATGGAAAAGTGGTGCCATTTCCTCCTGTGACCCAGGATGTTGTGGGATTTTCTGAGAACCAGGGGATGTTTGTTTTGATCTGAGCTGGCCATTAATACCGGAGATAGGTTGGACTCTGGAGACCTCCTCTTTCATTGAGCTCCACTGTTTCTGCAGGAAGTATTAAAAAAAACAACAACAACAAGTTTCCACCTGAACCACCATCAACCCTCTGTTACCCTCTGATAATTTATTTTTTCCGAAAGTCTCACCACCTTAAATGGTGTTTTGACCTCCTGCTCGGTCCTTTCCTGGGGATCAGACTGTATCGTCAGAAATTTGTTGGGTATTCTGTCAGGTGACATCAATCTCTAACCTTCACCTTCCTTTAACCTGTAAATCCTACACTCGCCTAGTCAAAATCAGACACCCAGCAGCTTGACCCAGCCTTACATTTACATCGTATATACTGACACTAAATTTGCAGGCTGACCTGACTGGCCCCCTGGGCTTCCCTTTTTAGTCCTCAATTATTTCAGTCGTCATGCAGACATTGTTAGAATTTTGGCAATTACCTTAAAATTTGTTGAAGGCAGTTAGATTTCTTTGAAGGCTCAAAAGAAACCTGAGAGAAGGATGAACACGAATTGAGATGTTTAATAGACTGATTGTAATGAAGATGTATGTGTTATGTGTGTTGTCTATATTTTTCTATATTTATATGTGTGTGTGAGTGTGTGAAACTTTCACATCTTCCTTTGTTTTTAAATTATTTCATGTTATTTCTTTTGAATTTTTACTTTGCTTATGTATCAATGCTCAGATCAACATCATTACACCATTCATCTTCTCTTTGATAATCTCAGATTACTGAGGAATGCTGAAATGCATATAAAAGGCCCTTATATAAAGCTTAATCATCCTCATCAATCAGAAACATTTGCAGACAGAACGTGCTCCCAGGCTGTTTCTTATCTGGCTTCTGAGGGCGCTTGTGGAAAACATCTGGTAATGTGAGATATTACCAGGTAAATAACTTGCAAAAGGAAATAGGCAGCAGGTTTAAGAGGGTAAATTCTTAGAAAGAGGACAGGAGCAAGGCAAGGAAACGGAGGTGCGATTCGTGGGAGAGAGCAGAAGGTAGGGCAGAGACGGACGTGACATGCTTCATGAAAAGATGAGTTTTCAATCCCCTCCGGTACCAAGGCGGTAACTCTGCAATCCTGAATGGGATGGGAAGGTCATCCCTCCTTTGGGAGATGAGAGGGAACAAAGTCGAGGCCGCCTGGAGGCCGTTCACTGCAGGAGAGGATGAACTGAGCCACTGCCAGGAGCTGATAGGCTGCTGTACACTCAATAAGAGACCCAAACCCTGGGAACAGCGTGCACTGCATCCTTTCGTGATTACTTTTATTGCACTTAGACACTAGGGCTCACTCACCTGTTATTTACTGTTTCAACAACTTCAGCATTAGTCCCCCCAAGTCCACAGGTCACATGCTGGTGTAATACTTTTCTACTTATCCTTTCGGTCTAAATGTAGACCTCCTTTGATTTTGAATGAATTATAGTTTCCATTGATATTCTGAAAATATCAAAAATAAATATAGCAGTTTGCCCTTCTGATGTCTCAGAGAAATGCTCCCATCTCGTATCCAGAAACCAAGCCCTAAAATCAGAGCCTGTCTATTAAAGTGGATCTAAACTCTATCTAATGACCATCAGGGAGCGACTCCGCTGGCTGTAAAAAGTCAGATTGTATTGAAGTGTATTTGAAGCTTATTAAATGTGTTTCTAATGAGTTCTTTGTCTCAGCATTTAGTTTCAATTATTATTTTGAATGTAACTCTCATTAGGGAGTAGCTACCATGTGATTGACAGATTGTATTGCCCAATCAGGATAGAGTGCAGAGTAGGTCAGATTCACCCCCCCCCCCCCCCCCCCCCCCTTTGCTCTCTCTCTAATGCTGTTTATCTTAAATTGTTTCCCCCTCCTGTCCTTTGAGCTCCGCCTTGGAAAAGAGATGGAAAAGCGCACATCAGACGGGCAAGCTGCTATTTTATCAGGGTTGCTCTTGTCACTCAGTTTTTAAAGGCAGGTATTGTAAACCAACTTTAGCCCTACTATAATTTCTATTAAATACCTGGGATCGTGGCTTCTACTGTCTCTTTGCCAGCTGCACACAGCTCGTTCACTGGCCATGCCACAGTGAAATTTCACACACCATTTACATGTCACAAAAAACACCATCTTTTGTATATACTTCATCCAACAAAAAACATAACTTCAGGTCAAAAAAGCTTGCCGCAACGACGATGGTCTCTGCTGCCACACAAACAGGCGTGGTAAAAGGTGTGCTTGCAATATTTCAATAAAGATGGCACATTAAACAGCAATTTATCATATAAAACAAATGAGAAGTCGAGTCAATTTACCAAATGACGTGTAATTATAGACAGTAGTTTACTGTCAAATGCAGAGTGAGACTTGCCTCAGTTTCCTTCTCACTCTTCTTTCCTTCTCGTTCTGATCCCTGACCATCTGAATCCGGAGGCTGCCCATCCGTCATGACATTGTGGTCTCTTAGCATTTCAGCAAATATGAGACTGTCTTAAATGAGCTTTGCCTGGAAATAGATTACTCCCAACTCTTACTGCTCTTCATTAGCGTGAGGTTCATTAGGCGGTTAATACCTGTTGCCCGGTGACTCTGTGGGGTAAGCAGCCATTAGCTGGTCTGTCCACCAGGCTTTGTCCTGCGCTGAACCCAATTCAGGAGGAGACTGCCGTTTTATGACAATATGCATCTTTCATTATCCAACTGGCCAAGTTCAGCAAGTCATTAAGTGTAGCTTTGCAGGATTTGACGCAGTGAGTTTATGAGGGGAGGCGTTGGAGCCACTCATGAGGCAGAGGAGTAGGTGCATGATGACAAAGAAAGTGGTGAAGGTATGGAGATGGAAGTTAGTGGCGGTATGTGCGCGGAATAAATGTTCCTGTTGTTACTATGTATGGCATGTTATGTGTGTGTCTGGATGTATCGCACACTGCTGTCATTAAGGCATTAGGGAGAGTGTGCTTGCCAGAGCTGCACCTCTCCTGGTTCACCCTTGCACTTTATTTAGGTTCTGAGCAATAATACACACCCTCTAAAGGGACGCTGATTGTCCTGCTCAACACGAACACATGCACACAACGCTGACAAGTGGACTTGCCCTTCTGCCAAGTCCAATTAACGGCTACAGCTGCATCAGCGTGCCCCTTGTGTTTGGTCAAAATTAATTTACCAGCAAACTTTTTAATCAAATTTCACCACGACCCCTGAGGGGTGATTGTCTCTCTACACTCCACTGTTTGGTGCAGCAATATCCACCTCCTATGGTACAGAACTAGGAGCCTAAAGCCTAGAAGCATGTTTCTTTTTTCTCTCTCTCTCCTCTTCTTCTTCTTCCATCGTGAGCATAAGAAAATTTATCCTTAAGCACTTTCTGCAGTTTGCTATATTACAGAGAGCAGGAAAATCAAAGCCACCATCTGTCTGGTGGAAAAGCAAATGCTTAAATATCAGTGAGTTTATAATATTCAACAGACATTTCCTGAAGTTAGCTGCTCCTTCTTCTAGGAGGGAATGTGTTAGAATATCAAACCAATACATTGCACTGAATTTTAGATGAGACTGGTGCCACACATCAACATCGACATTAAAGAATGTTTGAAACAGGGATGAATACATTGTCGTCTCAGCATCTCTGTGTCAGAATTTCGTATGAGATTGCCGCAGAAACACAGTATACGTGTCACTGTCATTACAGTGATGCCGCAGTCTCATTCAGTATCTAAAACTGCCGCATAAACCTCAGCCAAGCCACACTCTGGTCCCGGAAAAACCATGTTTAACAGCCGAAGACTTTAAATCAGTTTGACGTTTTCAACCATTTGATCTCAACCCTTCGCTGCAGTAGGTAACTCGTGTGAATATTTACAGCTATTATGGCTAAACTGTGAGTGGAGAGCTGTTTCCTCACTTACAGATAATGTCGAGTCCCACTCATTCATACAATGAGATGAGCAGTATCATAAATCTTTGAGGAGTTTTAGAATTTCAAACTGCATCAGAGCGGCATATATACTTGTAGGTTTCTATGCTTATTTATGGATTCTACATTGGATTTTTCTAACATATCCAAATGTATGAAGGAATGCCAACAAAAAGCTGCTGAAGTCTATCAGATCAGGGAGGTGAAGAAGCTCTTTGAACTCCTCTGTTCCAACAGCTCGATCGTTTTGAAAATCCTAGCTGTTACCTTTGTTGCTCTTTCTTCCTGAAGCACTGAAGGTCTAATGATCACTGTCTGACAGATGAGTACATGTAATGTGATGTATGCAGAGATTTCCTTGCATCATTTTGAAGTTTTAAGGTCCTCCACATAGACCCCCATGAGGTTTTTGGTTATAAATCGGGTCCAGGTTCTATGTTGACAAAGTGAATGTATCAGGTCAGTCCTCTGATTTGATGACTGACCTGTTCCTACTAGGGCTCATGAGAAAGAGAGGGAGAGAAAGAAACTATCCTGAGTAAACATCAAATTTCATATCTTCCAAAACATCATACCAAAGCCGGTGCCCATGACCATCACTCTTTAATTACTATAATTAACAACACAGGATATTCATGTTTTATTGATTTCAAAAGATCCTTTGACCAGATTTGGCCCGAAGGGCTGCATGCAGTGGGAAAATGTTGTCTGATTAAAACAGTTTTAAAGATAGAGGTGCTGTTAAAGCGGGAGACAAACAGACCTTCAATTTAAGTCCAATATTATTTACTGTTTTAAGCCAGATGGAGCTACATAGGCTCATAGGTTTCAAAAGAGCAGAAGTGCTGAAGTGCCTTCAATCTGCATTCAATTTAATGACCATCAGACCACTATTTTTAAAAAGAAGCAAGACTGTTTTGTTGTCGATGGGTAAACGTCCCTACCTCTCCTTGATTTATTAGCTCAGGGGTCCCACTTAGAGGAAAACAGGCCATTAAGCAGGACATCAGCTCAGGTGTGGATCCTGTAGGATTGTCACTGTGGCAAGCAACCTGCCTGATGGGAGAACACAGCAGGTCAGATGCAACAGTTCTTCTAAATGTGGTTGTTTCTGGTTTCAAAAAAATCAAGATGTTGAAGTAGTAATCATGTGATGGCAGACTTTACCTCAAGCCTGGCTGGAAATCAGGACTGAGTAGAGAGCAGGTCAGTTCCGGCCCATGCTCCTCTTCAGCTCCAGCTCCCTTGTAAGGGGATGCTGGAGCCAATCCCAGCTCACACTGAGTGAGACTGGGGTCACACAGGACAGGTCAGCAGTCCATCACAGGGCCAACACACAGAGACACACAGAGTGCAACAACCGCTCACACTCAGACCTACGGACAATTTAGAGTCACCAGTTAACCCAAACATGATGCCTTTGGACGGTGGGAGGAAACCCACATAGGCACAGGAAGAACATGCAAACTCTGCACAGAAAGGCCCCAGGCCGGGAACCGAACCTTTATTGCGGGGCCACAGTGCTAACGACTATGCTGCTGTGCTCCCTACTCACATTATGTCACTCAAAGTGTGAATGACATAGTGGCAGGATTACTGTCCAAGTGCAGAATACAGGTAAAAAAAAAAAACTGGCTCAGGTTGAATGTTGCGTTTCTCACCCCTTCACTTCACTAAATCTGGCACATGTTGACACTCGCATGCCTAATACATCTGTTTCCATGAGTGTGATGGTTCCTTTTTCTCACACACAAACACACATTTAGATGAAACCATCTGGTTGAGATTGCTCAGCCACAGTATGCAAATGACTTCATTTATGCTCTGTGTGCCCTAAGGAAGGAAAGAGTTCCCCCAAAGCATCTGCACAGTAAAATTAAGCAAAGAAATCAATATTGTCATACATTAATTTCCAAAAATTCCTCATGTTTTTCTCAGGGTCCCAAATGAAGTCATTAGAATTGTCTGTAGCCCTTTTCCTGAAAAACCACTCAAAACGTTTTTAAAGGGAAATAACAGATTTTGTTCAAAACAAGTTTCTGTTTGTTTCTGCTTGACTCTCCGTTGCAACATGCTCAAAAGGAAGGAAGGAAGTTACACCTTCCAGGTTAACAAGGTACCAATCAAGTAATCTTGGTGATGATTACAGAAAGAACTGAAAGTGTAATCATACAAATCCTCCGTCCTTTCTGCCACAAAACACCATGTTAGTAAAGACCAGGGAGATGCTGAAGAAGATCCCAAAATGTAGAGACCGTGACCAAACCTATCCAGAGAGTCACTGCTCACCAGTAAAGAAAGCACTTTTATAAGTGAGTATAAGTTTTCAGGTAATGGTACAACCTTGGCCTTAAATCTTTAGGTTTTTGTGACAAGGCAACAAGAGCCATGCTTCAAGATGCCAAAGCAACAAGAACAGGTGATGCAAAGCTAAAGTCCTCTGCAGACCAAACTGTCTTGTTTTTGTTGAGTCTTTGCAGGTGACAACAGCTGTGAAGGACCAGACCTTGGTAAACTTTAGTCTGTTGAAAGATTCTTGTTTCAGGAGAGCCTCCCGTGGGTTCGTGGTGGACTTGATACAGTATATCAACAGAATGAATGGCTGCTGTTTTAGCTGAACTACAAATATATAATTAAGGGTTAGGGTTCACCCTTAAACATATTAAATAAGGGAAGGAAGATTTTTTGAAGGACTTTAACAAACAGCAATGAGTTTGTGAAAAGGAAACCATTGAATGATCACTGAATATTTCTTGTTTGCTGTTTTGATTGAAACTGCAGCTCAAGTTCATTGAGATTTAGGGAAAAATGTAAATATACATACATATATTAGTAATTTATCAGAAAACTATATGATGTAAAAAAGGAAACAGTTGCGTTGATTCAGGATATAAATGTACATAACTTTCACAGGAGTTTAATATAAAGTAGCTAATCTATGCATTTTCTCACGAATTGCCTAGTTTTGTGCTTCAGCTGGCATGTTAACAAATTTGGAGAAAATAGATTCCATCACCAAACAACTTCCAGTCTGCTGTTTTCCCATCAAATCGTCCCTCTCTTTCTCCCTACGTGTGTCATCAATCTTTTGATTACCCATTTTCCTTCTGATGCCACGTGTGCCCAAGCCGGCCGCACCTCATGACAGACAACCCATTAAGGAATATAACGACTTGCCGACTCTCCTCTGCCGCCCCGCCTGCCCCAGTTCACTACCTCCACAGTCTTTTCCCGAACTCTCTCTCTCACTTTGTGCGCCCTGATTAATTCCCATACTAACTTGTTTATCGTCCACTGCTACCGTTCAGCTGGAGTCACTGGTACAATAGATCCTTTTTCTCCCCATGTGACTGACTTCGCTTTGACTTTGAAAATTGCCAGGAATTATTCATCGACTGTCTTCCTCCACTTTACATTTGCTCAGAGACGAGGGGCTCAATTGTAGCCTCCCAACTCTCTTTATTTTCTCCTCCGCTTCTGCCTCAGTCATTTTGCACTTCAAGCCATCTTGACCTTTTCAAAGGGGCTTGCATGTGCAGAGGATGAAGCTACTGTGACCTCTATGTGAGGGAGGAGGTCGGTCTGTTCATTTCTCAAGGATCCCATAAAACTCTCTATAACGACATATGGATTGATTTTAAGCATGCTTAGGGTTTAGGATAAGATGGCACTTTACTGATCCTTTATGGAGGAATCATCCACCAAGAGTTATAGCAAAAAGATAAAGCAAAAGAAGAAAGAACATTCAACAAAAGTTTCAGTGGGATATTGGTCCAGCTGGACCCTCCAGTGCCCAGGATTGGCCCTTTCTTCTTAGCATGCTAACATTTGCTAATTAGTAGTTAAGACAAAGCACGAGTGAGGCTTTTGAATGTCACTGCCTTCTTTGTCTGTCATCGCCAGCTGTGCTGAAACAGCTGCTCTGTGTCAGTGAACATTTGGTGGAAATGCTAAGAGGAGCACTCTACTGATTTTGGAAATCAAAAGATCAGAATAGACGTGGCAGAATTACATATATTTTCTTTTCTTTTGTTCAAGACCTTTAAGCAGTAAAATCAGCTCCAAAGCCTCTAGTGCTTGAAATACCTCATTGTCCATGTCTCTCTATCTTTATTCTGTCACCTGAATAAATTCAGGCCAACTTCTCCTCACTAAGATTAGAAAATTACAGGACTAATCACATTTAATTTACCTTGACAATCACTTCTGACATTGAAAATTGAAGGAAATTAGAGTATCGATGTAAAATAAATTTAGCGTCACTCTGCAAAGCAAAGATGGTGGATGAAAATTTATGGATTGATGGAAATACAGAAGTAAAGCAGTAATGCCCTAGTTAAAGATTCAACCAATCAAATCATAACTAAATTCATGAATGAGTTAATCAGCTGGGAAAAAACAGCATGTCTCCAGCTCAAACCACCAGGGAAGACGACAAGACCTTTGGCAGTGCTGTTACTCGTCTGGGCTCAGTAACTTCTTTTGAGTTTATAAGATTGTATCTGGAGTAAATTAACCATAGCTTTGCTCATTATCTAATGATCAATGAGATAACACATCACACATCAAGAAAAATGACAACAGAGACATTACATTAGTAAGTAGTCCAACAGCTGTTTCATAACTCCGACAGAAGTGTGATTGAAGCCCCATGTTGGCAACTACCCCAAGAATCTGACCTCTGACCCCAGCCAACCTATGGCACTTTGGTACTTGGCATACAAACTGTTTACTCTTCTCTAGGCTGGTGGCTGGTTGTGATTGGCTAAAAGGCCCTTTCATCAGACAGCTGTTTGGCTCTATTGGCCTCTGGTTCTTCCCCAGCAGAGTTTAGTTGCGCAGGTAACTGCTTCAGACATAAACTTCTGATTCACCTTGAAAACGGAGCAACCTTTGCATTCATCAAGTTATTTCAAAATGTCTTCAGCTGAAGGTTAAAGTTGCTGTTTGTGTGTGTTTGTGAATAATTCTACTGAATAGTTTGTGTTTACAGCTACTGTAGTTGTGTTACCTTCAAGTGACCAAAACTGAATATGGTCAGTGGAAACACGCCTAAAGTAGAAATGTGACGACTGACTCACTCGCCGTGGCTTCATTGAGCTCAGATGGAGGGGTTCAGCTGGTCCAGGTCCGATGGGGGACTCTAACATGCCAAGATAAAGATCTGAATCAAGCCCAATGGAACCATCAGGTGTGTGATGTTCTCCTTTCACAGCTTTGTATTTGTCATCAGGTGGATGGGAGGACAGCCACCTGCCAAGAGCCATTAGACCTCAACTCAAATTTATGCCCCAAGTTTGCATAAAGCAAAATCATTAAATTGTAATTATCACAAAAGAAATGCAAACTGGACCATGCCTGAGCAAGTCCAACACACACACATACAGACACACACGCAAAATTAATTGATCCATTGAAAGGTTGTCACATCTCATGCATCACTGCACAACAAATTTGTTGAAGTCTGCTAATGGCAGTAATTATTTTGCACTAAAAAAAAAAAAAAAACAATGTGGAAAGTGTAGAGCAAAGATGTCAGTGAAAACTTTTGGCTTGATAAATTTTGCCCAAGGTCTCAAAATGACCGTTTCTATCATTGATTAACGCAGTGTTGACCTTCCTGGCTCATTATCTGGACATGGAAATGGCCTCATTAACAAGAAAATCTGCACAAACTCAATCACCTCAGACACACAAACCGACACAGCGATGGCGTCAGTAGATGTCACAGTGAACTGACACTTCATTCCAGGTCTGTGAGCAGTAAACTGTGCCATCAATCTGTCCTCCATCACAGTCCTCCCCCTATTGGCCCGCGCCCCATACAGCCTAAAATATCCCACCACTAATTACAATTATTAATTGGATATAGGAAATCAATGGTTGAAATAAACACAAGCGTCCGTGTCCGTGTCCGTGTGGGTCAGGCGTATGATAGTAGCTAGGACACAGTTGTCTGCTGGCAGGTTGTATGAAATCTCAAAGACAGCGTGCTGTCTGACAGCACATCGGTGGGCTGATGAAAATAATTTTACTCATGCAAGCAAGTATGGCCTTGAATAAAGTGGTAAGTTGCTGGGCAATACTGGGGAGCTGCAGGAAATATAAATACACTTCATCTCTGTTTGATGCCTGCGGAGGTGAAGCTTGTCCTCCTTTGTTGGCCTTTCCCAATGATCCTGTGGGACTTCTTATTTAAAAAATCACCTGCGTGTGATTTGATTCGTCTCAAGGATTCATTTGTATTTCTTTCAAACTTTTTCAACATTTTTTTTTTATTCTGTCTGCAGATAGAATAAACCCACACATTAATGTTCTGCTGCAAGCTCAACTTTATATTCTGCTGCTCAGGACGTTATTGTCCTTTGTGTTTATGGAAGCAACAACAGAAATTGGTTTGCAATAAATACAAGAGAGCAGCATTTAATAATAGATTATATTGGGCCATTGCCTGCAGTAAATGCAAAGCACCCAGGCAGCAACTGCTTATCACCAAAGGTGCTTTTAAAGTCAGGAAAAATAAGTATCATACCAATACAGACTGTGGCTCCATCATCACTTCCACTGACTTTTGACAAAGATGACATTAGATTAAAAATGGAAGAATAAAGCCAGAGGCCTGTGAGGTTGTGTGTGTGTGTGTGTGTGTGCGTGTGTGTGTGTGTGTGTGTGTGTGTGTGTGTGTGTGTGTGTGTGTGTGTGTGTGTGTGAGTGTGCGCGCGCGCTCGCAGCCTGGATAGTTCACTGGCCTTTGCCCAACAGTGCAGAAGATTAGAAGGTGTTCATTGTGTGTCAGCAGTATTGATCTGCAGCATCTTGTCACGGTGAAATCTCAAAGTGGAGCTCGATGACAGACAGAGCAACTTCCAAATCATTTATTCATCACTGCAGCAAACCATTTAGTGGCTCTCAGGTCAGAGGGTATGAGGCCATTTCCCACCTGATAAGCAAGAAAAGCCTGACAATGTAGTGCAAAGTAAACAACTTTAGCTTTTACATGATTTGTCTGGATGTAGATGTTTTATTGTTGTTGTTGTTGTTTTTTTTTAACTGGAGACTAACTTAAGATGCCATTATGGTATTATTTATGGTTTATCAATCATTTATAATTTTTTATGGATCTGCCAAGCCCATGGAACTATATACACTAAACTAAATCCTGTCAAATCCTGTCTTGAAAGTTCTTGCTCCAGGATTGTTGCTCCAGGCTGTGTTTTTCACTAAAACTAAAGCGTGTGTTGTTGTGTGTAAAACTTAAATCTTTTTGTAAAGGCCAGAAAGAAGTTAGGTTAAATTTGGATATTTGACCAGAGCATTGCTTCTTTACTTCTGTGTTTTTTGATTGATTCTCATCCACCGTCTATGTGAGTAACATCTAGAGTCCTGGTTCTGGCGGAGGATGTCGAAGCCATCAGAGTGTCTCATTCAGAAGCCGAGCTGTCAGTTGCTTGTATTGTCAAAGGAGATCCGTATTTTTCTGATCTGAGTGAGGAGGAATTGGTCTGAGTTTATTGTAGTGACAGAATAAAGACAGAAGGACATGGACAATGAGATATTAGCAGAACTCATGATCAGATCTAACAGAACCTTCACCTGTTTAACAACACAAATACATGTGTAATTTTTTTGGGGGGGTTATTATGGTTTATTAGCAAGAACATTTTGAACCAACATAATGCCTCTTCCAATATTTACCTCTTGCAAAGTACAAAATTACAAAATTTATTTGTCATTTGTGTTTTCATATTTCAGGTAAAGATCGTGGTCTTTGATCATGACTAATAACTTGAGGGAATTTCTTCAAAGAATCTACTCAAAGGTGTTCATTGGGCTCCTAAATCTGTCTGATCAAATCTTAATGACTGACAAACACATTTACCAGAAAATGTTTATCAACATTAAATGACATTTTATACCCCAAAAGTCAAAGGACAACTTCACTGTGATGTCACAACGTTCTGCCCAATAAGAGGAGATTGTAACCAAATTTCTTCTAACATGACTCATTGGCAGTAATTCTAGCTTTCTATTTAAACCAAGCCACCATCTTTTCCTGAAGCTACTACTACTAATGAAGTATAAGATTTCTTTAAATCATTTGGTAACCATGAGTGACGGCAGTAGTGAGACACTATAGAGCTCAAATGACAAGTGGTGTTTCTTCAAAAGAAACCGTTTTAATATGAGAATAATAACAATTTAAAAAATATCACAATTATGGTTTTCTGAGATTTTACATAATTGCTAATTAGTCAGTGAATTGAAACAGCAATTTACCAATTCATTAATAATTGAATTAAACCTTAATTGCTGCCCCGAAAGCTTTATAAATCTGGTTTTCTTGGAGAACGGTAATAAACACACATACAGACTGTCCATCGCATCCATCCCAACCGCCTGCACACACTTGTTTGTCCAGGTGCTCACTAATAAACAGCAGTAAATAACTGTAGCCCTGAGTCCGGTCCCCAACAAACCCGAAACGTGATCAGCTGGGCTGAACCGAGACAAATGTTGGTTCTCGATAGATCAACACATGGGCCGGTGGCATTGGGCGTGCTGCTGCCGTTTTTGGCCACTCAGCAGTATTCCCTTTGCTGCACTTATTGGCAGCTCCCCAAACCCCCCTCCTTCCTTCCCCGCCCATCATGCTACTCGTCCATCACCCTCTCACTGGGAGCTTGTTTTTAAGTTGGGAACAATTCAATTTCGCAACATGTTTAAGTCGATGTTACTAAATCATCATGTCACAGACTAAATCTTAGTTTGTTAGGAAAGTAGTTTTGCTCTTTTTGCAAGTGTTGCTCCTGGTCATTCATTCATTTTCTCTCTTTATCAGGTCAGAACACCTGTGTCATTCAGATTCACTTTAATTCCAACTAATGAACCAGTGGGCAAATTAATAAACAATTAGCCAGGCTTTTAGTGTTGTGTGTACTGAGCTTTTGGAAGTCAACAATCAAAATCCTTTCTAGGTTGTTTGTGCTTGTCCTTCTCTCTAAAAGTAAAACAATGTCAAGTACTACAGAAAGTCAAATTATTCAACTGTGAATGTTTTTATAATTTATTTTCTTTTATTTCCAATAGTTAATCATTTCAACCTTAAGGCCCAGGTTTGATGAATGAATGATTGTAATACAGATGTCAATGGTTGCTTAGAGTAGGAGTGGGAATATAACATTTTATTTTCAATATGAATTTATTGCTGGAGAGGTTTTTGATTTTCTTATATGGATTACTTCTCTACATTTTAATATCTGCCTTTAGACATGCAGACCGTATGGACCCCTGCTCTGACTGTCCTACTATGCGTGTAGTGGATGTGAAGTCAGACCACACTCATTAAGAAGAGTTTAGGAAAAACACATCTCCACACATTAAAACCAGTCTTACACTAAATGCACTTAGCCACATAGCACAAAACAACTGAACCAACTGTCTTGCACATGATAATGACTAATGAGTGATTATTACATTTGCATAACTTCTTACTTGACTCATGAAAAAGTAGTACAGTGAAACCCTTAAGGTTTTTTTTTAATGGCTGGAGAGACAAGAGAACAGCATTTAAATTAGATGCTGCAGACAATGTAACAACAACATCAGTCAGCGATGCACAGTGTGTGTTTGCACATTAACTAAAGCACAGCATTATTTGATACAATGTGATTATTAATATTATTGTAAAATTGGACCTTTAAAATGTTCATATTTGGGCCTAATCATAGCATGCACATCAAATTCTAATATTGTTGAAAAGCTTAATTTCCCCACAAGATATGGTTCTCTACTGTGCTTAGTATATAATGTATTATAACCTCATTATACTGAATCTAGAAAGACCTGCCAGTGTGAGTTGTAGTAATATTACAGCTGCAGTTCCTCTTCAGTAAGTTAATGTAAATAAAGCAGTTACATCTAACAGAAATATAGAAGATAAGCACTAGCAAGAAGCAGTAATAGGATTTTTATTTATCTATTTTTTAATAGCCACCATCAATGTTTTTTAATAAAAATCTATGAAATGGGAGAATGTAAGATGTGTGTCTGGTAGTGATAGCTGAATCTGCAGCTTCACTCTGCTTCACAGAGCTTTATGTCGCCTGATTTACCTGATTGTTTATCAGCTGTACAGATGTTTTCAAAAAAGTAGCTGTAATAAGCCTCTGTGCACATCGATGTGAACAGCAGCTGCCTCAGTCTGACAACAGCTGGTGAACATAGTGGAACATTTAGCTGCCAGATATTTCCCTCAGGGCGTCATTGAGACCAAGTCATCCTTTTGATGCATAACTGCTTCACGTGTAAATAAGAAGCATTCAATTTAATGAATTAAGCAGCACCCACCTTGTGCCAGGTCCAGTTTGACAGTTGAAAAAGCAGATAGGATCAAGCTGGCTGCAGGAAACATGTTGGAGCCTCAGTCAGATCCAGACTCAGATCAGGAGGACAACACTGGTTAGCATCATTAGCATCTTACTCCTGTAGCTGTTTGTTAGCTTGTGACTGTTAGTGGCTGACACAGCATTAGAGGTTGTGTTGATGCTGTTACTAAATCGCTGCACTGACAAGGTTTCAGGTTTATTCATCCCTGCCCCTAGTTGACAGCATTGGTTCTGTCATTGGTTCATTACAGATGAGATGGAAACACTTGGTCATGATTCTATCTAATGGCCATAAGGACTCCTCTGGTTCAAACTTTACAGCTCCTTAAGATAAAATATAAAACTAAAGATTTTAATTCCAGGGATTAATAAACCATTTCTTATTGTGAATTATTAGCTCAGTAAACACTTTACAAATAGGTTTATAGTCTCTGTCTCCAATTTTAGGTCTTTTTTTTAATACTCATGGTGTTCATTTTTAAAATAATGGTCCCAATCTAGAGGACAATAGCTCGGCAGCAATAGGAGGCTTGGCTACTGTGTGATTCACAGACTGTACTACACAATCAGGGTAGAGTACAGATGAGCTCAAATCCAGCCCTCCTCCTCAGAGCCACCTTCTCCTCCAAATACAGCTCCCTCTGGTTTAGAAAAATTGGAGGCCATCAGACAAATCACAAACACATTTATAGTTTGTGGAACCTGATTTCTTCTGCATATATATTTACATGCAAAATTAGTTGAGATTGCTTGTAATCAAAAAAGCAGTTCCACGTATATGATAGTGAGGGTAAATACTTTTTTATCTGAATGTACCTCTTATCAAAAACATGACACATCACACTGTGACTGTCTCATTGCTTACCCTCTTTCTTACAGTGTGTCCAGGGAATATTGCAATTTAACATGTAATTTCCACAAGAATATAGTTTAACTTTGAAAGTCAGTCTCACCCTGTGTCCAAAGCTTTTACTTAAAATTACGCAAAATCACACTTCAACTAAACTAGAGAGATTTACTGGTTTAAATTGTTATAAGTAGGACTTCATTGGTGCTGGCGTTTGCTGGGACATGTTGTGGGACCTCTCATATTGGGGTCGGCACCCATGTAATTGAATCTGGCCCCTCCTGTGTCTTTGTCTTTGTCTTTGTCTTTGTGTTGTGGTTTTTTAGGACCAGTGCAGCACAAGACATAACAGTTTGAGTGTTTAATTAATGAACAGTCCAAAATATCGCCAGAGAGTCAAGCTGTCCCCAATGGTCCTGGAGTAACAAAGAAAAGGAGCGGCTTGGCACAAGGCTCTCCTAAAATAAGTTGCTTACCAGACAAAAACTCAGATGATACGCAGACTAGCACTGGAATGAGAGCATTACTGACAAGTGATCTGTCAGAGTGGTGGAGTCTGAGCTAGTCTTATGTATTGGAGTAAAGAATTTAATTATCTCAAAAAGGTGTGCCTCAGGAGAAAACTAGGAAGGATGATAAAACCCGCCTCTTGCCATGCCCACACACTGCAACAGAAAACACAGGGAGCGAACACAGGTGACAAAAAAACATACTGTGTATGTTTTAGGAGTGGGAGGAGAAAAGACAATGCTTCATCTTACATGTATTAGGACTTCCACACGCCTTTTATCTGACCAACTCTCTGAACACCGACGCGCACTCTCTCCCTCTCCCTCCCTGAGTCACTCACTCTATCCTCATCACTCCGTCCTTGACATCTTATTAAATCATTCCATAATGCACGACTGACTACTTAATGCACAGTGCTTATTTGATAGTGGATAAAAGAGGCAAATTCATTCATACACTCAATCAGAAGACGTTACGTTTAATGTCCATGTCAAACACGACTTGTGCACTGTATGTGCTTGAGATAAACAAATACTTTCCTTACTTTACTTAACGTCTGATAAATTATATATGCTCATCGTACATCATGATCTCAAAGACAGGAAGAAAACAATGCATCACCAGGAGCTGTGAGCACAGCTGACATGTTCATCTTGAGGTCATTTTCTCAGCATGAGCAACCACAATAAACAACAACTTCAGTGGATACTCATGGTGCTTAATTAAGACAAGCAAGGCAAAATAAGCATATATAATCACATCAAAAATAACACACATTGTGGTGGGGCAGTTCAGATGTTAATGCTCGAAATGCAAATATACTGTGTGTTTTTAAGGACATTGTCGTTTAGGTTTGTGTAAATGGAAAAGCTAGCACCGGGGCAGTCCAATATGCCCACTACACTGGTTTGTTGATGTGTTTACCCTACCCCTAACTCAGGAACAACTACTTTATTAATTAAGCACTGTTTATAAACCAAGGTGATTCATCAAGACTAACTGTTTGTATTTCATTGATTCCATCTTCAGATCATGCAGTGCTTTACTGGAGGCTCACTGTAGGAAGCCTGAATAGGGAGCTTGCTACTTGAAATATACTTTCCTTTAGTTGACAGTTTCGAAAGGTAACAAAAAATAACCTGACGTCATCAAAAATGAGAAAAGATTTCAATTAGCTACAGATTCAGGAAATCTCAGAGTCTGTAGCCATTGTTCCATCCACTGTGCCTTTAACTCAGAACTTCTTGTCAGGACTCACTTGTTGAAATAAGTTGTCAATCAAGGCACAAGGATGTTTGAGGGCTTTATCATGTCGAAAGTGACCAATCATAAGAGAGCCACAGCCTCCCTTGGTTTATGCCCCCAAATTGTCAAAAGTCAGGTGAATTTGCCTGATCGGAAGTGAACTTGGAGAGCAGAGTTAACCTGAAAGCGATTTTCCCTCCAGGTGTTTTTGTTTCTTAGTCACCTGTGTAGGTCTCGTGGTTGTTGAATTTGTGCACTATAAAGGTTACTGTGTGTGTGGCAGTAAACATCTGCACATGTGAAATAATTTGCTTGTGAGCAGGTTGTATCGTGCACGATTTTTGGCATAAATCTGAGGCCATAAACATCCACTATGTGCCAGGTCCCTATGCAGTGATGTCTAATATAACCAACCTGACCATTCTCGGGTGCCTTCGGTAAAATCATACGATAACGGCAATAGCAATAAAATTTCTTTTTTTGTTCAGCTTTCAAATTTTTGCTCAAGCAAAAGATTGATTTGATCTGCCAAATTAACTGAAAGCTTTAAGATGTGATTTTATCTTTTTTAAATGCTTTCTAAAACATCCAGATGTTTATTTCTTTTCTACACACTTTAAGATTCAATAAGATCATAAACCTTTATTGATCCCTCAAAGAGGAAATATTGTTCAATCCAGCAGCCTACAGACAGTAGAAAAGAGGATAGATAGAAGAAAAGTGAAGAAAGCAATCACATAAGAAAAAATATTTACCTGCCTCAAGCCGATTCTGGGAAAGAGTTTTTTCCCTGAGTCTGCTTCTGCGGATCCAAATGGCAACTTTAACTTGAAACCAATCAATTTTTGAGCTGCCATTTTGAAGCCTACATGTAATTTGTCCATTGCCATCTTGTTTCGGTTCTTTTAAATCACATGAAACCATATTTGGAGGAGAAGGTGGAGCTTATTAGGTGGGAGGGCTGGCTCACACCTGAGCTGTACTCAATCCTGACTGGGTGGTACACTCCCCCAGTCACACAGTAGACACACCCCCTCATCCATCCCATGCCTTATGGGCTAAATTCCTCTAAACAGGCCCAATTAAATTAAATCAATTAAAAAAACAAACAAACATCATACTGTCTTGAGGACAGAGGTGGGCAGAGTACACAATTTCACTACTGAAGTACTGAACTGAAGTAAAAGTACAACAGTATTTAATTAAAAATGTACTTAAGTAAAAAGTACAAAAGTATGTGCTTAAAAAAATACTTAAGTAAAAGGATTTAAAAAAATACCTCAGGAAATACAGGAAATGAAAGCAGCTTTCTTGTCATTGTACAATACACTGATGCAATTCTGCTACAGACATGTTTATAGCTGGAGGTCCGGTCTCTGCTGGTTGTGCTGTGTGTTACCTCGTGTTGTCTCTTCTATTCACCTTGATGAATAGACTGTCCTGTGCTCCATGTCTACTTCCTCCTCTGCCTCCTTTTATGATTGTACTTCTTGTCATAGATTCAGGATGACGGCAAAAATGGAGGCGAGAATTGAGTGAGTTAGAGTCGCGGCTCCGCACTTTAGCTAGCTCAGCTTATGCTAGTGTAGCTAGCTATAAAGCTAAGTCTGTTTCACCTTAGCTTGGCTCGTTGTTGCTGGTAACCATGGTAACTAGCAGTCCAGGCTAAGAGGAGAGGCGGAGTAGTTGAACACATGGACCGGCTTTATTCAGCTCTTTTCTTCCTTCAACATCACAACACAGGACTTTTAGGAGTTTCGTCACACTGACTATAAAGCTTACAGCGGCTCACTAAAAAGAGACGGCTCTTTTGGCTCTCAAGTGGCTCCTCAGATATCTTGTTGCTTAAATTAATTTATTGCCATGAATAATATAAAATTATATGTAATATGTATACATTATATCAAATGTTTATTATTCATATAGCTTATTTTAGTTAACATGGAGCAGAGTGCTACAAAAAACAAATACATATAAATAAGTACAGAAACAAAGACCCTTCTCAATTAGGCAAAAGCTCCAATCTCTGATTGTACACTTATTTATTTATCAACTTTTAGCTATTTAGTGTGAAACAACCATAAATACAAAAAGAACAAAATAAAAACAATAAAAATAAATAAATGCACAGCAGCGGTCCTTTCTGTGCGAAGTTTGTAGTTCTCCCGTGTCTGTGTGGGTTTCCTCCCACCATCCAAAGACATGCATGTCTAGGTTAACTGGAGACTCTAAATCGACCGTAGGTGTGAATGTGAATGCGAATGTGAATGTGAGTGGTTGTTGGTCTCTGTCTGTCTTTGTGTGTTGGCCCTGCGATGTAATGGCGACCTCTTGCCCAATGTGAGCTGGGATTGGCTCCAGCAGCCCCGCAACCCGGAAACGGATAAAGCGGTTGAAGATGAATAAATGAATGAACAATAAAAAAAAAGGGTAAAAGAAAAACAGGCAACAGTTTCAGCTAGTCTTTAGAGAAGGTTGGCATTGAGAAAGGCCAAGTGCCTCAGCTTTGAGGAGCTGCTTCTGTTCCTTCTGTCTGTAATTATTTGCGCTGGTTTTTTATTAGAAGATTCGCTCAGAGAGGACGGATGTGGCCACAATACACAGTCTCTGCGCCATCACATGTGCAAGGCGTGGGCGGACTGAAGCCTTGGTCACCCATTCTGCCTTTGTTTGATCAGTGAAACTGAAACTTTGCTTCTTTCCCTGCCACTCATTTTCAGTTCCCACCTGTTTCCAGCATCTCTGTGTGGATGTGTTAGTGACCGTTCTCTCTCTGTGCTGTGTGTCGCCCCTCCCCCTCCTGCTCGGTGCTCATGGAGCTGACCAATCGTGGGGCTAGAACAGAAAAAACATGAAATGAGTCCGAGCCAGGCAGGATCCGGTTCCCGTTGTTCATTTCAAAGAGCCGGCTCTTAGAGCCATATCGTTCGCGACCGACACATCACTACTGCGCAGCGGCCATGGGCCAAGTGAATGAGACACTGAGGACAGAAGACCTGGAGTTGGATGAGTCTGATCCCCTAAAGTGGAGCTGTGTGGATATTAACCAGCTGTTTTAGCATAATATCTCATGTGCCACAAGTATCAACATACATTTCAGTATAGTTCCCCATTGCTGAGCCTGTTTTGCGTTTGTAAAACTTTCATCATCTAATCTCTACAAAAACAAGCTGTTTGTCTGTCATGTTGGGAAGTAAAGCAGATTGCAGTGTAAAAGTGAGGCAGCATGTCTGTATGTCTTATTGTTTGTCTGTTGTGTGAGTGATATATGTAATATATATATCATATTTTTAATAATAAATACATAAAAAATATATAATATCATATTTCTGTTTCGGGAGATCAGGATGCTGACCTACGGATTTTTTTTTCTGCCATTTAAACTTCAGCAGCATGGTGGTGTAGTGATTAGCGTTGCCGACCTGCAATAAGGAGGTTGCTGCAGCAAGGAAAAGCAGATAGTAGACAGATGGTAAACAGGACCAACAAAAAGACAAGACCATGGAGATGGGGGTTCGATTTCCTGTGCAGGCAGCCGAACACAGCTAGGTTAATTGGGTAATTGGTTAGGAGTAATGGACTGCGATAATGCAAGATACAGTGCCCCCCCCCCCAGGACCTAGACCGGACCAGACCAGAGAATATGGACCAGGAAAAAACAGAAGGAATCTCCCACTGAGATGACTTATTTATGGAGGGAAAAATGGACAGAATCTAATTTACCAGTTCATTAAATGTAAAAAAAATATCATTAATTTAATATTTAATGAATTATTTCGTGGTCCTGTTGCAGTGCTTCATGAATTTATTTTATCTGTCAAACTCACCCATCGAAGTTTGACCCCCCCCTCAACAAATGGTTTCGGGTTTTGAGGGTAAGAAATTTCCTAAACAAATATTTTTGAAAGGTGGTGACGGTGAAGCTGGGACAAGAAACGTAGAGCAAGGTAACAAACAGCGCCGTTAGCTTGTAACGTAAGCTAACTAGTATTCTCACCTGGAACACACACAGAGCAGTGGGTTTTACAAAATTACAATTAAAAACATTGAACAGTAATGTTACACTAGAGCAAAAATAGCGAGTAAGGAGAGCAGCAATAGAAATGTAGTGGAGAAAAAAGTACAATATTTGTCCTTCAAATGTACTGAAGTGAAAGTAAAGGTATCCCCCCAAAATAATTTTCAAGTACAGATACTCAAAAACTGTACTCAAGTACAGTTCTGAAGTAAATTTACTTTGTTACTGTCCACCCCTGATTGAGACAGGCTTGGTCTGTGTTGAGGGATTTCTGGCCAGCAGGGGAAGACGTGCCTTGGGATCTTGTCAACATTGTAAGGAAGCAGTTCTGTCCAACATTCAACAAAATGAGGTCATTATCCCACTTTGTCTTTATCCAACACCAAGTGCTACTTGTAGGTATATGTGATGTCAAAAAGAGCAACAATATATGTATTTCCAGAAAATGCAACAATTCTTTAAATTAAAATAATCATGCTCTTAACATCTCTCTGCAAGATTTAAAGAGCTTTAGGTTGGAGAAATTGGCACAGAAACAAAACGCTTGAAATAAAACTTAATCAAGTTTCTCTCCGCTGGGCAAACCAAACCTCTTGCACAAGTTCAGATTTTACTATTAGCAAAGAGTCACTACACCATAGACAAACCTAGAAATATTCCTTAAAGAGTTAGCCCCTGCCAAGGTTTATTATGCAGCTCTTAATTTAGTGCAGAAAGTTCTGCTTAGTGCCAGTGAGCAACTCTTGATCAAAGTCATTAGTCACTTGATTTGGACTCTTTGCTGCTGAATAATTGAGGTTGTGAGAAGATAAAGGATTTGACTATGTTGCCTCACTAGTTAAAGGAAATAAAGAGAACTCCCCTCTTCCAGAAAGGGAGACAGGATGAGGAGACGGATAGAGAGAGGACAGGAGGAACTATGAGAGTAAATTACAGAAAGACTGAGCGGGAGGGAGAGCGAGCCTGACTTGTGCTTTGTCTACTCAGCTCTGTCCAGCACAGTACTGATGAAACATTCAACACAATAATGTCTGTGAGACCACCACCCATGTTAAGGGAGAAAGATCACCATGTCTGCACATCTTTGCTCTGTTCGCCTTCGTTTATCAGCCGGGGGCCACAGGCACGATGTTCTTGGGTTGATTCAATATCATAATAATGCACAGAAGGAATTTCATTTTATCTGGTACAAATGTTCACTTGAACTGAAGTCTTTCGAGTGTGTCCTTTGTAAACTATCTATGTTGCTGGATTCAACACTGGAAACTTATGAACGTGTAACAGTAACTTCTTTGCGACGATATCCACATTTGAACCTTTGTGGACTGTCTTGGGTGCAACTCTGTGTGATATCAAATTTACATACTAACATGGTGATCAACATACAGCGGAGCTTTAACACAGCGATCTGTGTGTGGATGTAAACTTTGACCTGACAGGCTGGCAAAGAATAAAAGCACAAATTGTAATTCCTTTTGACTTACAGACATTCATTTGGTGTGCTTGGCGTTAGGTCCCTAAATCCCTGTCTTCCCTTCTGGTGGGTTCAGTTCAAACCACAAGAATCAGAGAGATAATAGTGGTTTGATTTATACGATCTGTGATGATGTCATATGCAATGAAATGTTACAGCTTTGTTTTTTGTTTTTTTTCTTCATCTTATTTCTTCAGGTTCTGATTGACTCAGAGAATTCATCGATTTCCTGTACAGACCTTCAATATGTTTCCTCAGTAGAGGGCCTTAAAATCCTTTCCACTTTCATCAGTGCATATTAAGGGAAGGACAGAGCCTGGAGGACTGATTCAGAAAAACACAATCCATCTGATTAAGAGACTTAAAAGGCTTAAAATAACTGTCTGCGTCCAGAAGTATAAACTAACTGTGGTAATGTGATTTCTTTTGTAAATATGACTAAGAATGGCACAAACAACAAATAGCACCTCATAATCTATTGTTCCAAGCTGAGTCCACTTTATTCAGCAAAACACTGTATGCAGTGAGCTAGAGAATTGAAATGCTTATTGGGGAATTTTCTGCTGTTTCAGCTTGATGGGATGACTTTGGTGCTGCGTGGGGGAAACTGCATGACTTCTTGCATCCATCACACCATGATGGATGCAGCTGCAGGCTGATGTTTGTACTGTTTTCTTCTGTTATGGTATTTCACTAGGATGAGGCAGAACAACTTTTGTCTATTAGTCCTTCTGAGCCTCAGTTCAACTTTGTGGACCGTCCTGTTACAAAAAAGCATGCAGGCCGTCTGTCAGCAGGACATTATGAATTAGCTTTTAGGTTTTGTTGCTAGGTAATATCTAGTGGTCATAAAAATGATGAAAGCAGCAAAGGGAAAAGTGTTGTAATGTAGTTAATAGAACGACAAGTCCATGAGGATTTTGGAGACGACAAAACACAGGGAAACCATGTTCGATTCCCATGTAGCAGCTGTTTCTTCTATTATCAGTGATTATTGTTGTCTTTCTGTAACCATGACAAGAAAGATTCCTTACTGTTGTAGAGTTACTTCTGAAATCTAACAAAGCCAGGGCCATGACTATAGAAGCCATGGCTATGATGGTATGTACACCAACGTGGGTGCAGTAAAGGTTTGGCACATCTGCTGCTGGAGGAACTGCTATGGTCATAACAGAGGGATGAGAAAAACCACCTGTGTCATTGTCTGGCTACGTGGGCGTCTACAGACAGCAGCGGGGTGAAGAGTCACCATCGTTTCCTCCCCTTGGCTGCATCCCACTGACCCCTCCAGTCTCTCTCCCTGTCTCTCTGATGAATTAAAGACTTAGGGAAACCACGTTTGGACATTTCATCGTTGACAGATGGAAAAAGAGAGAATTTGGAAGAAGCCAAAATCTTGCTTTGTTTTATTAGTCGAACTGCACTCTTGGCCAATTCTGGATGAACTGAGCTTGTTCCAGATTCCAGAGTCAGACTTACTGAAAATGTGAAAATGAAAAAAAAAAAAAAAGTGAAAATAAAGCCGGTCCCATTAAGAGGAATACAGATCATAAAGCAGGTGATCCATTAGGGGGCGTGGTCACTGCGTAATTGACAGACTGTAACCCCCAATCAGGATACAGGACAGGGCAGATCCGACCCACCTGCGGGTGCTTCACAGCGGCAGGTCATAAACCAGTGAGTCACGTCACGTAGGTTTGCTGCTTGGTTTAATGCTGTCGAAGTGAAATTGTGCTTCAGCTAGAACTAGTTTGCTCAATGTGTCGCTGTGACAATATGTCCACATTGGAAACTCTGACATCATAGAGAAAATACAGACAGCACAACGTTTTCAGAGAGAAGCTTCTAGAGCCAGTAGAAGGATGATGAATGTTGCCCCTACGGACTTTAGCAACCAGCTGTGAGGGATGAGAGGTCATCCTGACTCAACTTTGCAGAGAAACATCACTGGTTCAATTTTCACCAAGATGAAAGTACGTAAGCAGAAGTTTGCTGGACTAATACACTCGACTAATCATCTTATATTACAAATTGGGTTATTCCACAGACATCGCTTTCATCTCTACTTTTTCATTCAGTATATTCTGCCCACTTGCCTGCAGTGTCAGACGTTGGCATTTCCTGAGATCAGGGCAAGGGCAAATGTTTAGGTGAAATATGGTAAAAAAAAAAAAAAAAAAAAACCAACTGTGTTCTGCCTTTGAGTTATATTGAAAATTAAATCAAAATCAGTAGAGCCCACAAAAAGGAGACAGCAAGGTAGTAACTGATTATTTTTCTAATAGGGTAACTAGTGAAAACTGAGAGTATGGTATTATATTCCACCAGCAACAGAACATCGGTGGCCTCCTCTAAAAAGCACCTGATCTGAATCTATTTCTGTATTTCTGTTTCTGGCTGCTGATCTTTGGTCGATACAGGTTTATAGTTTTAAAATGACTTGAAGTGCTTTCCTGCACCAGGTTATATCTTGGTATGGTGGGATCATACGCCAGCTGTCTGATGTCAGGATACACTGACTCTCTCTTACATTCACAATTGAATTTGAATCTGGAAATTCGAATGTGTACGGACTGTCTTCGTATGAGATATCTGTAAATTTGAGCATCAGCTAATAGCCTATATAGGCTTCTTTGCGTACACATTCTGGGTTTCTGCTGAATTTCTTTTGACAGCAATGAATCAAGTACATGAGCAGTATTCCTTTAACAGTCGCATGGAGCCCCACTGATTTTGTGCTTGATGGAGGTAAAAACATCTGTGTACATTGTGATGGCTGTTGAGTAGCTGAGAGGTGACCATTTATTAGAAACCATTTCAAAAGTGCAGCCAAATATAGCATTAGTTTTTCATCCATTCCTTTACCCACATAGAGAGTTTTTTGGGTTTTTTTTATTCATTGTTCATTCAGGCCCATGAGCTGTGATGGTTTGACTTCTTCTGTCAATAACCTTCTTTTTTTCACCATAAACACTTCAGAACAATTTTACATTGATCCCCCAGGCTTCTGTCTCCACTCGTTTCCTTTTCCTTTTTTTAATCTCGGGATTCCAATAGAAATCCTGATTTATAATTCACATAATTTTATAGTCAGCTAGGCATATATATATATATATATATATATATATACATATATATATGTATGTGTGTGTGTATATATGTGTGTATTACAACTATCAGTGGGATTAGAAACATTTGGAGGTGATCTGGAAATTTGTCTGAAAGTTAAACATTTATCGGAGGTGCAGTAAAGAGGGTTAGTTTTGTTTGAGCATCTGCGCTTATCAACATGGTGATAAGTTTTTCTTTGATTTCGTTCCTTCAACTGTTTGACTTTCTTTTATTTCCATTTCATTTTATATTCCACAGTTCCTATTATCGAAACCTTTTTTTTCTTTCCCCCCAATTTTCCTATTTTACATATTGTAAATCTACTCGGTTGCACAAAACTTTAAAAGTTTAAATCCTTGTCACTGACTAAAATGTAAGGATTTTTTAGGGAACAATGAATGATACAGTCACTTGTCTCTGATCAATCATATGATTAGTTGAGAGCTGCTCCTTAATGTTACCTCTCCACTTCGCTGTAAGTCAGAGCGGGTCATTTGATAAATGTGTCTTATTTTTCACCTTCAGAAAAGAACTTCTGCAGTTTTTATTCTGGTGCTGTCTGAGCTTTAGTTGGTGTTTGATTAGAAGTTTGATTAATATGCTTCCTGTATTCTCTTTTCTACTCTTCAACTCTCACATGACCTCACTTCACCTTGTTCTTCTTCTCTCCTCTCTGTTAAATGTTAACAATTCTTTTTGTCTCAGACTTCATGACTCCTGCAGTTTTTCAGTGTATTTTAAAAAAAATGTCACTCGTTTTGTTCTATCCAGGCTGCGAGAGTGATTTTTGGGGTCCCCACTGCACTAACCGCTGCCAGTGCAGGAACGGGGCTAAATGTAACCCCATCACCGGAGCTTGCGTCTGCACCGATGGCTACCAGGGCTGGCGCTGCGAGGAGCGCTGCGACCCCAACTTCTATGGCAAGGACTGCCTGTTGGAGTGCAAGTGCCTCAACCATGCCACCTGTCACCATCAGACCGGCGAGTGCCTCTGTGCTCCTGGATACACCGGGGCCTTGTGAGTTTGATGGCTGCTTAGTCCCTCTGAGGACTTTGTATCATTCCAGTTTTGATACAAGGATCTATAAGATTAAAGCTGTTTGTTTAAGTTAGACACAACATTTGCTACAACTGTTTAACGTAATAATATATCTGTGTATTACACAGAGGAGGTTCAGAGGCCCAGAGGTGGTTGTTGGGCTGTTGCCATCTTGGCAGCGCCTGACTCAACTAGAGGTGGTGTGTGTGTGGAGCATACAGTCACTCAAAGTCGTTTATGAAGACGGACCAAGAATCACCCCTCCATAATGTCACTATAGACGACAAGTTAAAAGAGATATAGACTCTGTCTGAAGACTGAACCCAACACTGATGAGACAACACTTCACTCATTAGCTCAGAGAATGCTTTCCTAATATGTTTATGGTCCATAAACACAGCTAATGCATTAAAACCAGGTCAATCTGAATTAGAACATGCTTCTTAAAATATAAATATATATTTTTTTTATGTGACTTGACTGTTACAATTTAAGAGGACTTCTGGATCTTAGTGTATTAGTATCAGTATTTTTAATCAAAAGGACTTTGAATTATTTAACGAGCTTAGGGGCTGTTTCTCTAAAATTTTAAGTTATGTGGCAACATAATGATAAAATCTGATTTCATTTTTGTAAATTAAACAAAAAGCTTCTGCTTTTGCTGCTCTGTGATGAGATGTGTCCGGCTTTAGACAATAGAATTAACGTATTTTGAAAATTTTCATACAAAAAAATGTCACTTTCAATGGAGAACGCAAAGGGAACGCTGCTTTTGTACCTTTTCTAACCTCTCACTCACATGAAATGACATCCCAGCTGCTTTTACCAATGTTTTCATATGATGCCAAAAGTCGCACTCTCTCCTTGTTAAGTATGCTCCACTCATTCATCACTCTGAGTTGGGTTAGTAAGGGGATGCTAGGCTATCACAGCAGATGTATATATGTATTATTTGTATGTGCATGTTGACCTTTGATCACCTGCTTCTTCTTCTCTGGCTGTCCAGCTGCGAGGAGGCGTGTCCTCCAGGTACACACGGCTCCCAGTGCGAACAGCGTTGTCCCTGTCAGAATGGAGGAACGTGTCATCATGTCACCGGAGAGTGCTCCTGTCCCGACGGCTGGGTGGTAAGACCGACACTGCATCCACAATGAACCCAACTAATCTGCATTTCTGTTGGAGATCTTTTTTTTTTTTTTGTAGCCCAAAACTGATAATGAATATTTTGTGCAGATGTTTGATATGCGAAGTTTTCAGTGCAAGGAAGTTGAATTTTGAGTGTTTCTTCCCTCAAGTCTATTTTACTTTTCATTTTTTTGTCTGGCTGCAAAGGCATCTTTCATGGCATTTAATTTGACATTTGAAACCAAAACTTAGAAAAGTTTTATAAAGTTAGGAGCTGTTTAGTCACACTGCTCCACCTGCTTAGACTCACAATGAACAATAAACCTATCAACAATATGAGCAAAGGAAATAATGTAAGTGCAGTTTTACCATTAAAACAGATATCCAACGACTAGCTGGTGGGTATAACAGTTTGTCAAGCTGAGAAATTTTTCAGCATCACTGCTGTTGTTTATTATGACAAATAGCTCTGTTTTATTGATTGTATTGTTGGTCATTAGCACACGCTCTGCTGTACTTGATGAGCATCTAAAAGTGATGTAAACTTGCTCCTCAGGGCCCCGTCTGTGCGCAGCCGTGTCCTTTCGGGTTGTTTGGCAGTAACTGCTCACAAGATTGCACGTGTCGTAATGGAGGTCTGTGTGATCACATTAGCGGTCAGTGCCAGTGCACGGCGGGCTACATCGGAGAGAGGTACAGTATGAACCCTAGACTGTATAAAAGAGCGAAGCCAGCACTGAAGAGCCATAAACATTCATTAAAGCTCATGTCTCTCAGAGGACAACACTGTTGAAGTGTATTGGAAAATTATCCTGCTAATACTTGATTTGAGTTTATGGCCTTAGTCTGGAAGGTTTTTTCAATAATTTACCCAAGCCCTTTTATTGGTAGACCTGACAAATTCTAGATAGACTCCAGGGAGCCAGTTGATGGAGGCCAAACCAGAGCTAAAATAAGAGTAAAAACTTAATAACATTCAAGGTATTTATCCTTTACTCTTGCCACAGGGTATGAGAGAGTAGTTGTGTAACTACGTTTTCAAAATCAGAACTACAGTGTGGCACTTTCCTGTGTAAACTTGTGTACACGTGAACACTTATGTTCATCCCTCTCCCTCTTGGCCGCTACAATTGGCCAAAGATTGCATTTATACACTTTCCTCTTTTTTCTGTCTGTACTGACATAAGCCTTAAATGGGTGATTTTAACCAAGAGCCATTTTAAATTGTTTTCTCCTTCATTACCTCCATCATCTCAGCTGCTGTGTGTTGAGAAAGACCCTCTCCCACCCCACCTCCGTCTGGTCAGCTCCCTCTTGCTCTCTCTATCTAGACTCTCCTTTTTCCCCTCTGCCCATCTCTCTCTTTCTCTCTCTCTCCATCGTTATTCTCAATTGAGCCAAATTACCTCCATTCATTTAGGTCCCAGACAGGTGAATTAGCCTACATGGAATAATTCCTAGACTGAGTTCTCTTCCATTCGTCCACGTTCTAATGGAATTAGCTGAGATAAGAGTCCTGAGGAAGTTGGCATGATTTAAACGTGACACTAAACATAAGTCCTGGTTGAGCCATTTTAATTGAGCGATTTGTCAATTTCTTAATGGTTTCAAGTTGGGGACGTGTTGAGAATGATGCAGGGATATCAGTCCAACTTTGACTCAACTGGAACAATTTCCTATTCAATTTGCTTCTGTCTGTTCAGTCATGCTCATTATAATCCATATAGCCACTTTGTAAGAGTTAACCTTGAGCACCACTCAGGGTCTCAGAATAATGCGTAACCTGCTGACCATATAATGGTGCGAGTGTACGTGGTGGTAGAGCACATGCCATCTGTGAGGAAAATGGAGTGCTCTCTGTGAGTCAGAGATAATATCACTCAGCTTTTATTGTGAGGTAGTAGTTGCACCATTGTAGATCATTCTTTGAGTTCTAAATGTGAGCTTTAGGGTAAGGGTAAGGGTGAGGGCAAAATGGACAGTGGCGAATGAGAGCATCTGCCAAGTGCTTCTACATGAAATCCCATTTTTTTCCCATGATGAGTATCTCTACAAGGTTTTTTTTTCTTCCTCACCTTTGAACGAAGCTGTGGTGCCGTCAATAGTCATCTTTTAGTAAATTCTTTCTCTCTCTCTCTCAGGCGATAAACTAGTTTACTTTACTTTCTAGCTTGAATATATCTTCATCTTCTTCATTACCGATCTAAGAATGTGTATGATCCTTATCCATCTATTCATTATCTTTAATGCTCATCCATCAGCACGGAGGGGGCTGAACCAATCCAAGCTAAGGGGTGAGGGCAGTGCCCCCTGCACAGGTCACCAGTACATCACAGGGCTGAAGTACAAACTGCCTAATTAACCTAAAATGTAGAGGGAACCCACACAGGCACGGGGAAAACGTTCAAACTCCACAAGGAACCATGAACTCGGAGCTTTCTTCCTGTGAGGTGATAACCACTGCCATGGCATTGTTATAATTTAGTTTTGCCACTCACTAAACCAGAGTTTAAGTTAGACCATTAGAACACAGGACCAGGTTCTATATCAATACTGTGAAAGAAAACTATGAATAACTGCACTTTATATAGCTACAATCACCCATAGAGTGCTTTTACAATACAAATCCTCATTGGAATAGCCATCAGTGGCAATTAAAGGTTTGGTATCTTGCCCAAGGACACGGGGATCGAACCATTGATCTTCTAATTTGTGGACAAACTGCACTGTCTTCTGGGCCACAGCAGCTTCGACACGCTGAAACTGAGCCTTAAAACCCACATGAAGCCTTTTGCGTGATGCCACAATGACACACCACTCGCAACAATTCCAGAGCCAATCAGGAAGGAGGCTCAAGGTTGCTCTCTTCTGCTCTTCGTACTTTTGAATTCAGATTAATAACAGAAAATTTTGTGCCACACTGTCAATGGACTGCATTTAAGCAGGTTTTACCTCGTTTCCTTTCATTCAGCACACACACGCGTACTCGCTCACCAGTTGTGTAAGAATCAGGACCAATTGAGACTCAGTGTTTTTGTTCAAACTCATGCACATTGATTAGTTGAAAATGATTGTGTTGATTGTGCTTACTTTTGACTTATTTATAAAATTTTCCCAGAGAAATATAAAAATGTATCTGCAAGGACTGGATTTTTTTTTAATTAGCTGGAAATGAATGAAAGTTAGTGTCATGTAAGAATCAGCTGAGTGATAGATAACTGGGGGGGGCGGGGGGGTACACAGGGAAATCACTTTCTCTTCACTGCTTTGTTTAAGCTTCTTTAAGCAGCGACCTCATTGAACTGCTGGCCATTCACTTGACAAACCAGCTTTACGCGTTTTCTCAACCCTTTTATTTCATTGTGTTGACACCACCACAGATGCCAGGACGAATGCCCAGTCGGCACTTACGGGCCACAGTGTGCCCACAAGTGCGACTGCCAGAATGGGGCCAAATGTTACCACATCAATGGGGCCTGCCTGTGCAACGAGGGCTTTAAGGGCCCCAGCTGCCAGGATCGCTTCTGTCCCAGTGGCCAATACGGACTCACCTGTGATAAATACTGCCCCTGCAAGGCTGCAAATACACTCAGGTACTGAACTGTTGGTCAGTCAAGCCAGAGCATCTCTGAAGAGGAAGGAAGTTTAACTTTGAATCACTCGCTCTGTTATGTATAACAGTAAAATTATTTAATGTTTATTATGTCCAATGTCAAATAGCCTCTGGGTAACTCTTGTTTTTTCCTGTGCTTGCCTAGTTTCAATTATGAGTAATGATAGCCTCAGAAACATAATTAAAATACTTTCTTTAGCCAACTAAATAAATAAATGAAATTCTACCTATTGAGTAATTATTTTCGTGTTTTTGACGTAGATTTAGATCATTTGTATTTTTCATTAAAAAAAGTGTTTTCTTAGCACAGGGATAAATTTTTCTTCTTATTCTCTCAGCTGTCACCCTCTTTCTGGAGAATGTACCTGTGCAGCGGGATGGGCGGGGCTTTACTGCAATGAGACCTGTCCAGCCAGTTACTACGGAGAGGGCTGTAGGGAGCTGTGTGCCTGTGCTAATGGAGCCGACTGTGATGGCACCACCGGAGCTTGTGTCTGTGCCCCGGGATATATAGTAAGAGAAGAAACTACCTCAAGATGAATCCAATAAAAAACATATGTGTATATATATATACTGTATATATAGGATTTAGATAGAAGGTAGATTGTGATCTATAAATAACTTCACACCTTGTTTGGCATTTTTCTGATAACAAAACAATATAATAATTTCACATTTGGCAAAGTTCCTTCCGAGACATTACACCACTGTCTGTAACAGTCTGACGGAAACTTCCCCAGAATAGACTGATCTTTACAGTATGTGTAATATTAGTAGAGCTCTTTTTTAAGAAGCAAATCTGAGGGGAAGGCTGCTGCTTTGTTTTTCGCTTACAATAGTGTCTCAATAGTAACAGAACCTGAGATGACACATCACAGGCCAAAAGGTTGTCCTGTGTGTAGACCGTCAATGATGGTCAGAGAAGCTGAAGCAGACTAGATGTCCCATGAACACCTCACATGCAGAATCTATTACATGGTACAGTATACCGAAGTTCTTTAAATGCCTTTCATTGGCGTGAGGAGGAGGAGTGAGGATTGATTTAAAAGGAAAAAAAAAAAAAGTTTATTGAAGAAGACTGAAGACCACAGACTTGGACCATAAATTCATTAGGAAACATTTACTGAGCTAATAAGTAAGTGAGAAGTAGAAATGTTTACTCAAGGACTTAAATACCTGCAATACAATCTGACTTATTTTTGCAACCAGTGATTTTCAAGAATGCAACCCAAGGCCTTTCAGGTTGGCCTTACTTTTCAGCCCGAGTCACTTTTTGTAGACAGTCTAATGTCCCAACCCCGGCAGCTCAGTATCTTTGTGGTAACATGTGACAATAATGGGTGGTGGCTTTTCTGCTGCAGTTGCAGAGCATGCTTTGTAACACGCCGAGGTGAATTTATCAGCAGGTGTTGACTCTGCAGGTTTAGTCGAGGGAGTTACATTGTTTTAAAAACAGAGAGGTGTAGCTCCAACCCTCTGCTGACACAGGTCAGGAGACAGGAAACGTGTCAGGACTTAGTTGTGTGTGAAAGCTGTAAAAGAGTATGAACTATGAACTGAAACCAACTTAATATTTAAGACTTCTGGATAAAGATATTTACACAGATCAAGGCCATCATAAGATGATCGACAGATTTAGAATTTAGGCTTGGAGCCAAAGTTGCACTTAAAGAAAAACAATGTGATCATTTACAAAGAGGCTAAAGGTTAGGGTTTCACTTGGCTCAAATCTCATCTCATAAACAGACATAAACAGACCGAGTAGCTATTTTGTTCAATTTCAATTTGGGGGATAAGATGTTTTGATAAATAATAATAATAATAATAATAATAATAATAAATGAATGAATGGCGGTTTTAAAAATATTTATTTCTTTACGATAATGTACAACTGCCTGTTTAGCTGCTTGACCATTTGGACTCTTTATCTATGGCTATTTTTCAACTGCATCTAGCTAGTTCACTGGCTGCCCCATTATTATTCAAATGTACATTGTACTGATTGATGGGTTGCTTTCCTACATGGTCAAGGACTGCAGATTGGAATTACACAGTATAATTCTGGTACATCGCATTCTATGAGATAAATTACTTTTGTACATGGTGCCTGACAATTAAACCCCCCATAGTGAAATGTAATAAATTAAAGTTCTTTCATGAACACCACAACAACATTAATCACTGTCCGGCTTGTGGGTGGTTTTTCAAAGGTCTGGAATTGGGTTTCAAAATGTTTAAGTAGATTATTTTTTCTTTGATTCTTTAATCAAAGATGAAACCAAACATTTCAGAAAAAAAAAAAAATCTTTATCAGTAAAATTTTTTAAGAATACATATTTGATCTTATCTTCACCCATCACATTTTTGGATGAATGAAATCTATGTAATTTTTTTTATTTTTCCCAACTTCTCAAACCATTTCACATTCGTTCCCAGCAGATTCATTCACATTCGCCCCCCCCCCCCCCCCCACATCAGTTTAAAATTTTGTACAATACCAAGATATTAGTTGACTGTGCTACTGTCAAGATTAATACTTGGATTTAGAGTCAGGATTAAAGCTTAATGTGAGGCAAGATGAGAAATTTGAAGGTCACATTCTAATTTTTCATAGATTTGTGCCAGGCAGGTGCTAATGTGGCCATGTGTGAGAATGTGTGGCTCTGTGTGGTGTGTGCAGCAGTGGTGGATGCAGCTCAGTTCCCTCCTGGTGTGATGACTGAACGTGCGGTGACTGAGCCGAGAGTGGAGATGAGACACCTCTGAGCAGAGAGCTGACAGGGACTTTGATAATTGGACAGAGAACATCAGGGACTTTCAGCAGATGAAAGTAGGATGCGTTGTAGATGAATGTCCATTTGGTTTATAGCAGCTAAATTCAGACAGATGGTGCTCTCAGAGGAGCGTTATTGATTTAGAGGGAATTTATGCTGCGCTGGTAACTCACAGTTTGGTACTCTGTGTGTCAGTGTGTGGACAAGAATCCAGTTTAAAACTGAATTTATATGTGGCATTGTCGCCAATTTGGACAGTTCGATCGAAGTCTGTAAACATGTGCAACAGAGCCAGGGTTTGAAATCTGCAGAAGAGATTTGTCACACGGGGAATCGCTGTGAAAGAATCCCAGAAGGTTCACAGCCCTTACTTACAGCCTGACAAAAAGGTGTGAGTGTGTGTGGCTATTTAATGAGCGAACACATTCAATCTGAATATTACAGTCAGCTGGGGACAGTGCTGTGTTTATTAAAGAGGAAAAAAAAAAAAACAACACAATTGTCCATCAAACAAGTCTTGAAATTTGTCAACTAAAAATGTATTCAATTGAAAGAAATTTCTGAAATGTAAGTAAGTAAATAAATATATTTCTGTAGCACCTTTCACAGATAAAAATCGCTAAGCATAGGAAAACCAAGCACATCAAAAAAGACCATTCAACTAGAGACTGTATAAAACTGCATGTTTTCAACTCCCTCTTAAAAGAGCTAATAGACTAAAATGCAGGAATTAAAACCTAATACACAGAAGAGGGAATCCAACACATTTTGCTGGGTTTGCTTCAGGTAAAAAACTAATAGACTTGCTGTGTGGGCAACAATGAGAATTAAATGAACAGGGGAATTTATGGAGAAGTGAGGGCGTGCTAATTTTTTATTTATATGTTCGAGCTAGTTAGCAGGAATCTGCTCTCAGCTACCTGGCTTGGTTAAGCCCATCAATTTGCTAATTATCCAAGAAGTGTATTAGCCCTGGGTTAGCCTTTATCACGAGGGACCAGCTGTGCTACAGATGCTAAAGGGACTGTATACTGGCCACAGTTATTAAACCCATATGCACTAAAGTCTCCGCTCCACATGGACCCCACCTCTTTGTCTATTTTTGAATGAGTAATTTATGGATGATGTCATGGCAGCTGTGTTCATCTGAATTTAAAGCGTATTGGCAGAACTCTAGATTAAAATCAATATTAAGCTTGAAAATATCTGAGAGAAGCATCTTCCTTGTATCACAGTGATCAAACCAGGCTCATTTTGCTGCTGTTTGAAGAAGGCCTTGCTCCACACTGACACATTTGCCCCTGAAATTACAGTGTACATTGACATTATGAAGTAGGCTGTACACTGTAGGTTATGAGCCCAGTGGCCTCACATGCAACTTTGGAATGAATATGAGGAAAAATTAAGTTGTCTGCCATTTTGTCATTTGAGTTCTACTCTTTTCAAATTCTCGTTTAATACTGTTTAAAGAAACAAAACTAACAGGTTCATTTAAATGTTTGCAAAGGGAGTGAATTAGTGGGGGAAAAATAAAAACAAACTGCTGAAGCACTGTACATCAGGATGCTTGATCCACACATATTTACTATTCAATGGGTCACTTTGTTAAAACTCCCTCTTCCCGTGGGAAATTCCCTGGTTTTCCTTAGAGGGCCCACTTTATTTATTAACAAAGTTTTTTAAAAAAGTCCTTAATTTCCCAACTTTTTAATAAGGCCTCTCTCTTCCCCTGTCTTTGCACATTTGGCTGGCTTTGTGAATATTAGATTAATAGCAATGTAAAGGCAGCAGGTCGGAAGCAGGCAGCTTTAATTAGTACAGTTTATATGTTGAAGGTCCTGATCAATGCGACAGCCAGCTGGAGGCTCAGGCTGTGTGGAGCTTATTTCCACAGCATGCAACAGCACAGTGTAAGGTTAGACATGCTGTTCATGCCAAGCTGTCCGTCTCCCTGCTCCAACTATGATTGGACAACCATCAACGTCATGTTTCTCTACAGGGACGCCACCACTGACAATGGCCTCTTTCATCTATAATAAATGTGCTTGTTTCTCACATCTCTGCCTTTAGATCTCATGCAGTCATGGACTTAGTAATGAATTTCAAGATGAGCCCTGAACAAGACCTGTTTTTCCTGGTTAGAGCTGCAGGAGGCAGAGACTTGGTGGTGGAAACTTGCCATCAGTCAAGTTATTTTTTAAACTCCAAACAGTATGTTGTGCGCACAGTGTTGATCCAGTCACAGTGATGCAACTCAGCCAGCCATCTCATAAAGAATAAAAGAGCCACAGTAAGTGAATGAGGGGTATAATCCTCGTGAAACAGCCGTGTGAGTGACAGCTCAGCTCGCTGCAGCCAAAAAACATTTAAATGTCCAAAATATCCTCTACCTTTAAATTTTAATTATTTATGTTGCAGTGTGACAGGTGGGGGCGGCACGGCATAGAGATTAGCCCTGTGCCTCATAACAAGAAGCTCCCGTGTTTGGTTCCTGGGGCCTTTCTTTGTGGAGTTTGTATGTTCTCCCTGTGTCTGCGTGGGTTTCCTCCCACCGTCCAAAAACATCATGTTTGGGTTAATTTGTGACTCTAAATTGTCCGTAGGTCTGAGTGTGAGTGGTTGTCAGTCTCTGTCTGTCTCTGTGTGTTGGCCCTGTGATGGACTGGCGACCTGTCCAATGTGAGCTGGACAAGGGCGGGGCTTGTCCGTGAGCTTGTCCAATGCGGGGGGGCTCCAGCACCCCCCACCATCCCAGAAATAGATAAGCGGCTGAAGGTGAATGAATTAATGAATGTGACAGGTGGAGATTTGCACAACAGGAATTTTCACATCTATAAAAATCACAACATGTATTGTGGCATTGTCAGCAGACACGCACGCCTATTTGAGGAATATATGGAACAAAACTTTACACAGCTATCCACTTCCCACAGTGACTTCAGAGAGCGCACAGGAACATGTTCATCTAATTTGAGTGTCGTGTCAGCCCACTTTGATACCACCCATTGGTTAATGAGCTGTTGAAGCCTCCAGTTTGTAATTTTGTCGGCCGACCAGCTTCATTTTTTTAAACCATATTTGGGCGGATCTGACTTGCTCTGTACTCTAACCTGATTGGGTGGTACAGTCTTTAAATCACATCGTAGCTTCGTCCTAATTCATAGCCTGCTGCATGATCTATTTTTCTGAAAATGGGAACATAATTTAAAAACTTCGCATTATGTTTTTTTGAGACCATAAACTCCAACAGATGTATCAAGCTAATAATACAAGTGATAAGTAGGTCCATTTTCACATAGAGTAAAATACAGTACAGTACAGTACAGTACAATACAGAGTACTTTTTCTGAGTACTTTTTCAGCCAGTGGAGTCACCCCCTCCCCCCCCCCCTTTTTAAACAGTCTATGTTGCAGATGTACAACTAAGTACAACCAAAAAAATATTAGATTATTTTGGCCAATTCGGACATTGATATTTGGGGTTTGAAAATTTCATCAGTCATCTGAGAGTAATTGTTTTGAACGTAAACATAATACAACGCTACAAATTGTTACTTTCTAACAGACAGCATAATGAAGTCCAAATGCAGGTAGAGATGGAAGAAAATTAAGAATGAGTCCTAAAACAACAATTTGATAGCTTCAGCTTGTGTGTCTGTGCTTCATGTGTCCAGGGTGACGACTGCTCCATAAGCTGTCCTGCAGGCCTGTACGGGACCAACTGCACCTCCTCATGTTCCTGCCACAACGAGATGTCCTGCTCGCACATCGATGGCTCCTGCATCTGCAAAGAAGGTTCTCATCCTCCACTGCGCTGTCACATTTCGTTTGTTTGTGATCCTGTGATGCTTCATTTTAGATTTTCATGAGCTGTGAGCCATAATCATCAAAATCAAAACCACCACCCCAAACACAAACCCAACCAGATATGAATATACGCCATTGTTAACAGGTTGGTGCCTCAGTTTAATGGTTTCCAATCTCAGTGTCAAAGGGTTGTGAAACAAAGGCAGGTGTTGTCTTCACCATCACCAATGTGACTATTTACAGCCAGGTGCGTATAGCATGGCAGAGCCATGTGTCCAGGAATCTGTTGCCAACAATGCTATTTGCACTTTTAAGCCACCCTGAGCCGCTTCAGTTGGAGATGTTGTGGCAGAGATGTTTCATAGCCAATCAGAAAAGTTCTGCCCCTAATTTGGGCTTGTAAAAAAGCTCCTATTCAAAACAAACCGCTTTGCTTTTCAGCCAGTTTTTTACTATTGCAGGTGGAAAATCACATCCCTGCCTCCTGATATGCTTTGTTCCCGTTTGTTTTGCTCTTTAATTCTCAGAGTTTATCGTGGGGTTTTACACCATTTTACCAGCTCTGGTCAGTTTCTCTCTTAGTGTCAGAGTCATCTTTCAGCTGCACAGCTACATTTGCACTTTTCTCATATACTCTATGGGAGGAAATATTCCCTTAAAATCTGGACCGTAACATTGTGTTCACCTTTTTCCATGTGTCTTATTCACTCCTACACAAGGTTAATACATTAGTTATTGAACTAACTGTAACTAGCGAGAGAGCAAGAGATAAATATTTGATGAAATAAAAGTAATGTAAGAAATAAAAACATTCTGCTTCTTAATTATACGTTTTTACTTTGTGAAGTTGTCAAGCAATGTTCTTCTTGCTTTTGTTTGGTTTTACAAATTGTGATTTTTCAGCATTTTTAACACCAATTGAGAAATTAAGGGAAAGTTTATTGATGCTGACAATTTTTATTTAATTGTATTTGAGACTAGTTTTGATTATTGGTAATTAGAGTTGACTTTTAATTTCTCTTATGATGCTTTTGTCATTGATTATACGTTGTTTCATTTCCCCTCAGTCAGAAACCCAATCTCAAAGCATTAGACTGTGAGCTGTAAAAGCACCTGTGTCCAGAACTTTTTTCCTTTTAACTATTTTGTTCCCCTCTTCACTTGCCTAAAATCTCTCAATATGAGAATCTTTAAACATTTATGCACCACTGAACCTCGTGGGGAGCATGGGTAATGAAAGTGGAGAGACATCTGAGACAGAGCACAGAAACAGAGGCCTCAGAGCATTGGCTAGAACAAGTGGGTGTCTGTCGTCACCCTGTAAACTCTTTTCTTTCTTTCTTTTTCCTTTTAAAGCCGCTGAGGGGGAAACTAATGGGTGAACAGTTCAGGCTGATTTTCCAAGTGTGTGTTTTCAGAGTTACCAGAAGAGTCTTTATGCTACTGATGTTCTGATCATCTGTACAGTTTAATACCAATAGGACTTTACACCTACAACATCACCTACAACACCATCTAATGATCCCACTGAATAAAAGTTTTGTCTTTGTCTATTTTAAAAGTAAAACATATCTGATAGCCTCCTCACCTAATTATTAACTTTAAACCAATACACACGCACCACCAGATTCAGGAAGAGCTTTTACCCCCAGGCCATCACCATCCAGAACCATGCACTGAATCACATTAAATAGAATTCACAATACATTCAAATACATTCACATGTAATAACATACTTTCACGACTTACTTCCAGCTCTAGGTGTAATGTTGACCTGTGATGCATTCATTGGCAATGTATGTGAAGGGAAAACAGAGGAATGTGTGAAAGCATGGCATAACAAATCTTGAACCTTGAATCTACATACGGTCTGCAGACCTCCATGTGGTCTGTGATTGTAAATCAGGCCTACGTTCAATATTGATACTGTAAAAAGTATCAAATGTCTGCCCACAGCAAAATGCTTGCAGCCTCTATTCAGAAACTGAGTCTTAAAACTAGCTGTCAGGACTTCTGGGACTTCGTGATGTCACAATAAAGTAGTCGCTGCCCTTTGCCACGCCCCCAAAGTCGAGCCCACCTGGAATTACTATCCAACCTTGCACTGAATATGCATCTGAAATCTGTAACATTTGTATTGGATCACTCAGAAAACGAGGGAATATCAACATGTCAAACGTACTCACTTTCATTATGAAATTCAAATAAAGGGATTCAGATAATCTGGACGAACCATTTTGGCTTGTTTAGGATCTGTCTGAGCGCTGCTGCTGTATTTTCCTGATCTGTACCAATTACTTTGTGTAGCACCATTTTGTCATACCCGATTATTTAATCGATCAATCAGTAGACCTAGTAACTGATCGATGATGATGTGTCGCTGACTCTCTGTCTGCAGGTTGGCAAGGCGTTGACTGCTCCATCCCGTGCTCCAGTGGCACTTGGGGACCGAACTGTAATCAGACGTGCCAGTGTGCCAACGGGGCAGCATGCGACCCCGTGAATGGAACCTGTACCTGCTCACCGGGCTGGAAGGACGAATACTGTGACACGCCGTGTCCTGTGAGTGGTCAGGGCAGCCATTCTTTGTCTTCATCCGCAGCTCAGTCACACACTCAGGCCTCTATTTTACTTTTTGTCACGAGCTACAAGCCCCAGTGATAGAGCAGTTAGGTTTTAACAAAACTGATAAAACACCTCTTTTGTTTTATAATGTACAAAAGCATTCGTCCTCAATAGACACCAACATTCAACATGTGTATTGAAAGTTCATTTGTATTTTGTTGTATATGTTGCTAGGATGGATATTATGGGCTTGACTGCAGTGAGAGATGCGACTGTGTGAACTACGATGACTGTGATCCAGTGACCGGTTCCTGCCGCTGTCTCGCAGGTTGGACAGGTGAGTTATTCAGCCAATGTTCAAGACTGTGATATCTCCAGATGGCAGAGTAAGGTCACAGGCGGATTGTGCATGAATGTAAGTGGGTGAAGGGAGGAAAGTAGTTCACATTTCTGGACTGAATATGTGATGAAGGGTAAAGAAGGACAGTCCAGGCTTTGTGTCTCTAATAATGTACACACAGTGCAAAGCTATTTTTAAATGACCGTCATCATTTACTAGTTATTTCCAGTCACTGTCAAAACTTTTTTTTTTTCTTTTTTTTTTCTGGGAGTCAAAGTTTTACATTATTGAAGAAATCAATTCTACCAATTTCTACCACTGTCAAAACTTTGTACCAGAGAAAGCAGAGATATTTTATGAAAAACACATAATTGACATCAACATATAATGTAGATGAACTCCCCCTTTTTTTTTGCAGTCTGGTCATAAGCTGAGTCGAGTGTTCAGGGGCTGCATCAGCCCAGAGTCTCAGAGCAGCTTCTTAGTTCTGGTGTCTGCTGTTTGTGGCAGGTGGGGAGTTTGACTGGGGCTTTATATAAGAGCTGGGTAACGTTTGCTCATCAGTCTCACCAGGATCTGCACACGCTATAAAAAGAGCAGTAAGAGGGAGGTATCGCACATAAAAAAAATAACAGCAATGGAATTCCACTGCAGCTAGTCAGAAAACAATACAAATATACACAATAAAAATCTTTTTAAAATATGCAAACAGCACAAAAGCATTCCTACCACCAAAACTAGTGTGGGTAGTCGAGTGGTTAGTGCACACGGCATATTAACGACACCGGCCCTCAGCCCACTCGACTCCTGAACCCTCTTCCTTTCGGCCTCTCTGCCACTTACTGTCTGATTAAAAACATGAAAATCCCCAAAAAATAAAAGTTAAAAGAATAGATGACTTATAAGCCTGATAGTTTAGTTATCATAGAGGGAGCATCACATGGAAACTTACCTGCACAAAAATTATTTAGCGATTATCGTCAATGTGGAGCGTTGTCATTCCCACATCCTTTGTTTTTTTTTTATTTATTTATTGGTTTATTTAACAGGCACAATGCACATTAATAAACATTCCTGTAAATGCGCCAGAGTTAGCCAAGAGGCTTTTTTTCATCTGTTACAGTCATCCTCAAAACACAATGTGAGATTGAAATTACAAAGTCATTTATAAACATGTAGAACAATAATAAAAAAAAAGAGGAAAAAATAATAATGAAATAAAATAAATGCGTATACATCTTAGCTGTCTCTGTTGACATGTGATCTCAAATGAACCTGAGCCCCCCACTGCAACAGGTAAACAGGAGGTAAGAGGCACACCAAGGCTTCATAACGACTGCATTCGATCGTGAGTTGGGTTTAGACAGCATTAAAGGCCCCATCAAATGCATCCATTGATAAATTCTCTCTCTGGGCAAGAAGATCCAACTGGTGGATGCTTCGTTGCCCATCCTTCCCTTTTTAAATCGCTGTCTTAGATTTTCATCTGAATTCAACAGGTTATGGTAAGGTATGTGTTGTCAAGGTTGCTCAGCAGCAGAAGTGGTGCTTTAAGACGCAGGGGTAGAGGTGAGAGAGCAGCTGGGGAAATGGTGAAATGAAAATGCATTGTGAGTCAGAACGAGTCACAGATATAGTATTTCAGAAATGAAATGGGTTTATTCGCAGCCATTTATGTCACGTGGGACATCACACCTCAGACTGTACAACTTTGTTAGCCTTCGGCTTGAAGTGAACTTGCTTTAGTCGCTGCCTACAGAGTCATTCAGTCGTCAATCAGCGCGCACTGAACCCAACATCGAAAGCATCTGTCTGGTGAGCACACACTGAACCCCCGGCCCTGCAGCAGAGGACAGCAGGAAGCTTCAGATCTTCATGTGGCCTCTATGATGAGTGCAGGAAGAGACCAGTTTTTGTTTAGACTGCAAAGCTTGAGGTGAGGATGGGGATGATCAATCATATATGGCCTTCAGGTATTCAGGTATTTTAAAACAGTTTACGGTTCATGCAGGGTACCAAAGATAAAAAGCAGACTCAGTTTTACCTTCCATCATTTAAACATCATTTGTGTTTATTTGCCACAACAGTGCAGTGCAACAGCCAATGCACCAGTGGCACCAGTGGGCTAACAGATGGCTAGCAGCAGCATCTTTGAGACTGTCAGGTGTTCCTGACTCCTGGCAGAGAGTTCCTATTTCTCTTCTGTCTTCCCACGAACTTTGTGCACAATGAAAATGAAGGGGAGGAAGGTTTGTCTACAAGTTCGTGGCTCTGGATCGATTTGTTTGGTACATATGATGAATTGGATGTTTAACCACTGTGCTATAATGGACGAGCGGAGTAGCTTCAGCTTCTATTGATTCTGTGTTATCAATATTAATCTGCAATATACAGCCCCTTAGTGTGGCCTTAAGTACTTTTGGAGGACGCACAGTCATGGGCCACATCCAGCCCCTGAATTGGAGGCTTAGATGCTGATATAGAAAATACCTTGAGGGAGATTTGGCAAAGGAGAATGGACAAGGGTCTGAAGTTGACCAGAGGGAAGAGGGAGGAAACACACCATGACATGAATGGAGCAAACAGATCAATAGGACACACAACAAACTCAAACCTATAATTCTAAAACTGATGGAGATTCAAGCCTGGATGAGTTTGACAGCCCAGCTCTCTTCAATAATTCAGCTGCACAAACGTTCTCCATTGATAAAGCTCCTTTCAGACCTGCCCTTGCTCTCAGACTCCCGTGTTTGTTTGGCGAGACTTCTTTCTTATTTTTTTGTTTTTAAATCAATTTTCTCAGCATCAACGTCTCTCTTTTCTGAAACTAAGTTTCTTTATTAATTGTCATGTTCAAGTTGTCCCTCTACTTATTTCACCTGCTAATTGTCAATCAGTGGTGATGAGCAGTGATCGATGCGCAAACTGATGAATATGGAAAGTGTGTTTTAATTCACTGCCAGAGGGAGAGCTGATAATGAACTGACATTGGGGAAACTTCAGTATATTGCTGAATATTTAGATCAAAGTTTAGACCAAAGGTTGGAAATAAATGAGTTCAGTTTAAAGAAGTGAAGAAACATGTTGTGTTTGTGTGTCTGAAACAGGCAGGTCTGTGTAATTACAGTGAAGGCGATGACTTGAAATAATAATTAGAGGTGATAGGAGTGTTTTCATTAAGCAAAAGGTGGATATTTTCTCCTGTGAACCTTAATGTCCCCAGCAGAGGAAAAAAACATATATAAAACAAGAGGAAACAGTTTGTACAGAGTCTGTGTGGTTTTAATTGTACATACAACAAAAATAAAAAAATATTAATACTGTAATACTCTCACAGGGTGCCAATGTCATATACCAGAGGCACACTGGTACTATGCCGTGTCTGTTGGGGCTGTAAAGTGTCCTGGTTTTCGTTTTGGCACTAGTGGTAATGGATTAGAGCCAGCACATTGCATGAGCTATTCTAGAGATTTGGTGTCTTGCCTATTTTTGACGCATGACGTGTTCACCCTGCGGCTCAAAGAGGCAGAGGAGAGGCCTTTTGTTGTCATTTCGATGAGTAATAGTAATCTAGGAAAAATGTAACATCCAGATATCCTCTGAAGTCTACGTCAAGAGACATAGCTGGCAGCAGCAGACACACAACCAGTGTGAACACAAACTGTGACACACGTCACACAGCCAGTCAGTCTGCGGTGTCCGAAAGTGGCCTTATTGTGTCAGTCTATCAAAGTTAAACTGAAAAAGACTGACTCTCTTGAGAGACAAAAAAGCAGGAAAACCAGTAATAGTTGCCTGTCCTGTGTCAGTGTCAGTGGTACAAAATCTGCATCGTGAAGTCTGGAGTTTTTGTATGTTGTAACAGCTGGAGGGGAATAGACACAAACTGGAGGAAACTTTGTTTTGCCTACTGTCTTTATCAATTCCTTACCCCCGCCAAAACAAAGAATTAATTAATAGCCTACATTTAGCATAAAAGAGAAGAATATTAGATAGGAGACCAGAAGAAAAATGGAGCCTGGACCCGAAGTGCTAAAATAATGATCAGCATGTTAATTACAGCAGAACAATAAGTAAACTTTCATGCACAGGGGGCGGCAGGCTATAACCTCACACTCTGGATACATGTGTGACGACAAAAGTTAGTGATAGAATGTGATGTTCCTTGATGTTACTTCAAATGAAACTTGAAAGAATCTTAAGCTGAGCGTATTCAATTAACATTATCAGTTTGTTGCAGCGATGGGGGCAGGTGGGGTGTGAAAATTCACCCTCATCCAAAGGAAGAAATGACCAAAACCGTGTGAGAATCATTGTATCCCAACTAACGATTGACAGCTTGTGGCGTTCACCCTGGACATGTTCCCAGTAAAAACCCTGAACCCTCCTGATGAGACGCGACGGCTCTAACTATGGCACCACCATGAATAGACAGAATGTATCAGCTTACTGACACCACTGCGTGTTTCTTATCTCGTCACTTCTCCTGCGTCAACACAGAATGCAATCATGACCCACAGAGTTAGTAGGACAGAGCAGGGGCACACGGTGAGTCTGTGATCAGTAAAATCACCCATCCTGTGAGCTGAACTGCATCAGAGGCATCCATGTTACTTGTGTCAAATTTCATTTTTTTTCAATATTTTTCAATGATTTGTCACTTCACGTAATGTTACTGAGGAAGACGACTCTCTTATTTCGTCAGTTCCTTATGTTGTTCCCACCCTCTCCATCCCTCCTTTTGTTTTTGACTTCACAACATAATGAACAGGCCCTCTGATTTCCACCCGCTTTATGGCTCAAAGGTAGTTTATTAATTGACTTATAATGGCTGCCTGAGCCCCACTCTCATATTCTCTCATAGTCTATGTCAAAGAAAGTTTCTAATGAGCTGCAGATTTGACTGCAGCAAGAAGAGGGAGGTGTACTGTATTTCCACACACACCATTCTCTGTATTTTTGTCTCTCTCTGCCTCTAGATTTAGATGTCATGTTAAGCTTATTGCTCTTTTTGTGTGTCTGTGTGTGTGTGTGTCTGTCTGTGTCTGTGTCTGTGTCTGTGTCTGTGACTGTGACTGTGTAGAAATTAATATAATGTCAGTCTTTGGGGCACCACAGTCGGACTGTCCCCTGTGAGCAGTGGGGCTCTGATCATACTGCAAGCCTGCTTTTGTGTAGACTCCTGCCTCTCAGGACACACACACACATACACACACACATGCTAGACTGATGAAAGGAGGAGACATTTCTGTAAATGATTAAATGGCAAAAAGTCTCAAGCTGAATTTGGGAAATTTGGGTTTTTCTATCTATCTGTCTGTCTGTCTGTCTGTCTGTCTGTCTGTCTGTCTGTACTGGTCAGGGAAGAAAGGAAAGGACAAAAAAGAATAAAAAAGGAGGAATATCATTATGACTCAAAGAAAGAAAAAAAGGCGTTTATTCACATTAGAACATATGTGGGTATAAAATTTGACCTGTTGTTATAATGATTCTCATACTGGAGGAAATTAACTGTAAAATGCCCCTCAGAGCTCATCCAGTTCCCACAATACTTTAATCAGCAGATGAAAGGGATTTTTAATTAAATGTTTGTTTATCCTCAAAAGAGAAAATGACTGAAATATCAATAATGTTAAAAAATACATACTAATCAGCCCCCGGCTCATATCATTAGTGAAACTGGTTTGGGGCAATAAACATCTCTGAACAGACCAAAGAGCGCCAGTATTTAGACTCATGGAGAACTAAAGAAGAATCTATTTAATCTGTTCAATCTGTTCTGAGTATTTAACTGTTATAGGAGATACTGATACTGAAGAGGTTGTTCTGCTTCCCAGCCTTTAAATGAGCAATTTATCAATGAATTTGAAAAATAATCAATACTTTAAACATTAATAAGAGCAGCAGGCCCATCAGTTATGGCTTTGTCTCCTTTATTTCTCTGTTGGAGCCATTTAAACCAGTTTTTAAAGAATGAGAGTCATCTTTTTTTTTATATAGTGTCTTTTTTGTCAAAAGGTCTTATCGAAAAAGTAAAAAACAACCAGATGAGCATATTGGTCTGACTCACAAACACATCTGACTTCACTACTCTGCCGTGCCACTTAGCCAAAGCCCATTAGGTTCTCCTGAAGACCTTCAGAGTCTCATTTAAAACAGGAGGAGCTCATGCATTTATTGGGGACTGTTATCATATTATCCGTAATATTTGGATCGTAGTATATTAAAAAGACGTTCATTTAGTTAAGTAGTAATGAGTATTTGTACTTTTGGAATAGAAAGACTGTATAAAAATGTATTTCTCTGTGCAATTATTGATCATAAGTTATAATAGAAGACACATTCATAATTGAAAGACGCCTTTGTCCAAATCTGTCGCTGTGTTATGTAAAATAAAGCACATTTAAAATCTGAATCACTGCATGTACTGCTTTCTCATATTTCCATAAATGACTGATTATGTGGATGCATGGACTAACACTTGGAAACACAAATTCCATTTCTTTGCTTCAGGCGACGTTTGGATCATGTTGATATTCTCTGAACTCTCATACTATGGTTGTGCGCCCTTGACTGCTGCAGCTCACGACACACCTGTCTCTGTCAAAAATCGATCCACTGACTACAGTTAGCTCAAATGCTGCAACTCAGTTCACATCCCCCAAGTCTCAGCGTCTCTACACCGGCCTCCTTTTCCATTTTAGGACTGATTTTATATTTCTTTAATGACTTTCGTGGTCCCACCATATATGTTTGAAGTTTTTTCTTCCTATGAGCCAGAACGTTGTCTAAATTTCGGAACAACTGACCGGAGACTACGTTAATATTTTTTTATAAAAAGCTCTAATTGATATTGTTTCACTGTTGATTTGATTAACATGTCACGTGATTATAAGACTAATCAATCAATCACATCTATATGAACCGACTAATTCACAGTTCATTTCTTCCTATGCTTTATCTTGACTTTAAAACCACCCAGATTAGCACAAACCAACTCAAAACTGTGTCAAATCAGAGAGACCATATGACCTCACACATAAAACACATAGAAGAAAACATATATAAAAAAATTAGGGTCGAAGGTCAGGACAAATATTTCTGTGTATTACTGTATTAGTGTGCGTACCTGTCAAAGGGTTCATTTGTGGATGAGCTCTGACAGTAAATTAACAAATTTTATTCACTTGGTAATAAATAAAATTAAATGTAAAACGCTTTACTGTCTTGGAGCCTCTCTCCACTTTTGAAGTAATATTTTAATTAGGTTGACTGAATGTTGAAAACAACACATTGCCCCACACTACTCTGTGGTCACGCTCAAACACAACTGGAATTCTCAACACATCCAAAAGGTTCTGCCAACTTAACTTTTAAACTGCATGAAAATTGTCCCATTTAGATGCCGTAGATTAAATGTAGATGTACAACAGGTTTGAGCAGCAATTACTCCAAAAGTTGAACAAAAAACAGAAACACACACACACACACACACAACACAAAAAAAACCAACACATGAAACCAGTCACATTCCTCTGTGCCATGTGTCTATTTTTCGCCTTCCTCTCTCTCTGCTAGCTTCAGCTCTGGGTAGGTGTTTAAAATGCCTCTTGCTAATGTTCCCTCATCCTCCCTTTTTTGCGTCATTCTCTGTTCTGCTCTTTCAAGTCTAAGTGACATATCTGAAACTTTCTGAGCAGCATTAAGGAAGTCAGTTTGGCTTCACTTAAAAGGCAAGTGTAAGAACAAAGCTTCTTGCTTCATCATAGCGTGTGTGTGTGTGTTTTTTTTTTTTTTTTTTTTGGTGTGTTTCTGTTTTGTGCAGGTATCCATTGTGACAGTGTGTGTGAGGAAGGACACTGGGGACCCAACTGCTCCTACAGCTGCACCTGTGAGAACGGAGGCTCCTGCTCCCCAGAGGACGGCACCTGTGTGTGTGCTCCCGGCTACCGCGGCACCAACTGCAGACGAAGTAAAGAAATAATTTATACACACTCACACACACTGTACTCTGCTGTCGCTGGCACAATATAATTACGGAGGAAGAACTTGAATAGCGCTACAAAAAACTGAATTAAGACCTGCTTCCAAATGTTTTTTGTCCTTTCTGTGCAGAGTTGCACATACCTGCGTGGGTTTCCTCCCACGGCTCAAAGGCATCATGTTTGGGTTAACTGGTGTCTCTAAATTGTCTGTAGGTCTGAGTGTGAGTGTGAGTGGTTGTTGGTCTCTGTCTGTCTCTGTGTGTTGGCCCTGTGATGGACTGGTGACCTGTCCAGGGTGAGTTGGGATTGACTCCAGCACCCAGCGAACCCAGAAATGGATAAGATGTTGAAGATGAATGAATGAATGAATGTATTGCTGGATTACTGGATTTAGGGGATAAAGGGTCGAAGGTCAAGCTCACTGTGACATTTTTTTGGCCATGACTTCTGAATTCATACATTAGTTATGACACAATTCAATTCAAATGTCTCTGGGGATAAAATTAAGTGACATGTCAAATCCAAATGTCAAAGGTCATCTTCAGTACATCATCATAATGCTTTGCAAACGCGCTCATGAAGGGGAGACTGAGACCATTTTGACTGCAAAAGAACTAGAATCACCTCCTTTTAGCTGCTTGGCAGAGGCAGCAGCTAAAAGGTGGTGATTGTAGTTCTTTTTCACATCTCCACATCTCTAGTAATTATGAACAACCCTGGAAAGTTCATTGCTGCAATTGGTTCTGCTGACGAGTATTTTAAAAGCCCACCTCTGATTTGTCACTCTGTCAGTTGCACAATGCTACATCTTGGAAACTGCTGCACTGCTTGAAGTAGTTTCACCAATCACCAAGCAAGTGTTCATGTAATTATAGTACAACTTGCTGCCCTTTAAAATATTTGAACAAAGTATTATAGAGTGCAGCATCCTGGAGTGGCTACAGTGTAGTCACTCAGTTTATTCTTCAGCTCCTCTGTTATTTTTTCCTTGACTGAAAATCAGATAGAAGTGCTGCTCAGAGCTCAGTGTGTGTGTGTGTGTGTGTGTGTTGTCCAACGAGGTGTAAGAAAGATTCATTTTAAAATCTGATTGAAGTAGAGTAGAGTTGTGAATCATATCCTCTATAGCCCACTCAAGATAGAGTCAGAGGCTTTTCACCGACATCGCCTGCAGTGTGAATACAAGGAGCATGTGTGTCTGTCAACCTGACACTGCTGTTGATGTGGGAATACAACACACACACTTTCCCTTTCTTCTCCCTCCTTCACAATGACGAATTTAAGGGTTTAGGCAATTATCTTCAAGTTGGAAAATCCGGTAGCATGAGAGAAGGTGTAGACGGGTCTGCACAGGCTCGTCTACCGTTTGGAGTAAGATCAATTAAAGTAAATTAAAGGCCTCTGGAGGACGTATAAGGGAAGATCTGTGCTGCAAGGAGCAGATTGACGCAGAGAGGGGATCCTGGGCACGACAGAACTTAAATCTACACGTCCACAAATCTACAGATATAGTGGACATATATTATGCTTTCATGTATGAACGCATCTTAAATTGGGAAGAAGTGGAGTATGAAGTCTATTATTAAAATGATCAAAGAGCTAATCTAAGAATTAATCAAAAGTTTCTCCTCGACTCTAAATCTCTCACACCACACTTTATACACAGACACACACACTGGTCTTTCACAACCCTCTAACAGGCAGTGCTGTGTGCAGACATTATGGGCAACAGCTGCTTAAGAGATAAAAAATTAAAGATGTCAGCCTCACAGACTACTGAGTCACAATATAAATACATAAATTGCAATGTGGCTCCTTCTCATAGTGGAACAATGAGGCTGAGTATGTTCTGTGTACTCAGGTGAAGGGATTATTATGAGGCAATTGATACATGGGCAACATCCATTTTGGGTGTAATAATTAAGGGTTAATTACTGCCAAGAATAGCACATTGTGTTGAACATAATGGGCCTGATAAAGCAGCTACTTTTTCCAAGGCCTACTCAAGACTAAAGTAAAAACAAAAAAAATTAAAATTTAAATTCAATCAAGAAATAGAAAAAAAATCAATAAAAATTGCAAACATTAACTCATCATTTCAGCTGCTTCAGCAGTACATGAGGTGGTCTGTACATGTGCTAACAAGTTTGTGTGTGTGTGTTTTTCTTTGCTCTCTGCAGCCTGCTCACCTGGTTTCTACGGCCATCGCTGCAGCCAGTCATGCCCTCAGTGTATCCACAGCGTCGGAGCATGCCACCATGTCAGTGGACAATGTGAATGTCTCTCAGGCTTCTCTGGCACACTCTGCAACCAAGGTCAGTGGCATCTTTCTACAGCACTTGCTTCTAAAACAAAGTCCAGCTTCTTTACTCCTTTGGTCGGGTCCAACATGTCCCATAATGCAACCGTGAGCGGCCATTAACTCCCCTTCAGTGTCCAGGACTAAGCATTGAAAACAGGGACCACACGAGTCATACTTGAACTGTGGAAGGAGCCTTTGCAATGCCTCTCTATCCCTCTCTCTCTCTCTCTTGCACAGACACTGTGGGAGGCCGGGGTTAACAGGTCACAGGTCATAGGTCACCAGTCTGTCACAGGGCTGACTTATAGAGACAAACAACTATTCACACTCACGGCTTCACCTATGGCCAAGTTAGAGTCACTAATTAGCTGAACCTGCATATCTTTGGACTGCAGGAGGAATCTGGATGACCTGAAGCAAAACCACACAGCCACAGATTCAAATCGAAAACGTCCTCACTGTGAGGCCACAGTTGCAACCACTGCACCACCGTGCTGCCTTCAGTTATTAAATTTAAATATCGAATGAAGCCCAGTAAAAGTAAATTAAGTGACTCAGGAAGAGATGCAAACGAATGAATGAATCCCAGATTTGCATTGTTGTTCATGAAGTCATAGACACAAAGCCTGTAGCCTGTCAGTCAGGACGCTATACACTCTACTCCCAGCAACACACCTTTTGTTAAAGGCTTTTGAAACATCAGATCATTTGACCAGCCCCCTTTACGCTCTCACCCACTCAGAGGCGGGAGATCTTCAAACCTGATGCACTTGCAGTTCTGTTGTGTGACTCCTGATATATACTATATCAGCAGTCTGAATGCCAAGGCAACACATGCCTGCATCCAAAATATCACAGAGTCAGAAATTCAGGACAAAAGCCAAACAACGTGACAGCTGCTCAAGCAACGTTTACAAACCCACCACTAAAATGACTGATTTGAAACATCTGTGCCAGTGTTATAGCCAGAGCTTTTTTGGTTATGCTGAATTTCTAAAGTCTAAGGGCTGAGGTTTTTTACGCCTTCAGTGGAGCATGTCAGAGGGTTTCGGCTTCCTCTCCAGAGTTTGATTAGTGGAGTGTGTGACTGGTCATTTCTTTAACTCTCTGAAACAGACACACTGACATTCAGACCTGCTTCACACTGTGATCAGTGAACTGTGTGGAGGTGAGAGGAGCCAAGGTCTGAACTTCTCGCTCTCCAGCTCCAGCTCTCCAAAAACTTTTCATATTGTCCAAGAGAAAGGCTACCTGTACTCCTCAAGTATACAGGCTACTTTCCACTCCGGCTGTTTGGGTCAGGGTTTCATATCTGACAGCAAATCTTTCAAACTAATTTAAAATGATCCCAAACTGACCTCAGTTCAGATCCTGTTTTAAGCCTCCAGCTTATATTTTATCAGTCACCAACTTGTTTTGTTTTGTTTTGTTTTTTCAAGTCAGAAAAAAAAATTAGGGGAGAAGGTGGAGCTGAGGTGGAGTGAGGGCTGGATCTGAACTGCTCTGTATCCTTATCGTGTGTCAGTGTGTCAATCATCCAGTAGCCACAGCCAGATAAAACTCCTGCTTTATGGTCTATTTTCATTTAAAAGGGACAATCATGTCAAAAATTATTTTGTGCTGTATTCGAAAAGACTTGAAACTACAGGCTGAGTCCAGAAATGCATTAGGAAAATATTGACTGGGCTAATAAGTCAAGTGAGAATTAGTGTCATTTTCACATAGACTTCAATGTAATCTGACTAGAATGAAGGTTGAAGTGGTTTCAGCATGAGCTTCACTTTTCACTTTATATCCGCTTTTATATACAGTCTCATTTCTCCCTCTGACACGCCTCCAAGTTGATTCATTTCATCCTGACAGAGATTTTAACCAAGAAATTTTTTACCCATCTCACATACAATATGCACCAAGATCAGTGTTATCACCTAGTGATGAAATCAAAGGCTGTACAAGAACTGCCCTGAAAAACAAAACAAAAAAGTTGACAGAATCCAAAGGGATTGCAGCACTGTGCCCGTCAGGAAACTAATTTCCACGATGAACAGACCACAAGCTAAGGCAACAATTCTTACACATTTCACATTTTGTATTAACCCTACCTGTCCAAAACACTTACAACAAAGACCGATCAAGGTCTACACAACAACTGCCAACGAGGTACAAGTATAATCCCATTCTAACATCACAAATGTCAAATATGAGATAACGCAACAATGCATTAAAGGAAATCCCACATGCTACTTCAACGATCAGTTACTCATCAAACCTGAAATAAAGGAGCTTTTGATTTGTTATGAATTTGTTGTTCTCTTAGGAGGGAAATACACACAGATGATGTAGAAACAAAGAATGCATTCTATCTATTTATTTAAAGGAAGCCAAATAGATCATCTAAGCATATGTCATGGTTAGTCAGTAGTGTTGGTGAGAGGATGCATGAGAGAGGAGGATTTCATGGTGCAACTAAAGAGTACAATGGAGGTTTTTGATTTTTAGTGCTGTCCGAGCTACACCAATGCCAACTCCACCAAGCAGCCTCTGTGAGCCAGTTTTTCTAAACACCAGTCAGGTTATTTAGGGGTACAAGCCATCACACATCACAGCTGGTGTAAAGTTGAACCATATCAGCCTCTCTAATGAAAACATCCTTACACAACCTTCCTCTAATAATCCACGAGTGAGAAATGAATGGCTACGTGCAAAGTGAAGCTCTTTAATGTCTGTGTTTGCTTAGAAATAATGTTAATGGTAAAAAAAAAAAAAATTAAACCTTGGCCCAGGCCATGCTCCTTTTCACTGCTCCCACCACTTCATGTGCTTCTGAATCATCAGTTTGCCAGCTCCTCCTGTGCATTAGTATTCAGTCTGCAGGTTAAACAGGTGTTAATTCTCTTATGAAGGTTCTTGGCCTTCATGCGTTGATTCATTGCTAAGTGGAATTTTAAATAGAGACAGTGGAGGCGTGTGCTCTGAAATATTCATCAACATTAAACATGAAGATGGCCTAAGTTATGCCTCATCCAACATTAGCCATTCTGCCGGCCGCTGCATCTTTGAGCAGGCTCCATAGATAACTGGCTGAGCTGCGATGAATCAGATGTCCAGCACTGGGACTTTTAATCGCCTTCAGAGCCAATCCTGCTCCTTCCCTGCTCCCTGTATGTTGCATACGCCTTTGAACAAGCTAATGATGTTATTGATTTGTAAACTCTTAAAGGGTCTGTTGCATCTCAGAAGACGACAACTCATTGTGTGTTAATTGTTAAGTGAGACAAAATAGGTTTCCGCCACTTTAATGGAGAAATCTAATTCCTCTTCCAAGTGGAAATTAAACACAAATCTTACATAAAGGAAGTCTATGCTTTGATGGAGTACATGCAACATTTTACCAATCACAACAAATCAGACCAAATCATATTTTTGTTGGCCCTTTAGGCTACAGGGAAATGAAACACAAAATGAAATTCATCTTCAGCAACACATAAAAACACGATTGCTGTTTTTACATCTGCTTGCTTTAATCCCCATGAACGGGAACAAGGGGTTGGGAGTCAGATTTTTAAATTTCTTCTGAATGAAAAACTCACCAAAAACTGTGTCCTTCTTGGGTCCTCAAAAGATGTGGACTGTTAAATACTTCTTTGTGTCCTGACCACTATCCCTTTTGTATGGGTCGTGGTCTCACACTATGTTTTGTTGCACATAATTGGGCTGGTTGTCTCTGTTATTCTATAAGGAGCGATCATTAAAAAATTATTTTAAGTTTAATTTCAATGAACTGTCACAGCCTCACATATAATAATGAAAGTCTATTTCATCCATATATTAAATAATAATATGTGTGGAACAAAACAACTATTATCAGTCATGATGTGACAACACACCCTGAAGGGACTGTGACAAACTGAAAGCAGCAGACTCTGAATCATCATTTATAATGATGATTAAAGGTAACGTCATTAATCTCTCGTTCAGTCCGGTAATAACGGGTCACTGTGGGTGTGTAGCCACAGCACCTCCAGGTAGAACACCTGTAAAAGATGTCTAATATGGTGTTTTGAATTTTATGGTTACAACTATGTGTGTGTGTGTGTGTGTGTGTGTGTGTGTGAGTCATGGCGACAACAGCAATGACTGTTAAAAACAAAAAACACTGCTGTTTCATTCTCTTTAATTGATTATTCTATTTCAACTTTTTAGTTGGAAAAAATGTCAAAAACATAAAAAGTTTAAAGTTTTATGAAAAAACTCTTAAATAAATGAAGTTTATGTTCCTAATTTGATCAAGTTTTCTTTTATTCCTCAAAACGTATTGAAAATAGTACTGTAAAGAACTGGATCCATAAATAGCACTAGTATTAGTATTGACTACAGTTGATCACATATTCAAAGCTTCCAGACTTTAAAAAACAACAAAAAAAACATCAACACAAAACAGTATGAAGGGGCAGCGTATCTAACAGGGGCCTCAGTATCCTCAGACCAGGTGGAAATCTCAACCCCCCCCGAGGTTCAACTCAAAGTTATGCCCTTGTCTTCATAGATATTTAATATGTTGTGGTTAAATGTACAGTTTACACCAGAGGTCAAATTGATCCTGTAAAAGAGATGAAGTTGAGGCAACCTGATAGTTGAGGGATTAGACTGCACACCATGTGGCATAACTGCTCTTAGGAGGAGTTTGGTTTATTCTGGTTTAAAAAAAAAAAAAAAAAAAAAGCTGGCCTACTGAAAAATTACAAACAGAACAGCATCTCACAAACCAATGGGTGATGTCATGGTGGAATTGACAGCTGGGGGCAGTAACATGATGTGGTCCCTCCCTCTGGAACCAGCCAGGATCTGAGCTGCAGCACTCTGGACCAGACAAGACACAGAGCCTGGTTCTCCATTTATATTAATGATAGTAATATATTCCTCAATCTTTGGTGGGGCTCTCAGGAGTTGGGTATTGAAGTGTTCGTCAAGCCAATTCACGGCCATGTCACTGCACACTTGAATGGCGTGAACATAATTCACTGACACGGCTCTTTGAGGCTTTTTCATGCTCCTCTGACCTAATGGCTCATACGCTGATTACACACAGATTTTCTGTTGCTCAAAAAATGAATTCATTGTTTGCAGCCTTCAGTAATGATTGTGTATGACCTGCAGTTCAAGCTGTGGCCACTTTCAGCATCCAGTACTTTAGTCTGTGAGCTTTTTAGACAAAACAATGTCATTATGTAAAATTAGCTCATTATACACAAGAGAGGAGCTGAAAAGCTTGTACTATTCATCATCTCATGACCCCTTAGAGTCATCATGTGACCTGTTATGGGGTTGCCATCCTCAGTTTGCAAACTCTAAGCCATACTTCCTCCATCTTAGTTGTTTTACGCCTGCAGATTGACAATTCCGTGCAATGTTGATGTTGAGCCATCAACATGCATACCACTCTTCCTGTAATATGCCCCCTTCTACCTCGCTGACATGCTCCACCCCCACACACCCCCCATGACCTCCGTTCATTGGAAGAAAATCTCCTCTCCCTACCTGCACAGACCAAGCACCGAACCTGGGGGTACAGAGCCTTTTCCGCTGCTGCCCCCTCCCTATGGAAATCACTCCCCAAATTCATAAGGGACTGCGCACACCTCCCAATTTTCAAAACCCTTTTAATAAGTTTTTAACTTATGACTTTGGGGCCACTGTTTTAACTGCTCACCGGCTCACCGATTTGCTCTTTTGTCATGTTGATGTCAATTTTATAATATGTTCTATATGTTTTTTCTATGGACAACGTCTTTGAGCACTTGTAAAAGAGCTTTTCCAAATAAAACTTATTATTATTATTATGAATTTCCCCTTGGGGATGAATAAAGTTATATCTATCTATCTATCTATTATTATTATGTTAGCATGTCATGTTTGCACAGAGCTAACATGCTAACATGACCCAGGCCCACCATCTAACCATGACGTGTGATTTTTCTCAAAGTTTACCTGAAATCTAATAAGGGATCCTCTCTTCTCATTGGCTCACCAACTGGCTGTTACTGGAGATCCATCACTGTGCCAAACGTAAAGTGCTAATACACTTTGCTGGGGCTCCCAAATAGAATTATAGCACCAATGCTATTTATCCTCTGAAAATCGGGAATCATGTGTCCTGACAATCAGCCCTGTAGTTATTTAACATTCGTTGATAACCAAAGGACTTTTTTCCTCACTGTAAACTCTCATGTAATGTAATTAAAAAAGTGTGCAAAGTTCCAAGAAAATCACCAGGGAGCCACAGTCCAGTCTCTCTCCTGCTAATTATTTCTGCTAAACTTTCCTGGTTTGAGTTAAACACCCATTAGTCTTTGAACTCAGTTTTACAGACACTAGTCACACATTGCTAACTGTTACGTAAGTGGCGGGACTTCATTGTGGTATTCATAATGATTTTAATTGCAGTTGTATTCACAGTAAAGATAGACTGCCCTTTTTTTTTTTGTTTTTTCATCTTTTAGAGAAACAATGTGTAGGACAGGCTAATGGCTATTAGCGCTACGAACAGGCTTACCTTGTTAATAAAGACAATAAGTTTTATTTTTCAGGTTGAGAAACATGGTAAAATTCAAATACTCTGGAAGAGTAATGTGAAAACAATGAATATTTCATGTGTACTGTATCTATGTAAATATGCAAATATATATCATGTATTTATTTGATCTAATTTCTGCATAATCAGGAAGAAATAACAAACATTCATGAAAAAGTAATGCAACTGCAGTGTATTACGAAGACTACAAGCTGCACACTGTCTTATTGTGCACTGTTGTATGTACAAGGAAAATACTCCTTAAACATTTAAAGTTTTCTGACATTAGGTATTAATCATATTTCTACCTTTTACTCTTTAAAATGCAGTATGATGTTTCAGTGTTACTTTCCCTTTTTCGTATCCTGCCCAGAAAATCACAATCGAAAAAATAGAGATTGTTATAGTTACTTGTTTAACTTAATAAACTCAGAGATATGAGATAAAACCAAAAATGTTGAAATATTACATAAAGAAATGGCAGTATGTCATCTAGTTAATTGGGAATAATGAAAACACCCCAGAGCAAATTAATTTACAGTTTCTATGCCTCTCTAGTTTATCAGTGTAAGAAAATTATGTGAGAAAAGAGGAAATATTACATCCGTAAGCAACAAGATATGCATTTTCCTAAAGTGATTAACTGGAAAACATAGTAAATTTGTAGAGAGTTTCTTCTGGCTCTTTTAGGGGACAAAGAAATTTTTGTCTTATTGCTGACTACCTGTTTTCTCAGGAAAAACTTATTGAATTAAAGCCACTTAGCAGTCATAGTTCATTTCAAAGCAGAAGAAAATGCAATTCAATTGTTACTAATTGTTCATCAAATTAAAGATAATTGAAGCTTATGGTGACTAACACAGATTTTGTATGCAACAAAATCGGTCGACAAGAGAAGGTCGACAAATCATCCTTCAGTTTCAGTGAGAGATGCTTATTTGACTTACAGAGTTTTATTCCAGATGTGTTCGTCTGCTTTATACTTTCAAACATCTTAGTTAGAACTTTTCCGTCTTCTCTTTCCCACTCTGAGAAAAACATTGACTGAAATGACTACGATGGCGTAGTGGTTAGAAGGTTGTGGGTTCAGCTCCTGGCGTGGGGCCTTTCTGTGTGGAGCTGTGTGTGTGAGTTCTCCCTGTTTCCTCCCGTGTTTCCTCCAGGTACTCTGGTTTCCTCCCATCATCCAAAAACATTAACTGGTGACTCTAAATTGTCTGTAGGTGAGTGGTTGTTGGTCTCTGTCTGTCTCTGTGTGTTGGCCCTGTGATGGACTGGCGACCTGTCCAGGGTGACCCCGCCCTTGTCCAATGTGAGCTGGAGAAGGGCGGGGCTTGTCTGTGAGCTTGTCCAATGCGGGGGGGCTCCAGCACCCCCCACAACCCAGAAATAGATAAGCGGCTGAAGGTGAATGAATTAATGAATGTGACACCCGAAGTGAGCTGGGATTGGCTCCAGTACCTCCCATGACCTAGAAGTGGTAGAAGATCAGTGAGCGACTAAAATAAGTTCAAATTAAATTTGTAGGTATTGGAGCCATCAGTTCTGTGTGATTTTCTCAGTTAACAGATATTGTAAATGTAAAAGTTGGATACAACATACTCAGGTGTTCAAAACATAGTTCACCCAGATGGATTTGCATTTTTAGGAATCTGTCTTGCAGACTTTTTTTTTTTTTTCAGAGTTAACCCTCTGAACGCTGACCCAAATATATTCCCAGATGTTAGATTTGCACCTACATTAATGAAATAAAGCCAAATTTGGTCAAAAGTCTTGTTTATTGATGTAAACTGCACTGGGGTGGTTAATGGTTCTTAAAACCAAAAATGAATCTTCTTATGGATATCAACGCCAAATTAAAAGCCTTTAGTTTTCTCCCTCTGTGACATTCCGTTGAAAAACCTTAATAGTTACTGACATGTCAGACAGCATGTAAATGACACAGTGATTGTGTAAATAGAAATTAATATGATTTTGTCTTGTATCAAAAACAATACGCCAGGAATAAAAACAAAGGCTTTTATATGTTTGAATTGTGACATTATATGACATTCATTAATGGAAATGTTGGATTTTCACCATGTTGTTCAGTTCTCATTTTACAGATGGACATTCATTGTGCAAAGAGATTTTGCTTGAAGCTGATTTTATTTTGATGTTTTTATAATGAAGTCATGTTGACTAAGTGACTGATTGCACGTGTGTGCTTTTTGCAGTGTGTGCCAGTGGGAAGTACGGCAAGGCCTGTGCTGAGACGTGTCAATGCACCAACAACGGCACGTGTAACCCCACTGACGGCTCCTGTCAGTGCTACCCCGGCTGGATTGGCAAGAACTGCTCCAAACGTGAGAACCGCCAAATAATCCGTCTTCCACTCCCATACACACACACACTTTCTCTGCTCTCCCTTCAGCATGTATCGAGCACTCAGAAACAACAGGGGACAAAAAACGTCTAAAGGCAGATACTCCATTGGCTTTGACATTAATTATCTGCCTTCCACTGAACAGAGCTTCTGCAATCACTCAATCAGCTTTGGCGCTAATGAAGCTGCAGACTCTGTTGGCCCGTTTGAGACTTTGTACACATAGATGTGTTTATTCATCTTTCTTTAACTGTGTGTGTGTGTGTGTGTCATTTGCAGCTTGTCTTCAGGGGTCATGGGGTCCAGACTGCATCCACACTTGTAACTGTCACAATGGAGCCCAGTGCAGCGCCACAGACGGAGAGTGTAACTGCAGCTCGGGATGGACAGGACTCTACTGTACTCAGCGTAGGCCTCACACTCACACTGGCACACACACAGCTCTAACAGGGGAAACAGTGATCCAGTCTCACTTTTTGCTCCTGCTCCTACTTCATACCTACAGCCCCACCTTGTGGCTGACACTATAGCTACATCTCTGGAAATGTTCACTCTTCCAATCCTCCCTTCGTTCCCTTTCCTTTGTCATCACAGCAAAATTTTCATCTCAGAAAGCAAAAGTGTTTCCTTTAATATCATGTTTTAGAAAGAAAGAGGACGTAGTTGCATGTTCACAATTATCTTTCTTATAACCATGTGGTATCACTCTCATGTTCACGTTCTGTTCATGCTGCTTCACTTCATACAGCATCAGGGAAATACCTTACCTTCCTCTGCCCACCACCCAGCATTTTGTATGTGTGCGCAATGATTTGTTCATCCCCTCTGGTCTTCAAGCCCATGTCATCTCACTACTAATTCAACTACACTGTCTACAGATAGCTGCCCACATCCAGTTCAAAATGGGTCTGCACCATCTACTTGAAATCATTCAGCTCAATGCTTCACAGCCACGATGTTTCTCCATGACCGTGGAGGAACACAGTGGCTGACCATCCCTGACCAGCACCATCTCAGTCCAGACTGTTCTTGAAGTGATGCTTTTCAATCACTTCATCTGCAGAGATTATCCATGTTGTTCCTACCGTTACAGAACAGATCAGCCAATCCTGAAAGAGATTCTTCCAAAATCAGCTGAATATTGGTGGATCGTCCCTGAGACGCTGAGTGTGGAGAAAGGACAACTGAGAGCACAATGCAGGCGGCGTGAGTTTATACACTTGTCCTGTCTTCCTCTTCAGGATGTCCTGCAGGCTTCTACGGCCCCCAGTGCGCCGAGGTATGTCGCTGTCAGAACGGGGCGGACTGTGACCACATCACAGGACAGTGTTCGTGCAGGACGGGCTTCATAGGGCAGAGCTGTGAACTTAGTGAGTATCAGTGTACAGCTTCAGTCAGCTTTCTATTGTAGCACTTAAGCAAATATGATCACAAGATGTCACACAGGTAAACAAAAGAGCGTCCCAACTGTTTCCTCTGTTGCACTTGTAAAGTACTTTGACAAATATAAAAGAGAAAGTGAATTAAGCTCAGTAAATCGTTTGATTAATTTAGTTTTACTTGCTTATTTTGATATCGGGTAATAACTTGCAAGACTAGACAACAACGGACTTTTCTTTTTATTTTTTTATCTATAAACTACTTCTGAATTCTGCTGATATTCTCCTGATAATTTATTCTATTCATCATATACAACACAAAAAAAAAAGAAATGATGTCCAGCCAAATCTAATTCCATTGAATTGTAATTCATTCATTGCAGTTCAAGTGTTTAATAGGCAACAGACAGGAAACACTGTAGACACAGAAAGACAGAAAACAAGAATAAACACAAACAATAATAAAAGAAGACAAAAGCACATGAAAGTGCTTTAACCTGAAGATTAGGCTTTTGCTAAACAAAATAACAAACATACATGCAGTTACACACAGTTATTTATATTGTTGCAGGCTACAGGGAACCCTAACCGTTTTGCAGTTTCACATAACATGCATAAACTGATATTAAACCCAGAAATGAAAAGGATCATCAGATGTCTGACTTTCCACCTTTGGTATTAGTGTTTCCAGCTGTCCAAGTTAAAGCTGCATTGCTTGTTCTGTGTGCAGAGTGTCCTGCAGGGACATTCGGCTATGGCTGCCAGCAGCTATGTGAGTGCATGAACAACGCCACGTGTGACTACGTGACAGGAACTTGCTACTGCAGCATCGGCTTCAAAGGCATCCGCTGTGACAAAGGTGAGAGCTAAAGGGAGCACACTGGGCTGGACTGGATTCCACAAGGCTGCTGCCTCAGATGGGGGTTCAGAGGAACCACAGAGAGGAGGATGGCAGAGGGAAATGCTGCTACACCACAGAAATTTAAAAGGATACTGAAGCACAAACATCTACTTTAGTAGGTGAAAGTTTTTCTATAGGACAAAAGTACACATATTTCTCTGAGGGTTTGATGGACTGAAATGGTATTTGCTTTTTATTTTATATGAAGTTTTTTGTCTTTTCTAACTTTCACTTTGAGTGAAAGATCCTCTATCACCTTTCACAATAGATGGGTTTTTACTAAGGCTCTACAATTGATCAGAAATAGAAATTGCAATATACCAATTATAGGTATATTTGGCTTTTATTTGTTAAGAGTAAAACGTGTCGTCACATTATTCTCCATTCCAGCGGTTAGAAGTTAAAAGTGTTGTGGTGCTGCAGTTATGCCCCAGTCTTCAAATCCTAGTCATCAATTAAAGTTTTTGTTGGTTTTTGGTACAAGACAATGAAACAGAAAATGATCATTCTAACTGAAATTGTAATATCTGACAACATAATCACAATATAGATTTCTTTCATGCAGCCATTGTTTTAACTAATTGACCACAGGATGTCTGAAAATATTGAATGCTAAAGAGCCTTAAACCTGAGTTCAATCTAATGACCATCAGAGTTGAAGTGACACAGCGGGTGAATATAGAAAGCAAGATATAAAAAAGATGTGCAGGAAAGGTTGGAGAGTCATTGTGATAATGCTGCTCAGTAACTGCTGGATATGTGTGACCATACAGGAACGTTGACTCTACATTTGCCTTGTCCTTAAGCAACATAAAATTTCAGTGACCCTCACCCAATCACAAAAATCTAAATAAAATGTTCCCAGAGCAAGAGGAAGGGGCACTCAAACAAACTTTTTTTTGTATTGCACTTTTCATCCAAGTCAACAGCACAAAGTGCTTCACAGGTTAAAAAAAAGAAAGAACACAGAGAACACAAAGGGAAAAAAAACATACAAACAAGTTAGTATGAATTCATTGTGTGCAAGTCATATTTACTTACATACTAAAGGGCCAATATAGATTGTGGAGGACTTTTGTTTGCAGGTTTTCTTGTAGAAACAATGAGTGATATAGCTACAAGTGTGACTCTAACATGTCTGTTAATCCATTGACTCTCAGCTGCTCTGATGATGGAGGAACTCAACCCCTACACCAAGATCAGCCCGGCGCTCACGTCAGAGCGGCAGTCGCCCGGCGCCGTGCTGGGCATTATCTTCCTGCTGCTTCTCATCATGGCCATGCTTGGCCTTGTGGTCTGGTTCCGTTATCGGCAGAGAGAGAAGGGCCACCATGTGCCCAACGTCAGCTACACCCCCGCCCTGCATATCAACTCCACTGACTACTCACTCTCAGGTAAGTATCCTCACCTGTGAGTGTCTGTACATCCAGGCAGCTTAGACGACCGGTGTCTGGGCTGCCCTGATGATTATTGTCAGGATTGTTTGATGCATTGATAGTTTAGTCTGAAAATCGTAAAAAAATGTCCACCACCTCTTTTAAGGCTTTAAAACCTCAGATCGATATGAAGCCGAGAGAAAACATTTGTTGGATAATTTACCCACGCAATTAATCAATGCACCCTGATCTACGCTGTGTGGGAGCATGAACATTTATTACCTGGTTTCAGCTGGTGTTCCTTCTCGAGCACACATATTACAGGGATGTGTAAATATATACCGTTGTATCTGTGCTGATGCCACGTGGCAACAGCAGGGCTGCAGTGCACAGGCCTGCTTTCCTCTGCAGATTCTTCTCCCAGTAACAGCTCTCTAGGCCGCTGCTTCTCCAACCCGAGCTATCGCACCCTGGGGCCCTGCACCTACGCCGCACACTACGCCAAGCCAGACAACAGGGGCTCTGCCAAGGTGGGTTTAAGCCACTTACACAAAGTACTGCATGTTTGCCCATCAGGATGCTGACAAAAATATATGATGCCAGCTGAAGTTTGCTGATTGAATTTGAGCCTCAGAACAGAGATACTTCAAAGAGTTTAAAGTGGTTTAAAAATCAATAACATGCAAGAAATCTATAGAATAGATTAAGCTGCACTGATGTTAGTCGTGGGTAAAGGCGCGTTAACGACAATCAGCAAATCATCCAAGATTAATTACTTCAATTACATGAAGAAGCAGCCATATTTATGAGAACAGCCATTTTCGTGTTTTCACCATTAGCTTAATTAGCTATAGCTGATATGTTCCAGTGACTTAAGCCTCCTCCCATTATTGAACTCCCTGAAAATATATGAGATGGTCCATTTGGATAAAGTCTTTGTGTGTATGTGCTCTGTTTTCCAGATGACGACAAAGAAGCGGCACAGGAACAGCGCTCCAGAGTGGGGCGCCTACAGCAACCTCAGTCAGCTGGGTCAGTTGGAGTCTCTACACCTCTTGACTTGTCTTTTTGTGTTTTAGGGTTTAGGGTTTAGCTTGTTAAGGATTGTTAAGGATTTTGTTAATAGTTCATTGTACGTCTGAATAGAAGATGGCCTAAAATTAGACTGAACTGTTCTTTAGCTCCACTGAGTTTATTCTGTTTAAGAGCTAGCATTTTAGGTCACATGGAGCAGTTCTGTCTTTGTTTGTGGTTCGATGCAGCTCACATGTGGACAAACCATAGATGTGGTCTGCAGCCAGACTTGAGAGGAAGCCCTCTACTCCTTGCAAACAGTCCAATGACTGTCCAGCCAATTCACCTTTCTCTAAATCCCAACTGGACATCTTCCAGCAAATCTTTTATGTGGAAGAACCGAAAGTTCTCACGTTTTCATGTTAGACAGCGTCATTTGTGAGAAAATGAGAAGCGATGAAACTCTAATAATAACTAGACCTGTGGGCAGCACAGTGACATAATGGTTAGCGCTGCACAACAATAAGTTTGAGGGTTTGATTCCCAGGCGTGGGGCCTTTTCGTGTGGCGTTTGCATGTTCTCACATCGTGTGAGGGTTTCCTCCAGGTACTTCGGTTTCCTCCCACCGTCCAACGACATGCATGTTTAGGTTAATTGGTGATTCTAAATTGTCCGTAGGTCTGAGTGTGTGTGTGTGAGGGGCTGTTTGTCTGTTTGTTAGCGCTGTGATGGACTGGCAACCTGTCCAGGGTGTACCCAGCCCTCGCCCAGTGTGACCTGGGATTGGTGCTGGTACCCCCCATGACCCAGAAACGGATAAGTAGTAGAAAATTAATGAATGAATAAATGAACTAGGCCAGTAAGTCAGTATGATCAAGGTAAGTAAGATCAAAGGAAAGGTAAAAATTAATGAATGAAAAGTTACCTGAGTATATTAAAATACTCAGCATAAATAAATAAATAAATAAGCAGCATAAATAAAAAGCTTACCCCTTACCTGTCAGTGAATGAAGCAAGGTGATTAATATGCACAACAATAATCAAGTATAAAACAATATTATTAAAGCATGCATCAGACAGTATAAAAAGATAAGGAGATAAAAGAAGATTCAAAGGAGGTCACTGTGTCTGATTTGAGTCAAAGTGTTAATCTCAATAATTCAAGAGGGAGCACTTTTAAAATATCTCTGCTTCCTGTAACAGTATTTGTGTGGTTGTTACCGATGCACAGTAATGGAACTGCTCCCTCTGCCTTTGCAGGTGTTTACTGCATCGACCGGCGCTATAGCTATCACCTGGAGCCGTGCTACAGAGGTACAGTGTGGGGTGGCCTGTGTGACCTCATCACTTCTGACTCCCCAGTCAATCCTCTTGCTCAAGATGGTTCCCTCAGCCAATGACTGCAGCCTCTCGCTTGCATTTTGACCCCTGGCTCTGTCACCTGTCTCGTGGGATGTGTGACAGAGCGACACCATGTGTAGTTAAACCAGATGCAAAAGACGCATCATCTTATTAGCCTGACTGGCTGTGCACCACCAGCAGAACTGACACAGGTACATGCTATAGAACACAGAAGGCATTTTGGCCCAATTCAGTAAATCTTGGAGCCAGGATCTGACAAATCTAAGGGACTCTGGACTCTGGGTCTGTAAAGTGAAGTACATTGAGTACATTGCAAGGCAGGCCCAGCTCTCAATCCACCTTTCTCTTTCTTCGGGATTCAAAAAACAAGATGGCTGGCAGAAAAATTTGAAACTGGAAGCCTCGTGTCAGCAGCTCACAAACCAATGGGGGATGTCATGGTGGGCAACATGAGTCTAGATTTAAAATGTTTTCAGATCTCGTGAATTTGAGCTTTACACACAACAGATAAGATTACTTTTATTTGACTGAAGCACCTTTTCACAGTTTAAAGCCATGTTAGTATTTTATATGATACAAAACCATCATCAGGGCAAAAAAGACAAAGAAACTTTGTCATAAACAAACAAAGTTTCAGCATGAACTTGATCCACGTTGTGCACCTGAATGCTGTGCTGCCCTGTTACCTGGAATGTGATACTGATTTGATGTTGTCGATATGTACCTGCCTCAGCTGACAGGTGTGTTTGTGTCTCTGCAGGATGACCCCGTCTCCTCCCCTCTCTGACCCATCACCACTCGTTAGCCCCCCCCCCCCCCCCCCCCCCCCCCGAAGGGACCCTCCCGTACAATAACTGACTGCTGTGTGTTTTCCTCTCACTGATTGTGTTTCTCCTCCAGCTGCAGCTACTCAGTTTTTTTTTTTTTGTTTGTTTGTTCTTACCTGAACTGCCTTTGAATGTTGACTAACCTCTGTTCTTCTAATGTTTCTTAAACGATAAATCTCATTGTATTCTGGATTTTTCATTTTTTCAACTGCTGTTTATAATGAAAATATAAATCTAAAGAAACACCAGAGAGTCACTGTTAGTCTGGGTAAAACATTCCTTCAACATTCCTTCTTCTAATTCTAACTCTAATTCTAATTCATCACTATGTGGTTTATTCAAATCAGTGCTGCTGCCCTGCTGTCTCAGCTGCTCATGCCAAAACCAAATGTAGATCAATCCACGACTGTAAATGATCCCCCACAAATGCTGTATTTCGTATATATATTTATATTTCAGAAACGTGAGCAGCTGTGTTAGGAAACAACATAGCTTTTTTTTTTTTTTTTTTTTTTTTTTTAAAGCTAAATGTATAGGTGCATTGCATGAAGTTGTAATATTGTTGGAGAAGTTCATTTCACAATTGAAGTTGTGAAAAGTGAAACTTTTGGGTATTTTAGATTAATAGCACAGTGTGGAATATTTCAAGCCTTTTATTATTATTATTTTGATGATTACAGTTTACAACTCACTAAAATAAAAAATCCAGTTGGATTAAATTTATGCAGTATAAATACAGGATACCATAAGGAAGACTGGTAACTGAACAGTTGTCCAAAGGATGATCATCAACATCCTCCACAAAGACAGTAAACAGAAGGTCATAGCTGAAGATCATTCTGGGTGAAAGTTTCACTTTTTTAATGAAATATTGGATTTTTTTTTCACAATTTGTTGAGATAAACTTGTAGATAAAATATTAGAACATTGTTTGTTTCTTTACAGAGTCACTACAGCTGGATTTTTCCTCATATGACTAAACTCAATTGTTCAACAAGCCCTCTGATCAGAAACACAGCTAGTCACTATGATAATCAGTATAATATCCAAAAACCTTCTTTCGTTCAAGTATTTGGAGGAAATATTGAAAATTTTAAATATTTCAGCAGCTCAGTCTGACTCAGTCTGATGAAAATGTAATGTGTGTGGGGTATTAAACATGGGGTCCAGGGGCCCCTGTGGGGCCCTTGAATGTGTTTTCCCTAACCGTATTTCATCATGTGGTGTTAAACTCTCCTTGTGTCTTTCTGTAGACTACATGAAGGGGTCGCTGTCCAGCACCTGCTCTCTGAATAGTGAAAATCCATACGCCACCATCAACGATCCGCCAGGCCTGTGTAAACACTCGGAGAGCAGCTACGTGGAGATGAAGTCGCCAGCTCACCATGAACACGTGACACACCGCTGCTCTGCTGCCATCAACACCACCACCACCCCCACCACAGCACCAGCCAAGAACGTCTATGACATGGGTATGTTGGAAAAGGAGTAGGGGCATAATGTTGCAAGATTATTTTTACTTGTGTTGTGCTCTTTTGCGTTCTACCTACAAATATTTTTATATTACATCATTAACATCCACCTTTACCTCTTTATCAACCCCCAAACATCAGATGTAGCTGTATGTCTCCCTAACTACTGCTGTTGTGGATGTCATTTTGTCTATCCGTTATATAAATTCTTTGTGTTCCACAGGTTTTTGTCATGTAAAGTCATTCACATAAAAATGACAAAGCATTTAAGAAAATTTGTGTTTAAATTGAGACTCCTGCTAATATTTAATTTAACGCAGATCTCAAGACAAACTCTTGCTTCAGAACAGTGAAGCAATCTCATCAACGCTTTACACTTACATATCATTTTATTATGATTTATAAATCAGGTCCATTGCACAATATTGTTGCAGGGTTCAGTTGTTCAGTTTTCTGTAACACTTATATACACTCAACAGCACATCTTTGCACATCTGGTGGAAAGTGCAAGTCATACATGTCTCCATTGACGTAAAGTTCAAGTTTAGAGCTTATATTTCAAGAGTTAAAAGTTGCGAGTTGGTTGGTTTGGTTATTTATGATCAACCAAACAGAATTTTATTAATTATTAATAAGTGTCTCTAAATGAGCATCTCTTGTTTTGTTTTGTTGGAGCACAGGGAAAACTCCACCATTCATTTTTAAATAAAACTATTAACATTTTCCCATAAGCTGAACCCAGGTCAGAGACAAAGATAAACTAATCAGCCACTTCCACTTCCAGAGCCAACCATCAGTATCATCCAGGGAACCAGCGCTGTGTTGGTTCCCAGTTACCCTCAGAGCCCGTATGACCTGCCCAGGAACAGCCATATCCCCAGCCACTACGACCTGCTGCCTGTTCGCCCAAGCCCCTCTCACAGCCACAGCCTGACCCTGCACAGCCACAGCCCCCCACTGCCCCGCAGCCCCACCAGCTCACTCCTCTAGACCTTTGCACCCCCATCCCACCAGCAGCCAGACTGGACTAGTCCTCCCAGACCGTCCAGAACCCGGAAACTGTGAACTTTGACCCAACAAGAAAACCATTTTTTTGTTTTTGATTTGGTAATGGACATTCAGAGGAACATGGACAGGTCCTAGGTTTTGTTGAGAGGAATATTTTTTTGCGTGTGTGCTTGTGTGCGTGCACATACTCTGATGTGTGTGTGTGTGTGTGTAAGGGGTGTGATCCCTTTAGTGCCCAGACCATTGCACTGCTGTTGATATTTTTTCACTGTATTATATCCAAACTGTGGTTCCAGTGAGTGCTTCATGTTTGTGTTGTATTGTAAATTCCCCCTCATCATCAAAGGCTTCATCGGAGGGAATATGCACATACATATACACACAGATTCACCTTTTTGGACGCCCACTGATCTCTGGGGTCAGATGATGGATTGTCAAGATCTTGAACAGGGACACTCGTAAATTCATCTGGTTGGAAGCATTTCATGAAATTGGAGATGTGCTGAAGAGTCAACGTGTGTGTGCCAAACGCTATACTGAGGCATTGATTTCATAAGCAGTGACCTCATGAAGGAAGTACAAAATCCTGCTGGTTCCAGTTTGGAGTCATCGGACACAGACTTCATTTGATGAGAGCCCAAGTGACCACCTCTGCTGGAGCAGAAAGAAAGCGCAACTGTGCACGAGCCTGGCTGGTAGGTTTAAAGGTCCTCATGGAATCAATCTTAAAATGTGCAACTTTACAGCAGAAATCAACATGTTTACAGTCCTGCACAAAAACATTTCTGGTCTCTAGAGCTAATTTCCTCTTTCATGACATCTGTATGGGGGCAGAATTTTTATATAACTCACCTGTTTAAAGTTACTTTGAGTCGCAGGTGGGTGAGCGTATGTTTGCCGTAAACTGACCCAACCAAAGTTGTGGCTCCACCTCTTTGGTCATTTTTGGAGTAGCCTGGAGTCGGGCGTAGTCTGGTTATGCCAAGATGGCGACAGATAAGCAGCCCACTCTGGACTTCAAAACTGCTCTTCGAGGAACGTGTGGGTGACATTCATCTGTACTACAAGTCAAAGGTGTTATGCCTGGACTGACTGGACGTGCCATCGTGTAGGAATCAAAGGTCAGAGGACAGGTGTTCATCACTCAGATACTCTGCACACTAACTGCAGTCTTGTCGGATTTACACAACCTGGGCATTTCTGGTATTTTTACACATTGTTTCTTATTTCCTGTTTACATGTTCAAAGGTCCTGCCAGGATCCATATTTTCTCTCTGAAAAAGATCCTTTTGTATGTACTGTAGCCAAAGTGTCGTATTGGATGTTCACTTAAAAGTACACTTGTGATTATTATTGTGACTTTCCTTTGTTGTGTCAAACTTAATACACATGCATGCCAAAGACTATTGAAGATAAAATTTTTAGCCAGGAGGTCCCTTCTAATGTCCTTTGATGCAGATTGATTATTGTCATCTGACTATGTCAACTGAAGCAGCTCTGATCTGAAAGGCGTCTTAAATTAACTATTGCAGTGAGGTCAGAAATTAAAATACTTCCCTGTCAACGATTTTTGACTTCCTCCTCAGCTCAACAGATCCTTTTAGATTCTTATTCCAAACAGTATGAACATGTTATGACACAGATTTCTTACATCAGAGCTGTAATGTATGAACTAGTCTTTATTTTCATCCCAGATGAAGAAAAGCGTTTCATATCAAACCTATGTTTCTTGGCAAACAGCAATAACAGAATATGTTGACAATCAGATGGAAACAGCATTGTTTTCCCCTCATGTTTGACTCCAGGCTTTGGCCCATTTGTTCTGACTTTAAATTTCTCATGTGTCTTTTCTTCAAATTTGATCCAAACAGTAGTCTCAGTAGATGTATCACGTGCTGCTAGTTCTTTTTTTTTATTATTTGTTTGTTTCCAGCCCCAAACTCAATAAAGTCGTGATGTGGCTCAGGGGAGTGGTGTGCTGCTTTGTTTATCCAGCAGGTGCTGTTGATAATAATAATAATAATAATAATAATAAAAGTAGTATATCTCCCATTTACAGATGACCAAAACGATTTTTTTCTCCTTGATAGTGATTCTGCTACCTGTTCCTGTGTCTCAGCTGATACAGTACTCATCATATATCAGCATCCTGCTGTAACAGCTGTATGATGACTGTTAAATAACACAATTTTATTGTAAACCAATTATAATTTTCATCTCTGCCAATTCAAAAACACCTTCAAAAATCTTACATATTTTCAATATGTTGCAGGTGTACCCAGGGTTAGGATCATTTACAATATTCAAATTTTATTCCATTCAAATAAATAGTCACATTTAATTGTTTCAATTGCTGATAATTCACAACAATATGTATGTTAAAGATATAGAAGTTTGGTCCAAACTCTCCAAGCTATTTTTGGTCTTGTAATTATAACCTTGATTATTTGCTTGAATTTTACAGGGAGATATTTTATTGCTTCTACTTCAAAATGTCACCTTTCATTTAATGTTACTTGATGTTTATTTGTAATTGTGTATTCTCATTTCGATATGTAAACATTATCCATCACTCCAGCTAATTAACTTAACAGCTTTACTGACTGGGCAAACTTTCGGTAATCTGAGGTAAACCTGCCATCCTGCGCATGCTCACCGGGTGACGTCAGAGGCAGCCGCAACAGGGACGCACTTCGCTGGAGGATTGTTTGGGTGCTCGTTTGAGGAGATAATTCGTGGCTGTGGATTCTTGGGGTAGGTTATATACTTTTATTTTTCTGTTGGCTCGTCAGCTCGTGTCAGTGTTACAATAGATTAGCCTGCTAGCCGGCGAAAGGCTCTTCCCGCCTCCGCGGACCGCTTCGGACTTGAACTTGGATGAGTCGTACTTTTTTTCGGAGCACAGGTGAACATGGCTGCCGTGTGACGCCGTGTGACGCTGAGGAGACAGCACGAAGCACAGAATGGAGCCCGTCTCTGAAAACCTGGACTTTTAACACTGCTTCGGTACAGAATGTGTCGCTGCAATTGGTTTTAAATGTGTAAAAGATCCCTGCTGATGTTAATCCGGAGGCTAATCGCTAATGGCGCTAGCCGTTTTGCCAAGCCAGGCATTGTCTAACACTGAAGCTAGCCAAGCTAAATTGCTACACTGCAGTAACGTTAAATGCGTTTTGTTAGTAAAGCAGTGATGGCAGAGTTGACTCAAGTCAGTATGTTGTAAGAATATTCAATCAATAATGATTGTGATACAAATGCAGTCTGATTCATTTAGTTATTAAAACACCAAAATCGTTCGAAAGGGAAATATATTAAAATAAGTATGTATGTTTAAAAGTGGAATATATTACAATTAAAAGGGGTGCTAAAAAGATAAATACTATTGGAAAGCTGTTGAAAGTATAAATAGTGGCTTAAAAAGGCAAATAACTTAATATGCATTATTTCAAATACAGATTGTGAAGGAATATTTGTTGTAGTTGTTAAAACAGCATTTCAAGAGTGTCTTCTGGTAAGGCTCTGCTATAGATGGTGTTTAAATATGTTCAATCAATGTCTCATAACACATGATCACATTTTCAAATTTCCAGTCAACTTTTACCATTGATCTAATGCAAGACCACATGGAATCACAGCTTCTAAATTCTACTACTTCATTCATGAATCCTGAACCCATACGTCCTTGCCATCAGTCAGTTGCTGGCCTGTGTCCGGCCCCCGTCACTAAACACAACTAATTTTCTGGGGGGAAACCCTGAGTAAGTTTGATATTTTAATGATATATTACTACAGTATTTGTATTGAATTTTGTGTTTTGTTTTTGGGGGTTTTTAGACATCAACAGATGCAGTTGCTGAGCATCTTATTTCTGTTGCATTATTCAATAAGTATTAAATGGTCACTTTAATTAGCCAACCCAGTGAATCACCTGTTGCATAAACAGGAACATTAAAAAAATATCCAGGCTGTAGTATATTGACTTCTGAGCACTGATTCACATGTTTTTGACAGGATGTCAGCAAAGAAATCATCAGAGATGGCGATGTTCATCATGTCTTGAAGACCTTTTGTCATCCATGGAAATGCTGCACAGGAAGGCCAATCCCCTGGCCATGTGTCGATCATCATCGAGGGAAAAGAGGTTCTTGATTATTGTAAAAGCGTGCAAAGGCTCGCCTTCTGCTCACAGGCTTTATCTTTGTAATGAACTTGACTTACCCACCAAAGTTGAAATACACATTCAAAGTGTTTGAGAAGCTCTTTCTTGAGCTTGACCTTCTGAAGCTGTCTCCCAACGTCGGCTTTGCACAACAAACTTGTGTTTCCATGCAAGTTTCAGAACCAACTGCATTGTTTCACTTGCAGTTCACAGCAAATACTTGGTGGCTAGTAGTAGTTGGTAGCTAAAGTAGCTGAATAAATGTCATGCTCCATGACCTCAAACCCAGTTTATATATTCTGTTAAAGTAACTGGCATTTGGTAGCATTACCAGTTGGGGTGATAAACCACATTGTGAATGAATACATACAGTTGTTGAGTTGCCTTTTAAAAAAAAAAAGTGAAATGTTTCTGACTGCACTTCTTAGGGTTCTAACCCTAACCCTAACCCTAACCCTAAACTTTACTTAAGTGAGAGTAAGTAAGGGTAAAAATTACAAAGATTTTCTGTGTTGGAATTGCTACCGAGGTTTTTTTTTTTTTTTTTTTGGTAAATCCCACTCTACATTTTTTGTGTATGAGACCCTATTATTAATCAGATGTAGGAATATCAGAAGTAAAATACAAGCTCATATAAAGGTTTATGACTGGTGCGCTTTATTAAGATGAACTGATAACTTAAGATATAGACACAATTGTACAATTTATCAATCTGTACAAAACATAAAACCATTCATTATGACCCCCCCACCCCACATTTAACCCTCCAAAGTAACTGAAGTGACATCATGTCATTCTTAGCCGTTTACACTGGAATTACAGTTATAGAATTCAATATAGTAAAAAAAAAAAAAAAACAAAAACAGAACAATGGAGGTACATGAGACAGGATCAGAAAACAGACTTTCAGAATAAAAGGAATCACTTTGTCCACAGATTGCCAGCTAGTGAGTCTGGAGGGGCTCAGCTGGCGGCACCGTCAGTTCGAGGAAACACCATTGGCACTGCCGTCCAGGCTCACACACGCTCCAGAGCTACTCTTCTACCCTGTGCCTCTACACAAACACACACACACCAAGTTCAGGCATTGTATATGTCTGCTAACACCATTGTACATTGACACAGCTAGAAATCTGGAAATTTAACAGAACACACTGTAGGGATTCTTGCTAGGAGGTGGTTAGCGAGGCAGGTGTCCATTAACAGAGCCGACTGGACACTAACAATTAGCTTGTCAAGCACATCATCCAGCTAGCCAAGCCTGACCTTCAGCAGAGTTCAAGGACAGCAATGACAATGTTAGCTACATAAGGCGATACGACACGGAGTTGCAGTCGTACAGAAAGCCATGCATTTTGTTGAAGTCAGAGGCAGCTCGGTGTACATAGGCTTTATGTGACAGGGACGACATAGCTGTATCTCTTTAAAAGAGACAGGCAAAGCCAGGTTTACTAGCTAAGGAGGAAGCGGAAATGAGGAAGTTGTTGGCAGGCGGATGAGAGGTGTTTTGGGGCAGGTACATGTGGTGAAGGAGGCACTCAGACCAGGAGTTAGCAAGAATGTGGCTGAATCTCTCAGGTGTTTCCTTGTTTCCTTCACCAAACCCTTAGAGTCCTGAGGATTTAAGGAAGACTTCTGAGGCTCAGCCTTCGCATTCTACATATGAATTTTGGTTTTTGAATGGTGGCACCATCTTTTAAAAACCACGGTACATCCAATGAGACAAGAGGTCCAGATTCTCCATGTACAGCAAAACTCTTCTACGCAAGAAAGCATGTTTACTAAATCAGCTATTAAGGTTCAGTGCGGGAGTTTAACCGGTTTATGCTCATGAAATTCAACATAGTGACAGCTTCCATTTCCTACTTTCTCAGTGCATATATAACTGCCCTTCTGTGTTACATGCAAAGCCTACTACAGGAGATTTTTAATTATAATATCCTTGAGTAATAGAGGAATGTCACAAGAGGATACTTTGCTTCTTTTTTTTTTCATTATTATTATTATTCCTTCATTTGCTAAAGAAGTGCACTAAGAAATAAAACCAAACAGCTAGTTTCTGCATAGTTGTAGTCAAAATAGAATGTGTCCTGTTCTCCTGTCATTGAATGCAGCAGGGAAGCCTGATGGACAAATACGTTTACAATCAGAGCATCCTTTCCAGCATGAGCATGACTCTGCATGTATGACGCCATACTGGTTCCAAGCGTGGCGACATGAACGTACAGGAGCTGTGTTCAGCTTTCATGGTGACAGCCAACAATAATTAATCACTCACTCTCAAGGCCGTGATAGTGTTTCACATAGATTGAGTCTCTCACCCAACAAGAACATGCAGCAACAGCAGAGCACAATCTTTTAGAGACATGCAAATAAAACAAACTGGTTGGAGCCTGCCACCTCAGTGGGAACACGGTGACGACAATGACGGCAACTCGTACGCAGCTGTGTGCTTCATGCTAGCTCGCACCAAGGCCTTTCCACAGAGCAAAACCAAGCTCGGCAAAATGCAAAAGATTCTACGTTTCACTAGCGTCATATTCACAGCGATCAGATCCAAATGGCATGACACTACCTGAGCACGTGTATCTAACACTGAGCTCGATACATCCACATGGTTTTCCAAAACAGTACATTGCACTAAAAGGACAAGGTGGGAGGAAGGGGAAGCCTAAAATGACAGAGGAGAAGTTTGTATATAGGAATACACTTAAGAGCAACATGTGCTTTAAATTCATATATACCTGGTAATAGATATGATACAAGACAGAAAGAGATCATAAAAAAGTGGAGAAATCAACAAGAGCAGAAAGAATGAAGAGAAGAAAACAAATCACATTCATATATTAAGACATTTGTGACATGTCAGCGCATCTACAATAATGAAATCTAAAGTGATATGAAATGCTTTCTGCATGCTGTCCTGCAGAAACCTAAAGACAGAGGGGCGCTGCCTGGGGGGCCACCCCACGCGGTGACTTCTTCTTATACTGGGGTATATTTACCTAGGGTGGGGAGGAGATGTTGGGTGGGGCAGGGCAAGTACAAGGTAGGTGGAGAATTTAGGGTCACAGCATTGAAGCTGTGGCTCGTCCCTCCCACACCACGCAGTACACCGAGGCAGTCTATTTTCTGAGGGAAGGGGTTGGGTTGGGTTGGGTTGGGGGGGTGAGGAGTTGTGAGCCAGGGAAGCCAGGGGGTAGCTGTGTAGAGAGGGAGGCAGGGAGAGATTGGGGGGGTGGTGGGGGCTAGGTTTGGACTGTGGCAAGAGGAAGGGAAGAAAAGGGAGGAGGGAGGGGTAGCAGCAGGTCCACGGCTGGGCTAGATGTTCTGACAGCACTGCATCTTTGGTTTGTTCTCAGTGGGCTGCACTTGGATGTTGACCACATTGTTGCTTGGGGACATGTCGCTCTCCTGGCGCTCCGACATCTGCTTCTGGGAGACGATGCGGTAGATCTCTGGTAGAGGGATGAGGGGGTCAGAGAGGGAGGAAACAGAATCGTTTAAAGACATGAGAGCGACCAGCTTTATGTTCCAAATGGACTTCTTAAAGTTGCTTTCTTGGACAATTTCTTCAAAGCCCACCAAATTTGCTAATTTTGGTGGAAAATGGGTATTTTTGTTCAGGTTTTTAATGTCCTGAACACTGAGGTGTTTGTCTTCTTGCATAGATGGAGATCCATGCCTGTCACCACACAGTTCAGTCATGTGGCTCAGGCATGAATGCTCTCTGTAGCCTTTTATATTGTAAGCAAAAGCTAGATGTTAGCAGCATTTCTGGCAAGAGGTAAAGGGGTTTAACTCGTGACACCAGTTATTGTTTCAATCAAATGAAGGCATCAAGTTTACCAACTTTACATTCACTGGCAAAACCAGAGCATTAGCACATATCATCTGAGTCATGGAAAAGGTGTGCCACTCTTGACAAGATAAGCTCTCGAGACCACACTATGTTATGATCTTACTCTGGTGTTTTTCTGTTCAGTGGACTTCTGACTTCCCTTTAACTTTGATGACCCTCATTGAAACCAAAGCTCAGATGAACAATAGAGTATTATTTCCTCAATAAATGCAACACCTTTTGGCTCCAATAGTTGTTTAGTCCTGGAAGAGGTTAACTTTGCATATGTACATGCCACAGTACACACAGAGTACATACCTGTCAGAATGGTCTGGAATGCCGTCTCTACGTTGGTGGAGTCTAGAGCTGATGTCTCCAAGAAAGATAAACCGTTCTTCTCTGCAAGGCACATTTGAGCAAGAGGGTGCGATAACCATACATCAGATAAGGAGCATTCCACAGATAGAGAAGTTTCACCCCTTCAGCTCAAATGCAAACAGTTAACACATGACTTGTTCAAACCAGCAATAAAAAACACATTACCCTTATCAAGTAAAATTCAATTAATAATTAAAAAAAGAATCTTAATAAACTACATAAAAGACCTAAAAAATATCTAAAAACTCCAATAAAATTTGTGGTTATCATTACTGCTGATTCATGCTTTTGTCAAATGTAAGTCTTCACACACTAACATTTAATGTCCATGTTTTATATTCAAGTGTTTTCAATTCAAATGTCAATCAACACGAAGAGCCCAAACGGTTCAGTTACAGAACTTTTACGTCTTCTCCCTGGAGCTGTAGTAACAGCAGGTCGATCAGCCAATCAGGACAGAGAATCAGATCCTCTCTTCTGATTGGCCGACTACTTTCAGAATGTAATAATTCGTGTGATTCTGTATTGTGGCATATTTTCTGTCTTGTGCACTTTAGTTTTAATTTGTTCTTTGTTCATGACAGGAACTCTGGTTAAATAAAGGTTAGAAATAAAATAAAAGGTTTCACAGTTTTACCAGCGAAAGCGCGGGCCTCGTCAGTGGGAACAGCACGCAGGTGACGAAGGTCGCTCTTGTTGCCCACCAGCATGATGACAATGTTGCTGTCGGCGTGGTCTCTCAGCTCTTTCAACCAGCGCTCCACATTCTCATAAGTTAGATGCTTGGCAATATCGTAGACAAGCAGAGCCCCCACCGCCCCACGGTAGTACCTGCAGCACCAAAACATACATTACTCATTGTGTAATTATGTCATTGCACAATTACAGTGCAAGCAAACTGAGATTAGTAGAAGTTATTTGGTTGAAGCATTTATTTAAGTGATGTCATCCAGTCAGTGAGTATTAACTGATACATAGACAGGTTCTGTTGTAGCTGGTTAGATATAATGTGAAACAGTTAAAACGGTTTAAAAGTACATTATATAGTAAATGATATGCAAAGACTTCAACTTGTCACGAAAATATTAACAATTGTTTTTTTTTTTTTTTTTTTTAGGGTTAATCATTGAATATGTATGCTGAAATCCAACAAACGGGGGTAGGGCTGCCAATAGTGAGCAAACTCTGGCTGGTATTAATGGTGATGCGTGCATTACTGACTCCTGCTCATCTATACTCACGCTGATGTGATAGCACGGTAACGTTCCTGCCCAGCTGTGTCCCAGATCTGGGCCTTCACTGTCTTGCCGTCCACCTGGATGCTGCGTGTGGCGAACTCGACGCCAATCGTGCTCTTACTCTCCAGGTTGAACTCATTGCGGGTGAAACGTGAAAGCAGGTTACTCTTCCCCACGCCTGAGTCACCGATAAGGACGACTGTAACACACAATGGACCAAACACATTACAACATGTTAGAGAGAGCACAAATTATCAACCTCCTGTGTACATTTAAACTTTTTTTTCTTACTTAATTTAATACAAATTATTGCACTTAACTATATATACATATAGGTTGTGATCGCTGTTCTGCTCCAGTTTCTATTGTCTTTTCAATATTTCTAGTAATTTTTGGGATTAACAACTAAGTGATAAATTGAGAACTATTCCATCAGATGAGTAATTAATAGAAAATTGCTAGTTGCACCTTTTAAATCTTATTCATTAGTTTATGGATGGAAAAGAAGCAGCTCATCAATGGTATTCAATTATTTTACTCATTTTCCACCCCTCAAAGGAAAACTTCCACACCCTTCATCTGTTAATGAGGCCTTAACAGTAAGTTGGAGAGCCATTATGGGCATCTTTTAAAAAAACAAATCTCTGTATTAGTGTCCCTCCACTGTGAATTATTAAATATTAATCATCAGTTCATTAAATGTAAAAAAAAAAAAAAGAATGATCATGATTAAAAATAGCTTATACTTATTTTAGTGCGATAGAAAACAGAAAAGTAGTCAACCCTTACGTTTGGGAACTTTTAATTGGAGAATACTTAATATTTAAACCTAAAAAAAAAAATAATCAGCAAAAGGTTGATTCATTTGCTGATTATCCGCCTGGCCTGCATGGCTTTGGACAAAGATTTGTCTATTGTGTGCGTTTACAGTCACTTTAAACAGCGTGTTTATTTCGTGTTTTCTTAAGAAACATGATGCAAATATGTGTTGTCTGCCTGCCGTCCAACACATTCATCATCATCACACACAAAATGTATTATGTGACGTAACATTCCACCTAATGTTAGTACAGAGAATATCTCCGGGGCAGATAGTCCACAGTTCTGTTTGGTTTTATCGCTGATATTTACTTTGTTTACATTGTTCGGGACATTTTCTCTGACCTCATTGTGTGCACCTCTTATTTGGAAAGCTGGCTAACAGCTAGTGAGCAGCTGGAGCCGCTGTAAAGTGATAATGAGACTCTTATCTGAACGTTTCAGTGATATAAACCTCTCTGCTGGTCGGCCTGGCAGCATCCCATCAGATACCGTGATAACGGTGAGCGTTAGGTGTGTCCGACGTGAAGCTGGTCCGCGCCCACATACACGGACGGCTAACGGCTAACAGCTGCCGTCCAAAACGCCCCGACGGGAAGCGATAACAGGCATGACCGAACGAGTCCCGGGCATTCCTACGAGCTCGGTTTAGTGAAAGGCCGGTCGGTGCCAAGCGAGTTGGTCAAAGTTACTGACACCTCCCTGAGATCTCCGTGAAAAGCGAACAGAGCACAAAGGTTGACGGTGGCTAAGTTAGCCTGGCCGTCAGTCAGTTGGCCTAGTTAGCCGCTCAGCTAACTGGCCGGTTAAAGCTCCAAGAAGAAGAAAGCACAAAGGCCTACCTTTGAACAAATAGTCATATTCGTCATCTCTAGTGCCCATCGTCTTAATGAAAATGGATACTCCGAGATTAACTTAGTTTTAATGGGAGCAAGGCGATCTGCTGTGTTTTACTCTTCCAACGGGAATCTGTTTGGGAGCCGTACTTCCGTGATTTCTTCTTCTTTTTCCTCATCCCAGCAGCCCCTAAGGGCGCAGAGAGGACTCTGACCTCAAGTGGTCAAAAGAAGGAACTGACCACTTTTTGTACCAAAGACAACACAACCTCAACCGTTACCACAAAGAGCCTCAAAAGGACAGAAACAAAAATACAGAAAACTATAAAGAATAACAAAAAACCACACACAGCCATTGTAACACGCAAAATTACGAGAAAGCATTAAACATCCTTCGAGACCAAAATCACTCATGATGCCAGACAACCATGCAAGAATACAAAATAAACACAAATGGATACATAATGACAGCAAACATTGAACAAAACCTCACTGACACAAAATAACCATGCAAAGAGTGCTTATGTGCGTCATTTTGTCTAAAAATTACCAAAACAAAAATGCAAAAATTCAACAGCAACATATAATGACCACAAAGAGACACAGAACAACACCGGAGACACACAAATGGCCACAAAGAGGCACAACGACGTGAGTATTATTTACTTATTTATTTGTAAATATTCTGGTACGTTGTAGCATCTCACCCAGATGAGTGTCGGCTGAGAAAAGTAACATCCTCGTGACCAGAGCAGAATGGGAAGCTTTTTTGAAAAAGGGCTCAAGAAAATGAGAACATCTTCTCAAAAGGAGATAAAAGTCCACGGAGGAAGGTCAACCATCTCATGTCTTTCAATGAAAATGTTCTGCCTTAGTTTTTGTTCAAAGGTTAGTTGAAAATTTAGCTGCTTTTAAAGAGGTTTTTTTTTTTTTTCAATCATTCAGTGAAAAATAAATACACAAATGATTTAATTCTGCATGGCCTTTATTGTCAGCACCAAAGGAAATTGTAAATTACTACCACCAAGGCAACTAATAATAATAGTAATAGGATGATATGTCACATTTGAATTTAAGAAAATTATAAGAATGTAACAAAGTTATAACCACTGTGACTTCATACAGACAAAAAATAATAAAATACACATTTGTAATACTAATTTTACTTCTAAAGACTAAACAGTCCCTTCAACATGCACAGCCCCTTCAGTCACTTTTATTTCTTCATGTAATCGGGGAGGAATTTCTTCCATTTCATATTCTGAAAACCAAAAAACAAGAAAGATCGTATTAGATATGTCTTGTCCCAACATCAACAACAATGTAGTCATTGTGCCTGACTTACATTTTTGCCCCAGGTGGATTTGGACTTCTTTGTCTTCATATCATCCAGTGATTCATAAGTGTTGCCTTGGACAGCTGCCTCCCCGGGAATCTGCTCATACGTGTCATCAGGTAGACCTACAGGTGTTGGTCTTTCAGGAACCTCAGCATACATGCCGTCTCCCCGATGAGCTGAGCTCCCAGTAGGACCAGTGGAGGTGTGGTACAGGGGGTTGGACCTCAACATTTCCAGATCATCGCTCTGCTGCTCTGACTTGGACAAACTGGCCCTCGGAGCCCTGGGATCATGGAGGGAGTATGTATGGCAGGTGACCCTCTTCATCGGATTGGGTGAATGAGATGCTGATGTTGTGAAGACAGGACTGGTGATATGGTTAGAGTACTCCTCCTCCTCCATGTTGCTGTTGTCCATTTGGGGTAGAGATTTCCTCCTGCTGTCTACGTTTATCAGCTCAGAGTATGTGGTACCTGGTGGACAATAATCCCTGGGATAGCTCGTATCAGAGATATTTATTGAGTGTCTGTCTGTCAGCACTGGGCTTGGCTTTCCCTGAAGTCTCTCTGATTTGTTTGACTGACTCTCATTTGGATGCAATGCTGTGTCAGGCGATGATTCACTCAGGGAGGGCACCAGAGCATTGCACCTTTTGGGTACTGGAGGTAAACCCTGAAAGACGGGACAACAAACCCACGACAGACGAATGTTCTCAGTATTAAGTTGATCAGAGGTTTATCTGGAGCTTAAAATCATATGACACAGCCCAGGCGTTGTTATAAACAGCCGTTCAGTTGGACTACTAACCACGCTGCTGGCTCTTTAGCTTAACATGAAATTACTTTTCTAGAAAAGTCAACCAAACACAATTATGAATGATCTTCGTCGGACAACTACACTCAATAGAATACAACCTAAGAAGGAAGTTTGTCTTGTAGTCTATGGGAAAATGTTTCTACTTCTCACTGAATTAACTGTATACTCATATATTCTGACTTTTTTGGAGAAGCCATGTCAGTCAATGAAAAACAAATCTTTCAAACCTAATTGAATATTTTAATGTCTCTTCGCATTTCAGTCATCGTGTCTCGTTAAAAATCATAATCAGTTCAGTTTTCTATCATACCTGTGAGAGGGACATTGCATCTACCGACACTGTTCCTGTCAACTTTCTGGTTTTGGATTTTGGTGGCAGAGTAGGTGGTTGCATTGTAGAAGCATCACTTTGCTGCTGTATCTTCTGATTCTTCTCAGGTTCACTTGGGTGATCGGATTTCTGGTCCCAAATTTTCCGCAGAGCTTGGACACTCACACCTGATGCCGCTTTGGTGTTGTAATTCACCACATCATACAGCTGGCCCGTGTTTTCCTATAAATAGAAAGCCATGCTATTATTAACATTATGGCTCTTTACAGGCCCATCTGGCTTCAAAAAAGGAAAACAAGTAGATATTTAAACGAGGCATTGACAAGCAGTAAAATAATGTTCCATGTCACTGTCTGCCTATTATTATTCGTGTTGTGTCACTGCATACCAAATTTTCCCTGGAGGGATAATAAAGCTCTGAAATAAACCTGTGGTGTCGCGAGGTGGCCCTTTAGAATCAGAAGCACTTGTCAGTTGTTTTGCACCAACATACAAAACAGTGTTTGTGTTTTTGATGTGTAGCTTTTTATCAAAGACAATGGTAATTTAATCTTTTATAATGCTCCCACAAATACCTAATATGCTGTTGTTCTCTCAGCATAGTGTTTAAATTTTGTTCAGCATCTTTCTTTAGTCTTTCAGCATATTAACATCTACTAATTAGTGCAAAAAAAAAAAAATGGATATAGACCAAAGAATTGGACCAACTCAGATTTTGACTTGATTATGAATCCAGATGAAAAAGTCAGCGGTTGCCCAAAATTGTCAGGATGCATCATCTGGGCATCTCGATGTAAGTTCCAGATTTTGTGCTAATCCATATTGTAGATGTGGAGATATTTTACAGTGTTACTGAACTGTTGACCTTCTGACGGGGTAGAGCAGTCGTGCTCAGCACTGTCTGAAGTCTCCATGTTCAGTTTGTGCCTGTGAGGTTCCCTCTAGGTACTGCAGTTTCCTCCCACAGTCCAAAGGCTTGCAGACTTAGGTTAATATGTAACTCTTAATCAAACTCTGTGAGTGTGAGTCCGAATGGCTGTTTGTCTCTGGATGTCTCTCTCTGTATCTCTGTGGTGTTATTGGAAAACAAGTTAGAAAGATTGATCTTCTGGGAGCTGCATCTAAATACTAAACCGCCAAAGTTAGAGGAACAATTTAGACTGCACAAAGCAAAGCAGCGTAACATCTCATTTGCTGGCCAAAAATATGACTGCAAACTACATTGACTCTCTCACTCATCTTCCTCAATCACCTATCTGTTTCCAGGTCACAGGACATGCTGGAGCCAATTCTGACTCACACAGGGCCAACACATTGAAACAGACTGAGATGAACAACCACTCACACTCAGACCTGCGGACAATTTGGAGTCATCAGTCAACCTAAACATGATGACTTTGGACTGGGAGGGAACCCACGCAGGAACAGGGAGAACATGAAAACTTGGTGCTGCCCATCTTCTGTCCCCAAGAACAGGCCCAGAGCCCTAAGAGGTCAGGGTGTCTGAAGTAACTGTAAGTTTTTCTTGTTCAAAAGTCACAGAGTCAAGTTAAAATACATAAATAGAACACAATAAATCACATTAGGACAACCAACACATCCAGAGTGGCCATAGAAAGACAAAAAAAAAAATAAATACAATTTTAAACCATACAGTGATACAATATGCAGATGCAAAAAAGATTAGATCATCTCACTTTGTGTGAGTGACAGCCCTCTCTTTACCTCATAGTAGCTGGAGGTCAGGTACTCTCCAAAGGGCTGTATGGGGCTGACCTTGTAGTGCTCTATCAGCTCTGTCAGAGTTTTGTAAGTCTGGCAGTCTCCTGATATGACAAATTGCCCATCTTGATTCTGGGTGATGACAAAATGGCGGCACCTGTCCTGGCCCCTTTGGAGTGAAACATTCGGGCAGTGAGATGCATTGGAAAGGCATTGAGGAAAGAGTTTAGCAAAGTTCAGCAGTCTGTGTGTTCCTCACTTGTACGACAGGATGTAGCCAATGGCTTTATCGCTGAGGCGAATGAGAAAACAGCCCAGAGATTTATCTCTCAGTATTTCTTCCGCATCCCTGGGGCAGAGAGAGAGAGAGAGAGAGAGAGAGAGAGAGAGAGAGAGAACAAATTTCACTCAATCACAGGCAAATTAGATTCAGGAACAATACCATTAAGTCATGAAACCTCTGTCTAAGTCATATCTCACTTTTATTCATCACACACAGAAAACAGAGTTTAACTGACACTACATCCGTTTCTATTACATGCAGAGCCATTCATTCTGTCATAAATATTTATTATGCTGTGAGTAAACACAGCCTTTGTAATAAGATTCATGTCATGGATCTCTGAATTATGATGGGATGTTGTGACAATGCTGTACTACTTACTGCTTTAGGTAAATATTGTTGACATCACAGAGTCAATTTATTGACTTTATTTCTCTTCTCTATTTCTCTAAAGTTAGTATTGTCACAGATATAAATTGAATTGATTTCATCACAGAAGTACAACAGGAAGTGAACGCACAATTCAACATAAAGTTATCCTGCCATTTGTCAATATTGTCAATAAAAGGTAAAGATTGTCAAGTACTAAAATATTAAACTGTTAGCTACAGTTCAACAGTTTTAGATCGTTTTTAATTATTTAAAGATCTAACTAAGCTATAATTTGAAGAAACATACATTTCCTTTTAAAAATATTCTTTTGTTTGCCAATAATCCCCACTGGAGGTTTCTAAGGGTGACTGCCAAAATGAGACCCAAATTATACATGTGTACCATATGTATGTGTCCTGGAGCTGACTGCAGCAGGAAGTAACACATGGGTGGTTTTGAGGACTTTGACAGGTGTCTCCATATGTCTCTGTCTATTGACAATATCATAAAGATAGTGCCACAGTCCCGCAGGATACAGCAGCAAACGGAGGCCATGAGTGCTGACTTACAGGTCAGACACAAAGACGGTATATAAAACTGTACATAGGTCCTGGGTCTGAGGTCAAGCAAACACTGAAGCACCTTAAACCCTCATTCCCTAAACAACAGGGAGCGACTACACTGGCTGTCAAAAGAAGTCAGATTGTATTGAAGTCGATGTGACAATGGCCCGCTTCTTACCTGATTTATTACCTCAGTAAACATTTTCCAAATGCGTGTCAGTATGCCAGTATACTTTCTTCGGTACAACATGAGGCAGGTTTTTTCTTTAATTGTGGTCCCAATTAGAGGAAAATAGAACATAAAGCAGCTTGTGGTGTGTTGGGGGTGTTGCTACTGTATTACTGACAGACTGTACTACACATGGTATCAATGTATCATACGGTATCATACGGTGACATCACAGAAGGTTGCCACTTTATCAGACATTCTGGCTGATGTTTAAGATTGTCTTTGCATAAAAATTTACCCAGATGCACATGAAATAGTTTCCATAAGCGGCACTTTGACCAACTGCAGAAGTGCAATATTTCACAATAATTCATTCATGAACAAATGTAGAGTAGTGAAGTAAAAAAAAAAAGTAATATTTTCCTCTGAACTGTAGTGGGGTGTAGTAATAAAGTATTACTAGTATGGACACCATACTAATAATAGGCCCAAGTACTTGACCATAACTTCAGTGTCCTGTGTAGCTGAAGCCATGCAACTAAAGGACAGTGAAAAAACATAATGTTCACCACAGAGATATCAGCAATATGCAATGGAGATCTGTTCAAATAAAGGCACATATGACTAAAACCCACAAAGCCAAAACAAATTCAGATTCCATGTCCCATCAAAGAGTCCTTCCTGAAAGAAAGAAAAAGATCTCACTCCTTCCTACACCACAGGACCAGAACTTCGCTCTTTTCTGTGTTGCTTACTTTCTGGCAGAGAAGCCTTGAAACCAGTCAGGGAAGTTTCCATTGTTCCAGATGACCCCAACCTGTGTCTCAGTGAACCACTTGAGCACCAGCTCCTTCAAGCCTCCCTCTGCTGCCTCCATCTGCAGGTCAACACCTGACTTCCTCTCCATCCTCGCACCTTAGCGTAGAGCTGACAGAATAGTGGGAACACTGTTGTATGTTCAGTCTGCTCATATGGCATTTAATGCTCAAAAGGAAAACAAGTTGCCTCATTTGACTGTTTCTGCTGGGCGTCTCTCCCATATGAATGATGGTATTGTTTCAGTTTATCTACCTGACTCTTCTACCTCTCGTTGGGCGGCCAGCTTCATTTTACTATCTGTGTTCCTTGTCCCTGATTGAACTTTAATGGCTTGGTCACATTCAACACAGTAAACCTTTCATTTTTGTTTACTTTTATTTTGGTTTGATGCAATAATATGATTGATAAGACTGGAATAGGAAGCGGTGACATGTCTTTCAGTGAGAATTCGTTTGTACTGTGGCAGCAAAAATCCAGTCTGAACAAACAGCCCATCCCAACAAGGCAAACCATTCAAATTCACAGACCAGATGCAGACAGAAGGGCAGACACCTGGAGCTGGTCTAATTTTGGAAATAATTTGTCCATAAATCAAAGTATTGGATGACGCAAAATTACACCCTCACATGAGCATGAATACCTGCTCTAGATTCCATAGAAAACCATCCAGTATTATAAGATTTATATTATATCCTATTATCAAAACAATACAGAAATTATAATGCAATCACTGTAAATTGATCTAAATGATTTTCAGTCCAAATGAACAAACTTTATGCCGTCTTCTTAGCTATGGTAAAAGAAACTAAAGTAAAAAGGTGGTGGTTCATTCATCAGAATATTCCCTGTATGACAAGAAAAATACACTCTTTGGTTAGTGTATCAGAAAGAAAATAAAGAACAATGATTTAAATTAAGCAGCACTGCACAACACAGCAAATCAATCAACGCAACAGTTACTTGCATATATACAAGGATGTATACCTGATTCAGCACTTTTAGATCGATTGCACATTGAAATGACTTATTTTTAGGAGCATATCTCATACTGTCTCTGTGTGAGGCTGAACTTCTGAGGAGCTGATGTTAACATGTTAGGCTCAGTTCAGGTTCAGGTTGTCATTCAGCGGTGTGCTGCAGAGCTTCCAGGGCAGGCGACAGGTTTTAGCAGTGCTATATTAAATGAGTAGTTTTCTCTATGAGGTTCTGCATGCGACGCCTGTGAATGTGGTTCTCCTCCGGTCTGGGGCAGCAGATCCCTCCCCCTGCTGACACACCACAGAGACAGAGCAGGACAGGAGGAGCACATGTGGCGCGCTCACAACTTCCGTCATGTATTTTGAACACGGCTGGTGACATTTGCTCTGTGCTGTTTACAGTAACACAACCCGGGTGACAGCTGGGGGCTACAGACATCAGTCTGAGGAGCAGAGCAGAGTGACTCTGTGACAACAAGCTGAACTTTACTGAGAGGACTGGCCTGCTTTTCCAGGCCAACAGGGGAAACTCAAGTCTCCACTGAGGACCGCAGCCATGGACCCGTTCAAACAGCAGAGAGTGGAGGATTTCTATGAAATCGGTGAAGAGTTGGGAAGGTATAGACACGCATACACTACCTCCACTCACTGACCTCTCAATAAGTCTGTTAAAGAACTCAGTACATAGAGCATAGAGCAGGATTGACCTCAGTCAGTACCGGAGAGGTAGTTTGTGTAAATCAGAATCCAAATGAGTGACAGCGATGAACACACTTCACTTGAAATATCATGTGGTGGTCATCTTTAATGCTGACATCCAGATCATTTTAAAGAGAAGTCATCTTGTAGTGAAAGTCCACATTCACCACACTAAGATTTTATTTAAGTGTTGAAAGATTGTAAAAGAGGTGAACAATATTTCTCCAAATGTCCCCTGCATCGGGGAAATGCTTCTAATCACCTTATATTTTATATAAATCACTGATCACACAGAGTTATTTTTGAAGAAAAGAAACCAAAAATAATCCGGTGTATGTTTTGGGCTGAGTTTTTTTGCCATGCATTGCCAGGTGGAGACAACTGCTACTGCTGTCAAGCAGCTTTTTAAAGCACTCTATCTTTAGCTGTGTCTATATGTACTCACAGGCTGGCGGCAGAGACAGAAGTGGAATCTAAGCTTACAAACCTTTCTATCAGAAAGTAAATAAATAAATAGATGAGGCTTAATGGTCATAATGGTTAGAGAGTTGACATTTTTTTAAATTTGTAGTCCCATTAAATCCAGCTATGCTTTTGCTTGTGCTGTTTAAATGTGAGCGGAAAATGTATGACACTGCAAACACACAATACAGGAATCATCTCCGAATCAGATAACATTTCCAGCAACAAAAATCAGTAGTGCCATAAATAAGATGAGGCTTTTCAAAGCATAGCGAGATGGGTTAGAGCACCCCTTTCAGGAGGAGCAGTGTACCATGTGACCTCTACGAAACTCAGAAGTTGTATCTTGTGTTGTATCTTTCTCTCTCTCTCTCTATATATATATATATATTTGTGTGTGTGTGTGTGTATAGAGAGAGGTGTTATTTGTACTTTTTTTTTACATTATCTTTTATGTTATATGCTGTCTTACTATTTTACTCTGAAACATAAAACTGTAACTGACACATGCAGCTGACTGTAAGAAAAAAAAAAACTATGCTCACTCATATTCTTTTTGTAAGCCAAAATAGAAAACATCACATTTCTTGAAGTGAATTCCTGCAAAATGAAGCATGTCTATGTTCAAATGTATAAAAGAATGTATAGCCCAGCAGTCTGTATTCAGAAACTGAATACAGACTGTAAAACTGGCAAAGCAGTCACTACCCACAGCCCAACACTTCTTGAGCCAACATCCAGACTAACAGGATTTGGTTTCTCAGAGAATGCACCTGAAATCTGCCATACTTCATTATTTTTATTGGATCACCCAGAACACTGTCAGACTTTGAGCGCTTAACTTTAGGACTCCTTCTCTGCGTTTCAGTGGGCAGTTTGCCATTGTAAAGCAATGCAGGGAGAAAAGCACAGGTCTGCAATTTGCTGCCAAGTTCATCAAGAAGCGGCAGAGCATGGCCAGCTCTCGCGGAGTGCGGCGGGAAGATATAGAGAGGGAGGTGTATATCCTGCGGCAGATCCAGCATCCCAACATCGTCACACTGCACGATGTGTATGAGAACCGCACAGATGTGGTGCTGATCCTGGAGCTGTGAGTCACCAAAGACATGGAAGGATTGTGTCCTGCACACACACAACAACAACTGAATCTGACTTTGTTCAATAAATAACCTTAACGACATTTTCTGAATTATAAAAATCAGGAGGATTTGGTTGCACTGACAGGGATTTCACAATGCTGTTGAACAATGTAATTTCATGCTGCAGGACATGACAGGACACTCATTGATAGCTTGATAAAAAAAACTCTGTCACCTAATATGTCTGCGCATATTCTCATTCATCCAGGTCATAGTCATATGCGGCCAGCAATTGAATTGAACACAACTGGGCGTAGGACTTAGGTTTGTCAAAGACGTTTCTCCTCCTTATCCCAGGGGCTTCATCAGTTTGGAGTGTTCACAATAGCTTGATAGTGGAGTTTCCCTGACCATTGTTAGTCATGTGAGGCCTCCAGTGATCAGCTGTCATCCGGAGTCTTGTGAGCCCACCGGTGAGCGACAGTCGTTATGTTCACTGGAGTCACATGAGGTCAGTTTCAGGCAGCCGTTGTTGGAGGCTGAGCTGTAAATTCTCCCGGGTAAGGTTGACAAGGCAGCACTGCAGATGGGAGATAGGTGGTGGCGCAGACCCCCTTCCCCTGTTTAGAGAAGGTGTCTCCAGTTTTACATAGATGACTTTTACCTCTCTTTCAAACCATCTGCCCTCCCTGGCCAGGAATGTGCCTTTTCCTTTAAGTGTAATTAGACAGCTGAAACTGGACCTGAGGAGGTGGCCCTTCTGTGTTGGGCCATGTGTTGGTTTAAGGGTTGTTTAGTTTCACCAAACTGATGAAGCCGCTGGGATAAGGAGGGGGGAAACGTCTTTGACAAACCAGTCCTAAGTCCATTTGCTTTTGATTCAATTGTTGGCCGAATGCAGATTCCATCACATTCTCCAAGAATGTTAGTAGGATTTGATAGCTTTTTAATCATTGTCAGAATCTGCTTCATTGGCAAACTATGTGTGCATGGACAGGCAATTGACTGAAGTTCATCTCTGTTCTCAAGCACTGACATTAGCACATAAACAATCATAATAATTTAAAAGTAACGCAAAGATGGACAATAAACAAAAAAAATCTGTACATGCCTCTCTGTCTATCTATCTTATATCTTATCTGTTGTGTGTTTATCGAGTGATGATGACTGCCTGTATTCCAGGGTTTCTGGGGGGGAGCTGTTTGATTTCTTGGCACAGAAGGAGTCCCTGAGCGAGGAAGAGGCCACGCAGTTCATCAAGCAAATCCTGGAGGGGGTAAATTACCTCCACACCAGAAAAATCGCACACTTTGATCTCAAGGTTGGTCCAGTCAAGATGTGATGTTTAACATTTTCACGCCACAGCAGTTAGTTCATTTTATCATCATGAACATTTTTTTTATTTTATTTCAACATCAACCATTAAGGGAAACAGAACTATGAGACATAATTATTATAATTTTATTTTTTTTTGCACTTTGATTTATCAGCTGTTTAAATGTTGAAGGGGCCACATGGGAACAAACAATACGAACAACATTGAACAACAACAACAATCATATCCTTGGTGAAGTTTGAGCTGCCCAAGATTTTCCTTCATGTTTGGAAAAACTTTATAAAGCCCTCTTGTTCTGCAAAAGAACAACAGCAACAAAATGCTTCTCAGCAATGCGCATTGATGGAAACACAACACCAGCATTAACCTGTTCATTTTCACCCCTTCTCGTGCTGCATAGCACAGACACACACCTCTCATCAGCACAGCGTTGGTAATCCACAAACCTTCTTCTGAGAGTGAGCTTATGCTCCAAAATAACTTCTAAAAACGCACATCTCACAGATGCTCCAGCTCTTTTTCAGGAGGAGAAACCTCTTTTATAAATACTTTCCATGGCAAACAGCTGCCATGAAAACACAGGAAAACTAAAATGGCAAATATATTACTTTAACCCAAGACACACAAACAAAAAATATACATTGAGGTAAATAAAATATGTGCATGCAGATTTGTACCACTAAGTGTAGCAATTATCTAGGAATAAGTCATGTGCACAGTAACTTTTAAATGCATTTTTTTTTTTTTTTTTGCTAAATGAATCAAAAAAATATTTTTTTCTCGTTGTTTAGTAAAGCACTGGTTTTGTCATGGAATTTTTTCTCTCGTCTGCAGCCTGAAAACATAATGCTTCTGGACAAGAATGTGGCGCTGCCAAGAATCAAACTCATTGACTTTGGTCTGGCTCACAGGATTGAAGCTGGGGTTGAGTTTAAAAACATCTTTGGGACTCCTGAGTTTGTAGGTGAGATAGATCCATTTTGAAAAAGCAGCACCTTGTGGATATGCATTAGTGCATGGCTACTGTGCAACTGACAGACATATGTGACCTGCCTGAGTAGGACAGACCCATCTGGGATCGCCATCTCTGCAAGCAAGATCATCTCAGTCCAGACTATTTTGGTCTGTGGTTCCCTGATGGACTTCCCTAAAAGTCATATCAGTGATGTCTTTCTGTCTTCAAAAGATATAAATTTACTTCTTTGCTGTACTAGCAGTAATTGAACAGATACGGCATATAACATCACACTGAGGCCTCTTGTTGTACTGAAGCTGTAGTGATGTCACTACAGTAAAAGTATCTGACAGATCAGTAAATATAAATATAAGTGATAATGATAATAAATTCTATGTATAATCCAAAGAAATTTCAATGTTTGCTGCAGTAAGATGAATTAGTACTTTCCACAACAGAGCCTGTCATCCGTTTGCATTTTCAGCACCAGAGATTGTCAACTACGAGCCACTGGGATTAGAAGCAGACATGTGGAGCATCGGGGTCATCACCTACATCCTGTAAGTGAAGCACACCGGAAGTGAAATACAGTAAACTATACGTTTTACAACAGGACGAATGAGTGGATGATCTCCCTGTTATGCCTCGTTCTAGGCTGAGCGGCGCCTCACCTTTCTTAGGGGAGACCAAACAGGACACCCTGGGAAACATTACAGCTGTAAACTATGAGTTTGATGAAGAGTTCTTCTGTCATACCAGTGAGCTCGCCAAAAAATTCATCAGCCAGTTGCTAGAGAAAGATAAGAAGTAAGAGATCAGGCCTGACACATTGGGTGGTACTTTGTCAGAGCACATCTCTGTGCTTTAATCACATGACCGCTCAGTCATTATGGTAGCAAAATCATTTCTTATGTTTTTGTTTTCCAGGAAAAGATTAACAATTCAAGATGCTCTCAATCACCCGTGGATCAAGGTAAATGAAAACATATTTTTTTTTATAAATGGCGTGTACGCTTGATTGTTACTTAACTCCTAAAGAGGCTCAAATTTTTCATGGGGTATTTGAAGCAAATAACAATTTAGCAACAATTTCACAGCATTTATTCAGGGCACAACACACTGAAGGGAAAAAGACATTAGCCTGATCCCCGTGGCCAATCAAAAGGGGCCCTTTTTGATGACAAAGGTGGAAACAATCAGTTAGTTGGTCCCTGATATATACAACAAGAACCCACACTGATATACCCATCAAAATATCATTGAAATGAAGATAAGATGTTCATGATTTAAAAAATATTCACCTTGCTGAATAATTAGTTAGTCAAATGATCAGTTAGTTAGTTAGTTCAATACACTTGGTTTTTCTAACTGTATATTTATTTTTGCCATGTGTTCGGGTTAGGGTTAGGGTTAATTTTGAACCTGTGCACATAGTCAACAAAATATAAAGTAAATGCCAACCTGATATATTTATATATATATATATATATATATATATATATATATATATATTAGCTCTTCCCACTGATGTGTTGATCCTGTTAAAGTGATGATCCCATTTTACACCTTTTAGTCCAATGAGCACAAGGAGGAAAATAAAGCCCAGGAGCCAAAGAAACGGGAGCGGCGCCAGCTGAAGACCAAGCGTTTGAGGGAGTACACTATCAAGTCGCACTCTAGCATGCCACCTAACAACACATATGTCAACTTTGAGCGCTTTGCCCAGGTGGTGGAGGACATTGACCAGATGGAGAGCTCATTTATTAGCATGGCAGCAGCCCACGACTCTCTACAGGAAGACATCTATGCCATGGTCTCGATATACAATGAAAAGGAGGCTTGGTACAAGGAGGAGAGTGAAGGCGTGCGCCACGACCTCTCACAAATCCGCTATGAGTTCCGTAAGGTCGAAGCCTTGAAGAGAAGCCTGCAGGATGACATGCAGGCTTTCAGCTCCGGCCTCAGCGCCATTAGTGACCGCTACCAAGAGAGACAGAACCACTTTGACGCTCTGCGCCTGGAGCTTAGCAATGAGCTGAAATGGGTGCAGGAGGTGATAGGTTCATTTCCCACAGATGGAGGAGGTGGTGGGTACCCCAACTGCAACTTCTCCACCGTCTTCAATAATGATGTGAATGAAGCTCTGAAGGAGCTGCTGAATCGTTCCTGTGGAGGGGAGCTGCTGTCTGGGATCAACTTGGACTTTACTGAAACTGGACAGCAAAGATGAACACCAGTATTGTACAGGTCACCACAGAGCATTAGGTATGATGCCAATGATGCCAATGACGAGCAGAGCTGTCTACTGGATTCTGCTGGAACAGGTCAGAGACTATGAACAGCTGGGACACGACCAAGACTTCAGACCTGGAGGGAAAGCAACATGTCCTGAAATCAACACCCACAATGCCAGAGCTGCCTTCCACACCATATGTAGATAGTCACAGCTATTCTGAGAGCACATATGTATTTATTTTAAGAATTAGACTGGATCAGAGCAGCATGTTTCATAACTGCTAATAAAATTGCACAAACATTTTCAAAAGTGTGCATATCTTTGCTTGGCTCCAGTTTTGGAGTATTTAAACTCATGATCATTGCAGTTCAGACTCAGGATGTGTATTTTACAACCACCTGCACTCTGCATATGATTGGGTTATGTGCCAGTTCATGTATAAAAGGCAGCACGAGTGACACTAAGCATTAAGGGATGCCACTACATCAAAATGGCACATTTAACAGGATTTATCTGGACTGCATATGAATAATAGAGTAGCGCTCATTGTTTTCGATGTTAGAAATAATCTGTACAAAATCAAGTAATATTACGATATTTGACACTATTGTGCCTTAAATTTGGCTTCAGATTTTAAGCTCTGCATCTCTCGAGCAAAGGAAATAAATAATTTATTTAATATGTAGAAAAAATATAAATATAAATGTTGCCTCATCTGTACTGTTCAGTGCATTAATGAAAAGCTGAGCATTTCGCTCATTCTAGGAAGCAGATTGAATTGCAGTAATTAATACTTCTTATTAAAAAAATTCAATACACCTTTATTAAGGCTCAAGAATAAGACAAAGACAAACGATAGGCGCAGTCAGAGCAGGCAAAGTAGGCAGTATGGCAACTCTCACATTTTGGCATGACGGGGAGGGTTAAATTCAAACCAGTTTAGAGTTTTTAATGTCACATTTTGGTTTCACATTTACTTTAAGAATAAATGGGACTTTTAAATTGGGGTTCACAGTCTTATAATCTTCATGGCCTTCCTATTTTATTTCTTAAGAGTGAATTGAGATACGCAGCACGGCGTCATAGTGGTTAGTGCTGTTGACCCACAGTAAGAAGGTCGTGGCTTCAGTTCCGGGGCCATGTGTTGGCCGTGTGATGGACTGGTGACCTGTCCAGGGTGTACCTCACCCAGTGTCAGCTGGGATTGGCTCCAGAACCCCCCGTGACCTGTAAATGGAAAAGCAGTTGCGAATGAATGAATGAATGAATGAATGAATGAAATGAAAAGAAATGAGCTACACAACCTCTGGCCTTCTATTGCACCCTTGCCATATGAGTTCCTTGCATTTATCCTGTAGCCAGAAATACCACCACTTCAGTGGGATCAATATATTGTTCTTAGCACCTCTCAACTCTATAAATTACTACATCAAGAACAAAAACTGAAAGTGCCACAGAGTCAAATGGTTGCCAAAGATCTGAGGACACGAGCTGTGTGCTACAGAAAGGCGAAACCTTTGCAAGGGTTGTACAGTGTAAGGCTCTTTCCTTTTTGAAACGCAGCATAAGCACTGACGGTGCTACAGGATGATCTTCCATAAAATGGTGAGCAGTTCCGTTTTTATGCAAACAGCTGTTCCACAGTAATCTCCACTCCAAATACAACCAAGCATTAGCTCATGTTTGTTTGTCTGAGAAATGTTTCATCTCACAAGTGACCCTAAAGTGACCTTCTCACCCAAAGCCTGCAAATGAAAAGATCTCACCCTTTAAAAACTAAAAACACAGCAGCAGAGAGGATGTGCCTCTGAGATAAAATGGGAGCTTCAGCTCAGGCCTCTTCCTGCTTTGCCAAGATAACCACAAAACTCAGTACAGACACTTGACTTTTCTTCCTGTCGCCACTCAATTAATCTTTAGTAACTTCCCTTTAAATATTTTATAATATTTATAATAATCATCATCAGTTCCTTGAGGCGGAATAATGGTTAATGTCAATGCACCTCAACAAGAAGCTCACAGGTTCGGTTCCGGGGCTTGTAATGAACACATTTGTTTTTAAAATGATTAGAAATATATTGCTGTATTTTTTTAATACCTATTGTTGAGGTAGGTATTAAAAAAATACCAGCTCTTCAGTACTTGCTTATACCATTTTGGCCAAGCTGTTTTTCCTTCCTTACAGTGTTTACTGTATTTCTAGCAAAGCACCATAACTAATTCATTGTGCGTTCCCGTTTCATGAGCGTCAACTCATGATTGTTTTGAACCAGTTTAGTATTAGTGGGCCCCTGTGTGTGTGTATGTGTGTGTTTATTTCTAACACACACACACACACACACACACACACACACACACACACACACACACACACACACACACACACAGACAGACAGACAGAGCATGCAGACAGGAGAGACAGACAGGTCCAGACGTCACAGCCCGGGGCTGGGGCTCGGCGAGGGGCAGGGACTGAGCAGACCGCTTCCTCGGCTCATTGCAGTGGAAGCTACGGGAGAGGCGGTCGGAGGCATGGAGGTCCATGTGTGGCTCTGTCTCCTTTCACAGTGACCTCCACAAAGCGCACCCATACCGACCAAGGTGCTGGCCTTCATGCAATGAGGCGCAGCCAGGCTCCTGTGTGAATCCCGGCGCAAGGAAGAGGAGGAGGCCTTTCACTGGTGAGCCAGCTTTTATTCCTGCTAGCGTCAGTGGAGTCAGCTAGCAGGCTAACCTGCTATGATACAGCAGATAAGGCAGGCTAATGCTGGCCCAAATGGCTCTGGCACCGTGAAGCTGGGCTCTTAGGACAGGCATGCATGCTGGTACGAGCACCTTAGGGTGACATTCACCCCCCCTGTCACGTCTGCACACCTGCTTTGCGTTGAGGTATTTTGTGCTTTATGTTAGCACAGTTCCGTCAGGAGGGTTAGCTAACGTTAGCTAACGTAAACAGCAGCCGTTGGTCTCCGTTTGAAAACAAACGGATCAACGTTCACCGCAAGGGGTTGGCCACAAAGACCGGGCCGGAGCTGGGCTGGCCGGTGTTGGTTCGTTTGGTGTCTCGGACTGTCCGGGTCAGCGATTTCAGGAGCTGTTAGCTTCTGGCGATTAATCTTTCTAATCTGAAACAACACGCACATTAGCAGCCAGCTGCGGATCAGGACTGGCTGGTTGACAGCACAAGCTGTCGAGGTTGATCTGCGCTGGTTGGCTCTGGGCTAACTGCTTCATGCAGCGGGGGGCCGTGCTCTGTGCGACCCGCCCCTGGTCCTACCGTGGTCCTACCGTGGTCCTACCGTGGTCCAACCGTGGTCCTACCGTGGTGCTACCGTGGTCCTACCGTGGTCCAACCGTGGTCCAACCGTGGTCCTACCGTGGTCCTACCGTGGTCCTACCGTGGTCCAACCGTGGTCCTACCCTGGTCCTACCGTGGTGCTACCGTGGTCCTACCGTGCTGCTACCGTGGTCCTACCGTGCTACCCTGGTCCAACCGTGGTGCTACCCTGGTCCTACCCTGGTCCTACCCTGGTCCTACCGTGGTCCTACAGTGGTCCTACCCTGGTCCTACCCTGGTCCTACCCTGGTCCCACCCTGGTCCTACCCTGGTCCTACCGTGGTCCTACAGTGGTCCTACCCTGGTCCCACCCTGGTCCTACCGTGGTCCTACCGTGGTCCCACCCTTGTCCTACCCTGGTCCTACCCTTGTCCTACCCTGGTCCTACCCTTGTCCTACCCTTGTCCTACCCTGGTCCTACCGTGGTCCTACCGTGGTCCTACCATGCTACCCTACATACATGAGACTCAGTCTGCAAAAACTGCATGTACAGTGGTAGGATTTTGTAATGCTCTCCAGAACCTGCACAGAGAGGCAACTATCTGTGGCTGTTCTGGTTTTTAATCTAACATTTACAACTTGTTGAGCTAAACTTTCTTTCAAGTCACACGTGCTGTTGCTGTACTTATGCTGCTGTCAGGTTTCACAATGTGGCGTGAACTTCTGATTGAGTGCTATGGTAAGTAGTGTCGCTGCTTTTGTGTCCCCACCTGCTGAAGAATTAAAAAAAAAAAAAAAAAAAGTCATGCAATAGCAAATGTTGAAATTCCAAGCCTGACAGATACAATGTTTACAATGCTTCTCCTAATGTTTGTTGACAGATGCTTTCAGCTTGCCTGCAGTTTACTCACTGACATGTTAACAAGTCAAACAAACAATTGAATGTGCTTTGTCAGATTGGTTTTTTATTTCACATATAGGATCATCCATCTACAATCCATCTGCATGGAATATTTATGTAAATATTGGGTTTCTGTCGTGGGATCTTTAAGAAGTGTTGAAGTGTAGTTTTTATAGAGCGCATGTCATCTGGCTGCACCTCACACATATCTGAAGTGAGGTGAAATTTAGTACTAACTTCTTGTTTCCTTTTGAAATGCTCAAATGAGTCTACAACAAACTAGGAGGTTCAAAATAAATTGTCTTAACTCTATAATTCACATCTGAAATTGAAAAGGCGCTGTAGATGGAATAAATCAGATTTCCCGTTTCAGTAAAATCAGTGGATCAAATTGTCATGATCTCTTTTCTTGGGTTCAGTAGCCTACTGTATGTGCACTCCAGTGTTAAATGGTAAGTGTTTTATTTGACCGCTTACATGATTTAATGGTTTGAGCAAACCACAGCACCATATTACATAGTGCTTAACAAGGACACATTATTTTTTAATAAGATATAGTTTTAGTCTTGCAAATAATTAATTGAATAAAACTATTACTTTTCAAACAGCAGATATTCCAGTTGAGTTAGATATGATGGACCCCGGTTTGTTTTAACATATAATGGGTTACAATTACGCTGATATCTAACTCGACTTTGTTACGTAAAGATGTCCATTTCTCTCTTACATCATATAAATATCCACTAAAAAGCATTACTTTTTTGTGAAATTATTTGAGATGAACAGACATTTTAATGGCTCTTTAAGGATAGAAAAGACATAGACATTTTATTGAACATAGTGCTCATTTCCCATGATGTCCATTCTGTGATTTCAGGACTGATGGCTCCAGAGTGACATGCCATGGCTTTAATGATCCCTCCGGTGAAGCTCAAATGGCTGGAGCACCTAAACAGCTCATGGATCACGGAGGACAGTGAGTCAATAGCCACACGGGAAGGAGTTTCAGTGCTCTACTCAAAGCTGCTAGCCAACAAAGAAGTTGTGCTGCTGCCACAGCAGGTGCTATGTCTGAAAGGTCCCCAGCTGCCAGACTTTGAGCGGGAATCCCTCTCCAGCGATGAGCAGGAGCACTATCTGGACGCTCTGCTCAGCAGCCAGTTGGCCTTGGCCAAGATGGTTTGTTCTGACTCGCCCTTTGCTGCTGCGCTGCGCAAACGGGTGATGGTGCTCCAGCGCATCTTCTACGCACTTTCTAACAAGTACCATGACAAGGGAAAGGTCAAGCAGCAGCAGCACTCTCCAGAAAACAACTCAGACTCGGCTGATTTACACTCTGTCAGTGAGCGGCCACGCTCGAGCACTGACGCCCTCATCGAAATGGGCGTTCGCACAGGCCTCAGCCTTCTTTTTGCTCTCCTGCGCCAAAGCTGGATGATGCCTCCTCCTGGGGGCAACATAAACTTGTGTAATGATGTCATTCACACAGCCATCGACGTGGTAAGCTCTCTACCACCCCTCTCTCTGGCCAATGAGAGCAAGATCCCACCTATGGGCCTGGACTGCCTGGCCCAGGTCACCACTTTTCTGAAGGGCGTGACCATGCCGAATTCTGGGGCGGATATTTTAGGACGTCGCCTTGCCTCTGAGCTCCTGCTGGGGCTAGCCTCCCAGAGGGGTTCTCTGCGCTACCTGCTGGAGTGGATTGAGATGGCGTTGGCCGCTTCAGCTGTGGTCAACACCATGGAGCCGATTAAGGTGCTACAGAGCCAGGAGGGCCTCATTGGTTATGATTGTTTCATGAACATTCTCATGCAGATGAGACGCTCTTTGGTAAGTAAAAATCATTAGTACTGGCAGATGGCAAGCTTTCTTATTGGTCTAATAAATCAAAGCAGAGTGCAGCAAATTTGATATCTTCTTTTGACGTCAAAGACACACGCTTTTTAAAACTTACATTTGAATGAGATATTCTTCCTTCAAGTGTGGTTTTTCATCTTTAGGCCAAGCTCCGATAGGACAGTTGAAACTTAGTTTTTACGTGGATATGATTAGTAAAGTCCTATTGACCTGGATTCTGCTCCTGAAGTGAATTCTCAATGACCAAAAACATGATGAACACCTGATGAAGAAGTCTCGTGTCATATATTATATCAAACTGTTGGAGTTTTTTTCCATTTAAGTTGAATTCTGTTTCGGATCTTATTTAACAATACACTGTTAACATGTTTTGTAATGGTTCCAAAGGATTTAGTGCAATATAAATGCTTTAATTGGTTTGAAAATTGTGTGGTCTTAATCACTGATTTGTGTTCGCGTTTGTCTCAGGGCTCATCTGCAGATCGCAGCCAGTGGCGAGAACCCACCCGTACTTCCGATGGTCTTTGCTCCCTGTATGAGGCAGCACTCTGTCTGTTTGAAGAAGTAAGAGATTAAAGCAGTGCTCTAATTGTAATAATAAAAATGTATTTATATAACACTTTTCTTTAGACCACACAGTGATTCATACAATTTTATTTGTCTTTGACTTACATATTATAGTAAAATTATGATTCCCCTTTTTTCTGCGGACTCACAGGAACTCAATTAAGGATCACTGGGGGTCGTCAGACCCCAACACACTATCCTAGTGGATTGATTTGGAAAATAAAACTACACTCCCCTAAATTTGTCTTTTTCTCTCTCAGGTATGTCGAATGGCATCCGACTATTCTCGCACGTGTGTCAGTCCAGACAGCATTCAGACTGGCGAGGCCCCTGTGGTGTCAGAAACCTGTGAGGTTTACGTATGGGGAAGTAACAGCAGCCACCAACTGGTGGAGGGAACACAGGAGAAGATCCTTCAACCCAAATTAGCTGCCAGCTTTGCTGATGCACAAACAGTAAGAAGAAACAGTACCTCCAGTTTCACATGTATTTTTCCTCGTACACTCAGGTCCATAAATATTGGGACATCGACACAATTCTCATCTTTTTGGCTCTATACACCACCACAATGGATTTGAAATGAAACAAACAAGATGTGCTTTAACTGCAAACGTTCAGCTTTTATTTGAGGGTATTTACAACCAAATCAGGTGAACGGTGTAGGAATTACAACAGTTTCTATATGTCCCTCCCACTTTTTGAGGGACCAAAAGTAATGGGACAAACTAACAATCATAAATCAAACTTTCACTTTTTAATACTTGGTGGCAAATCCTTTGCTGTCAATTACAGCCTGAAGTCTGGAATGCGTAGACATCACCATACGCTGGGTTTCTTCCCTGGTGATGCTCTGCCAGTCCTCTACTGCGACTGTCTTCAGTTCCTGCTTGTTGATGTTGCATTTCCCTTCAGTTTTGTCTTCAGCAAGTGAAATGCATGCTCAATTGGATTCAGGTCAGGTGATTGACTTGGCCATTGCTTAACATTCCACCTCTTTGCCTTATAAAAAACTCTTTGGTTGTTTTCGCAGTATGCTTCGGGTCATTGTCCATCTGCACTGTGAAGCGCCGTCCAATAAGTTCTGAAGCATTTGGCTGAATATGAGCAGATAATATTGCCCAAAACACTTCAGAATTCATCCTGCTGCTCTTGTCAGCAGTCACATCATCAATAAATGCAAACAAGCCCACGCCATGACACTACCACCACCATGCTTAACTGATGAGGTGGTATGTTTTGGATCATGAGCAGTTCCTTCCCTTCTCCATACTCTTCTCTTCCCATCATTCTGGGACAAGTTGATCTTGTTTGCTTGTTGGCTTGTTTAGATGTTGTTTGGCAAACTCTAATCTAGTCTTCCTGTTTTTGAGGCTCACCAATGGTTTACATCTTGTGGTGAACCCTCTGTATTTACTCTGGTGAAGTCTTCTTCTTCCTCTTCTTGATTGTTGACTTTGACACACATACACCTACCTCCTGGAGAGTGCTCTTGATCTGGCCAACTGTTGTGAAGGGGTTTTTCTTCACCAGGGAAAGAATTCTTCTGTCATCCACCACAGTTGTTTTCCATGGTCTTCCGGGTCTTTTGGTGTTGCTGAGCTCACCGGCGTGTTCTTTCTTTATAAGAATGTTCCAAACAGTTGATTTGGCCACAACTAATGTTTTTGCTATCTCTCTGATGGGTTTGCTTTGATTTTTCAGCCTAATGATGCTTGCTTCACTGATAGTGACAGCTATTTGTTTCTCATATTGACAGTTGAAAGCAACAGATTCCAAATGCAACTAGCACACTTGAAATGAACTCTAGACCTTTTATCTGCTCCTTGTAAATGAGTTAATGAGGGAATAACACACATCTGGCCATGGAATAGCTGAACAGCCAATTGTCCCATTACTTTTGGTCCCTTAAAAAGTGCGAGGCACATACAGAAACTGTTGTAATTCCTACACCGTTCACCTGATTTGGTTGTAAATACCCTCAAATAAAAGCTGAAAGTCTGCAGTTAAAGCACATCTTGTTCGTTTCATTTCAAATCCATTGTGATGGTGTATAGAGCCAAAAAGATGAGAATTGTGTCGATGTCCCAATATTTATGGACCTGACTGTATATGAAGGAATCAAGATCCTGTTTACATTTCTATTTTCTCAACTGTTCATCTGATTGCCTTCAAACTCGGTGGGTGTGTTGTTGATTTGTTTTCCTGAAAGGCAAACACATAAACCAACACTATAATAAAGGGGTCTTGAATATATACGGAGACAATTTGCTAGTGATAGACTGATATGGTTTTTTCAATACCGATTATTCATAGTCAAGGAGGCTGATAACCGATATTTGGAGCCAATATTCATTTGCTGTAAAAAGGAAAATATTGGTGTCAAAATTTTGACTCCCAACACTTAACCTAATTTAAATCCTTTTAAGCATATGCTTATTAAACAGCTTATCAGATTTGCACCATGTTTAAGTTTTGTTTTTGTTTTTTTTCTTAGACAATAGATTTCTTTGTTTAAAAATTCTAACAAATTGCAGGGAGCTCCCAGGATCAGCAGCATGTCTTTTAAAGTTAAATGAAAACTCAAACAAATAAATAGCTCCCTGAAGCTTTCTGTAGTAAATAAAGTTTTGCAAAATTTCAATAAAACTGATCCGGAAGATCCAGGTATTTTTATGCCCGCCATGACACCCGGAAAACAAACTTTTTTGGCATCATGCGCCACTGAGTAACGTCCGTAGGAATTAATGGGCCCTGCCTCCGATGCTGTATCCAGTTCTCTTCATACATCCATGTTCGAAACATATATCTATTCTCTGGACCTTCTCCATTTGGCAAACGTTTTCTCCTCTCTGCCATGTGTGTGAGCACTGTGAGCACTTTCACTGCTGAATTCCTGTTACCCGTGCCGTGGCTCTGTGTGTAACCAATCAGATGGTGTTGTGGGTGTGACAATGCTGGAGACAGAGTAGTGACAGCAGACAGAGAGGCGCGGCTGCATCAGAGCCAAAATAACTCAGTTTTAAATTTATCTCTTATTGGCTGTCAGATTAAAAAAAAAAAAAAGGCTGATGCCGATATATGTAAAAATGCCGAATATCGGCGCCAATAATCAGTTGATCCCTACAATTTGCATTCAGATTAAAATCTCACAGATGAACTAGTGCTTATCGCTGACACACATAAAGTTTTCTTTTTTGTATTAGAAGAGGAAATATACAGCGTTGTAGAAGTAATAGTGAATTTAATAAAACAATAAAATTACCATTTTCCAATCTGAAGTACAGTATGTGCAATATTTTTTTTAGAATGATGTTAGTAAAATTCAAAATCAACATAAAAATGCAAAAAATACTTTAATGGAGTACTTATGGAATGATGATTATGATATGGCTAGTAGGTAATATGGCTGAGTTGTCCTACAAACTTTAATCACACAAAACCTTTCATCTTCTCAGATCGAGGCAGGGCAGTACTGCACTTTTGTGATCTCTTCAGATGGCTCTGTTCGGGCCTGCGGAAAGGGCAGCTATGGCCGCTTGGGCCTGGGGGACTCCAACAACCAGTCAACCCTCAAGAAGCTAACTTTTGAACCCCACCGTGCCATCAAGAAGGTGTCATCATCTAAGGGTTCAGATGGCCACACGCTGGCCTTCACAACAGAGGGTGAGGTGTTCAGCTGGGGCGATGGTGATTATGGCAAACTGGGTCATGGAAACAGCTCGACACAGAAATACCCTAAACTTATCCAAGGGCCACTGCAGGGGAAGGTAGGGTTTCACCCAGCCCCTGAGCACAACTTGACACATGGCATTTTATTCACTTTTGTTACTCGATTTTCTGCTTTCTCTGCAATTAATTCATCAAATCATTTTGCTTGTGTCTTTACCAGCATCAACAGAATGTGATGATGTGTGTGGCTCTTGTCTTGTGTCAGGTGGTGGTCTGTGTTTCCGCTGGGTATAGACACAGTGCTGCAGTCAGCGAGGACGGAGAGCTGTACACGTGGGGTGAAGGAGATTTTGGAAGATTAGGTAGGTTCCTGAACTGATCTAGCTGAAGATGAAGAGTCTCCAGAAATTTTATCCTGTTTCCAGTGCTGAGTGTCACCCCATTGTGATGTAGGATGACATCCCCACACCCAATTGTTTGTGAACTGCCATTTTGGACCTCCATTGTGTGATTTGTCTGACGGTGATTTGAGTTTGCCTGTTTGGTACTCTATCCTGATTGGGTTGTACAGTCCGTCACACAGTAGCCACACCTTAATCCATACCCTGCTTTATGCTTTTCTCCAAATTTGAAATTGGAAGACTTGGAACTAGAAGGTCAAACCATAAACTCATTAGGAAAACATTTACTTGGGTGATAAAATCAAGTGAGGAGTAAATAAATTACTACAGACTTGAATAAAATCTGACTTATTTTAGCAACCAGTGGAGTCACACCCTGATGATCACTAGACCATTAAAGCAGGACTCTGCAAAGATAGAGTGGTAGGTGGGCTATTTTCTGAAGACCATTTTAATCTCAAAATTAACTTCATAACAGTTTATACATTGTGACGTCTTGAGCAAGGCACGTAGCTCAAAGAATCAACATAACATTGATGTCAGTTATTGGCTGCTGTCAGGGACAGTCAGGTGAAGATTTTTAATTTCCCAGATTCAGATTTTAAAAAAGCCATATTTATTTAAATTACTAGTGTCTTTCCTAGTTAGTAACTTTGGAAATTTGGGAGTTAGGTCGATCTCTCCATCTATCCATCCATCATCCATACTGCTTGTCAGTCAGGTGGAGTTAGAGCAAATCCCAGCTGACATTTGGCGAGGGCGGGGTGCACCCTGGAAAATTCGCCACTCTGTCATGGGGCCAACATATTGAGGCCATCAACCATTGGCACTCACGCTTACAGGCACTTTAGTTACTAGTTAACCTATTCTGCACATTCTTGGATTGTGGAAGGGAAGTGGCGGATCTAGAGGGAACAAATGCAAGTACAGGGAGAGCAGGCAAACTCAAAACCACGGTATCACCAAGCTGCTAGGGCCCTTAAATGATACTGAAAAAGGATTAATTATTAGTATAGTAATTACATATATAGCACATGATGTCCCCTTACTAGGAATGCATTACTTCCAAAGTAACATAAAAAATCTTTTTACATGTAGTATGACAGCAACCTTCTCTGCTCTGCTAATAGCTCTTACATAGTTGTTCTGAGTCTTCTATAAATACTGTCTGCTGATAGTGGCAAACATTATCAGTGGTCAAAGTGAGTGGTCATATTGTTGTAATGTTTGGGTCTGAGTGCTGTGGCCTCAGAGGACATTAATGTCACAATGGTAATAGCAGACAAGGTCTGGGATATATTAGATGCTAAGGAAATAGTCTGTTCTTGTAGTCACATAATGGATGCAGGTCTAAAGAGCTAAGTGACTTTGACATAGGCCAGGCGATTATGCCCAGATGACTGGGTCAAAGCATCAGCTGTGATGAGTAATTAACCAGAGTGGGTTAAAAAATTAGTAACCATGGATCTAATTAAAGGATGCAAAAATCTGTTTAGTGGATCAAAGCTGGTTTGCTCACTTTTGCTTCCTTTGTAAAGTGGACTTGCGTTGGTTCTGTGTGCATGGCCTAAAATAATACATTTTTTGTGTACACATGCAAATTGAATTTAAGCAGAGGCAGTAGCCAGGGGTGAAGAAGCTGGCGCATGCTGATCCAGGGAATGATTAAAGTTGGCTTCTCCTAAGAGCTGATGTATTTTTATTATTTTTTTTTGCCTTTGAACACAGGTCATGGTGACAGCAACAGCCGAAACATTCCTACCCTTGTAAAAGACATCAGCAATGTTGGAGAGGTGTCGTGTGGTAGCTCCCATACTATTGCACTGTCAAAGGATGGTCGGACGGTATGGTCCTTTGGAGGAGGGGACAATGGTGTGTTACACTTCATAATGACTTATTTGAATATTTTATCTATTTTGAATCTTTCATTTAATGATTAACCTTTTCAGACCCACATGAAGACATTTCTGCTTTTTTACAATTTTGTGTTGTTCCTTATAAAGCTGCTGTTTTAAAAAAAAAAATTCACCAAGTCTCTACATATGCAAAGCAACCCTATTTAATTTGATCTTGCACTAAATAAGCACTCTGTGACTCCAATGGGATGGAAGAGTAGCCCATGTATATTTGAGAAAAATGTGACCACACTCCTCATGCTGTACATAAAAACCATGTGTTGTGCTGCAGGAAAACTGGGTCACGGTGACACTAATAGAGTCTACAAGCCAAAAGTAGTGGAGGCCCTGCAGGGGATGTTCATTAGGAAAGTGTGTGCAGGGAGCCAGTCGTCTCTTGCCTTAACTTCTACTGGACAGGTAAGACATATTTTTTGCATTATATTGCATAACTATGATAAGCATTTTTTGAAAGAGGGAATTTCATCTAGCTGTGATGCATTCCTTCTGGCAGCTGGTATGACAGTGACAGTGTGTTATCACAGCTTTCTCTCAAAGATATGTCTTAGCTGTTTTCTCATCAGCAAATGACTACAATCGAGAGCAGAAGTCACCTGCTGAAGTTTCATTAATGCTTGTTTTTAGGTCTATGCTTGGGGCTGTGGTGCCTGCCTGGGGTGTGGCTCCTCTGAGGCCACAGCACTCAGACCCAAACTAATCGAGGAGCTAGCGACCACCAGAGTAGTGGACCTCTCTATAGGGGACAGTCACTGCCTAGCCCTGTCTCATGGTATTTGACTCTTATCTTTCTTTTTTTACCTACTTTTTGTTTCTTTTACTCCCTGTCACTTTCTGTTCTGTCAAAGGTTAACTAAAAACACATGTTTGCATGCTGTCATTGATCAGCACCAGTGTGACGGTACACCATGCGAAATCCACAGATTCTTGGAATGCACTGCTGACACAGCTAGATTATATATTTGTTGAACATGTGACAGGACTGTCGCAAGCACCGTGATGTAATAGCAAACAAAAAGAACAAATTTCTTTAAGCTAATGCATAACCTGTACAGCTTTAGGAATTTTTAATACAATAGTCATATTTCTATATCTGCCATTATACTGTAGTCACTTAGTGTTTTCATGCACACTGTGAATTATATTATTGTATGTCTTCAAATTAACCATTGTCTAGATAATGAGGTATATGCATGGGGCAACAACTCCATGGGTCAGTGTGGCCAGGGGAACTCCACAGGGCCAATCACTAAGCCCAAGAAAGTCGTCGGCCTGGATGGAGTTGCTATTCAACAGGTCTCTGCTGGCACCTCTCACAGCTTGGCCTGGACAGCCCTGCCCAGAGACAGGTCAGTTACCAGAGCATAAAGGCACAGTGTGCAGGACGGTTTACAAAATGGTTTTTATGAACTTTATTCCGAAGCCTCTACTTTATAATTTGTCTGTTGGCCATCTTGGTTTCATGAAGCCACATTTAGAGGAGAAGGCACAGTTCAGTAGGAGTGGGGCTGGATCTGACCTGATCTTTACTCTATCCTGATTGTGTGATACAGTCTGTCAAACACACTGGAGCAAGGCCCTAATCTGTCTCCTGCTTTATGGTTTATATATCTATAAAAGGGCACTATCATTTAAAAACAAATGTTGAAATGAAGAAAATGTAAAACATGACATGTATCTTAGCATGGGTCTATATGTGACCCTTCAAAACTTTTTACATTACTGCTGATTGATTGGGTAAAGTGGATTTTCTTTTTGGGTTTTAGGTACTAGGACTTCCCAAGCTATTAAAACTTATTTAGGTTCACCTGTTACTATCATCACGATTCCATCCTCTTGTATTTTATTGTAATTTTTGTGAAATAAATAAGTGAAATAATGCAGGCATTATTTCACTTATTTATTTGATATATTTGATATTTATTTGATATACATGATGATTCTGTGTTCACGCTGGTATGAAGGTGGGCTCACTTAACTTTTTAAATTTTTCTGTAACAGCTTTGTCAATGTAAACTTTTACATTGACAAATATGTAAAAATGAACTCCTTCCTAAATGAATCACTGTTATGATGTGAGAGGTTTTATAGACATCAATGTTTCTGTTGCCACTAGAATTCTTATAATTTAGCATGTATTAACGCTTACTTTCTCTGGCTCTTCAAAGTTTAAGAATGATTTATTATTTGCATTTTTGCATCTTCAGACAAGTGGTGGCTTGGCACAGACCATACTGTGTGGACCTCGAAGAAAGCACCTTTTCCCACTTGCGCTCCTTCCTTGAGCGCTACTGTGACGGCATTAACAGTGAAGTTCCTCCTCTTCCCTTCCCCTCATCCAGGTAAATACACACAACCTGTGAACAACCACCGCTTTATCAGCCATGTACCACAAGTTCTCAAAGAAAGAAGGAAATTAAAAACAGATTCACAAATGTTGCTTCTTTCACCTGGTCTATCTTTTTTCTTGCTTTGCTTACAGTTATTTTTGCCAATACGCTTGCACTCCTCTTTAGTTTTAAGGTTGTGCGTCAGTTTCTAAAAATGTACAGGAATGAATAACCAAATTTTGATTAGTTTGTTTCATTTGATTATAGGGAGCATCATAACTTCCTCAAGCTGTGCCTTCGGCTTTTGTCCAATCATCTTGCTTTGGCTCTGGCCGGTGGTGTAGCCACCAGTATCTTAGGTCGTCAAGCTAGACCTCTGAGGAACCTACTCTTCAGGTTGATGGACTCCTCTGTGCCCGATGAGATTCAGGAGGTATGTATTTGTATAAAATCTTCACTGTTTATGTCATAAGATAACCAAATTTTAAGTGAAGGAAGCTCATCACTGTTAACAAGATACCAAGTAACACAGATCAGAAATCAGGACCTCCTTGGACTTGTTCTGAATATTTGTTATGATGTTTTTAATTTTATGTTGCCCTGAAAACAACTTCTTTTCACTTTGCTTTTCATTCCTCTTTTATCCTGTTCTACTCTACTCAACTCCTTTGTTTCATTTCCTCTACTGTCCCTTCCTCTCTTTGCTTTCCTGTTTGTTGTTTCCTCACCTTCCCTATGCCTTTGCTATCTTGTCAACAGGTTTTAAATTGTTTAAAACGTGATGCAGTGACAAATTGTATGTATGTGCTTGTTCCATTAGGCAGTGATTGAAACTCTGTCTGTGGGGGCAACCATGCTGCTGCCTCCACTGAGAGAGAGGATGGAGCTTCTTCACTCCTTACTGCCTCAGGGCCCTGACAGATGGGAGAGTCTCTCCAAGGGACAGGTACCTTCTGCTGCTTGGTACAGACAGAGCTGTCCAACAGCTCTTTGAATTGTGGATTTAAGATCACCAGTTCTGACTAAACTTGATGCAACTTCTGTGCTGGGAGCTTTCAGTTAACTTCTTGTGGTTGGTGGGGGAAAAATAAAAGGCTTTGGTTACCTGTTTCAGTATCATCATCTGGACAGGACTCTGTGTTCCCCACAGACCTGCTTCATAGTCTGGCATTAAAACCTTTCATGGACTTCAGAATTGGAAGCTGGTGCTTAAAAGGGCTGGTCAAAATGTAAATATCGTTGGACATTCAAATAACATTTCTTTATATTTAATGGACATTTAGGGGGTAAGTTTGACACACTGGTATGTAGCAACAAGCAACAGTCAGCTAACACCTATTCAAAAAGACTGGAAATAGAGGGGGATAGTTAGCCTGACTACAGCTGAAGCTAAAAAAAACTCATTTACTAGTACCTCCAGAATTCACTGCTTGTCATTTCACATTGTGCCACAGAGGATGCAGCTCGACATCATCCTTACCAGTCTTCAGGACCACACCCACGTGGCCTCGCTCCTGGGTTACAGCTCTCCTGCTGATGGCCCTGAAGTGCTGTCATCTGCCTCTGGTTTCACCGCCTCCCCAGACCCTACCATCACAGCAGGCCACCTAGACACCCACCTTGCTGAAATCCTTATGAAGACATTGCTCAGGAACCTGGGTTTTTATACTGTAAGTTTGGAGCTGGATGATGGTTTCTACATCTCAGTGGTAGAATCAGGCCATCATTGATTTTGTGTGTTCTCAATTAGATAAAAAACCCTAAATGCAGCATTATTATGGTCTATTTAGAATTGACAATGGTAAACATAATGGCAGTTGACATATGGATCACCATCGCTTCAATTGTCTCTCCATCTATCCTGCTTCTCCTAGTGTTGTGGGTCTGGAGGCCAAGCATGAGTCATATGCTATTCTTTGTTAGGATCACTGGCTGGCTTCTTTCCCGGCACTGCAGTGCCTTGGCTCCTGTGTCTCACTCTCTAAAGATGCCATTTGCCATTGATTTCAACACAAAGGCTATTTTCCAGTTTGTGTGATTATGCAGGTTTAAGCAATGAATGGTGATTAGACTGCATAGAACTCCACATTTGAATCAATCCCTTAGGTCTAGGACAATGAAAAATTAAGCTAACAAAGAACTCAATTTGTTGTACAGATTAACTCACATGCTTGTTTGATTCCGCTTCTTTTAATAAAAACAGTAAGACACTGGTACCTGACCTGTTACTGATAAGTTTATGGACTGAAGTAAGTGTTAGACACATGACAAAATGTGTCTAACATGTCTCCAAACATCATGGACTGACTATGTTCTAATGAGAATATGATTTTCAGAAGCATAGGTTTAAAAATTACTTTCACTGACTGAAGCACATTTTGCACTGTTTGGCGTGTCAGTCGGATTGTTTGGAAATTCACGTCCGTGACAGAAACTGGAGCATCATTATGAGAAAATCAATTAGCAACAAGAAGAATTACCTCCACCCTGTCAAAAAGAAAGAATAACACTTTCAGTTCGGGTCTGAACGATTGTTGTTGTTAAAATAAAGATTTAATCTGAAGAAATGACGGTAGCCTACATGTTGTTACAGAGTCTGATGTGAGGCACCGCAATTTTTCAGATTTCATTGGGACATTGGTTGGAAAATGTTGAAAATCACTGGTTTCAGGAAATATGTTGGTTGACCGAAGTGATTACAAGTTTTCAGATGGATTAATCTAATTTAAAGTCAGCAATATGAAAAATCTCAGGCTGAGGTCTTCCATTTACCGGTTTGCTGTTACATTTTTTTTTTTTTTTTTTAAAACAAGCCTTAACTCGAATTATGGCTTGCTGAAAATTGGCGACTCTCCAAACATACCTTTGGTTCAATCAGTTCCCTTTCGCTATCAAATAGGTTGACCTGTTTTGTGTTTCTGTTTGGATTCATAATGAGCCTGTGGATATGGTATCTGTCATACCAATGAACCTGTTCATGTCGGATGCATTTGTGTGTTTGGTTGGAAAAGGATCAGGCATTTGGGGAGCTGGAGAAGAACAGTGATAAGCTGCAGCAAGGCATGTCCTCTTCTGACAGCAGCCAGCCAGCTCACCTGCACCAACTCCTCTGCTCCCTTCAGAAACAGCTGTTAGCATACTGCCACATCAACTCTGTCACTGAGGTATGGACTTCCAGCTCTTCTTTGTGTCTGAGGTTACAGTTGATTTGGTCTTGAGCCTCCAGTCAGGGATTTTGTCTGTTGTCAGTTATTTAAGAGGCTGCTGACAACTGGTGACATTTAGTTCAATCCCAGAGCAGCTAGCTGTTAGCTTCGTCCACATATCCTTCCCATGTCAGCTGATCATTTCTGATTTGTGCGACATAAACTGTCTTCTGATTATGCTACATGAGGAAACAGATGAATTACAGATTTACTTGCTGATTGTTAAACTTTGAGAAAAGCTATCACAAGTTGATCCTTCATAAAATGATTTCACTCTGCAGCAGTTCCCCTTTCTCTGACAGTGCTTACACATGAAGCCAGAGAGTCTGTTTGAAACAAGTCACATAAGTGCATTAATGTAAAACAGCGTTATCATCTCCATGTTTTTCTGTAGAACTCCAGCAGTGTGGCATTACTCCACAAACATCTGCAGCTCCTGCTGCCCCATGCCACAGACATCTTCTCCCGCTCAGCCACCTTGATAAAGGAAAGTTCCTGGAATGGCAGCATACGAGAGAAGCTTCAAGGTGAAGATGAGCAGTTTAGGAAGGCTTGACCTCACCCCTGTGTTATATTTGACATTTGCATGTTTGCTCTCTTATTCTTTTCCCCTTTTGTGTGAAACACTTTCATTAAATCTTTTGCTCTTTTGATTATTCTTAAAATCTGGCTTTATATTGCATATTCTGCAAGTCAGTAGCACAAATGTCCATTCCCTTTTTAGATAAATTTGTTAAGATGAATAAAAATATTTAATTACCCCTTCCCCATTTTAGCCAATTCCCATGAAAGAAAAATAATTTAATCTTGTCATTCTCTCCGGTGTCTCCAGACGTGATCTATGTCTCAGCAGCTGGAAGCATGCTCTGTCAGATAATCAACTCTCTGTTGCTGCTTCCGGTGTCGGTGGCGAGGCCTCTGCTGAGCCATTTGCTGGACCTGCTCCCTCCTCTGGACCGGCTCAACAGACTGCTGCCTGCTGCGTCCCCTCTGGAGGACCAGGAGCTGCAGTGGCCTCTTCATGGTGGGTCTCAGTGGACACTTGTCCTGTTCATAACAGCTATTAGCTTTTAGTGGTCTCTGTAAAAAGTAAAAGTACACATTAAAGTAGCTTATTTATATAACTTAACCACACCAGGACATGTTAAATCAGTAAAGTTAATAGCTTCTGGTAATACATACACGAGTGTGAATGCACAAATATACCAAATTAATAAAGGAAAACACAGAGGGATGTCCGAGATGGGAGCGAGACAGAGAGGAAAGAGATGAATTAAGAGATATGGTGGGTATGCCAGCTTTTCTATAGCTGTCCAGCCCACAGCTCAGGGAAATGGCTCTTGACATTGCACTTGGCCGTATTGCCACTTTGATTAGATTTGAATTATATGTTCAGCCGTATTCGTATATTTGATTTCGACTGCAGTTAGATATTTTTGGATATTGCCCAAGCTCACCATTTACTGTAAACCCTACACAGACTGCAGCAGGCCAAGCTTCATACTTGATTGTGACCAATTTTAATCAGGAAGGTGAATTTCCATTTTGTTTAATTTAAGTTGCAATGACTGAACACTGATTGAGCATACGTGTCCAGCAAATTGTATTGCCGTCATGATTCCTGACAAACCAAAAACTCCAGGACTCTCAACACCTTATTCTCCTTCAAAACCACTTTGATATCATCCATTGTTTTGTGAATTGCTGTTTTGAAGCCTCTAGTCTGTAATTTCAGCATTAGCTGTCTTTTTTTTTCTGTGAGAGTTGGACACATTTTCCTCTAAAAGGGACCATCATATAAAAATCAACAGGTTGTAATAAAGTATAATAAACTAGTAGAGGTAGAGATAGATTGCAGATTTCGGGCTCTCTAGCATTAGCTTCATTTTTTAAAACCAAAAATCTATATCTATTTTATATGCAAATCAGATTCTTCTGAGACATTTCTCATCAGTGGAATTTATGTTGCCATCTTCCCCAACTTCCCAGGTACCTCTGACTTTGCTGAGCCAGCCTCAGGAATGACCCTGCCCCAGCTGGCGCTGTCCTGGGTGTGGCTTGTGGACCTGGAGAGGACAGTGGCTCTGCTGGTGGGCCGGTGCCTTGGTGGGATGTTGCAGGGAGCTCCTACTTCACTGGAGGAGCAGGACACAGCTTACTGGCTTAAAACACCTCTCTTCAGCAATGGCTTGGAAATGGACATCCCACAGCTTGGTCAGGAGGGCAATCACACAACATTGATTCATTTTAAGTAACTTGAAATGTTGATTATTGATAATAACACAAGCGGTTGTTTGTTGTGAATTTAAATTCCTGCTGGATATTTGAGCTAATGAATGCATGTTCACTTGTGTCCCTCAGACGCATGCGTAAGCTCTTTGTTGGAGGCAGCACTGTCTGGTAATGAAGAGCAGAAGCCTTTTGACTGTACACTGCGCCCTGACTTGAGTGTCCTGGTGGATTTGGCTCTGGGTTCCTCTAAAGAACCCACCAACAGCCTCTGGATCAACATGCAGGACTATGCCATCAGCAAAGGTCTACTATCAGACTGCATTTATAATGAAATCCATTGCCTTTGTGCTGAGATAAACAGTCTTGAGGTGGAGAGACAGATTACTGACTCCAGTGCATCTTCTTTTGCAGACTGGGACAATGCATCTCTCAGTAATGAGTCCCTGTTGGACACTGTGTCCAGGTTTGTTTTGGCAGCCTTACTGAAGCACACAGGGCTGCTGGGCCAAGCCTGTGGAGAGGGCAGGTATAATGTGATATGTCCCATTAAAGGTCTTCTTACAGTTCCATAGAACAAGTTCTGAGTGTATTTCGATTTTCCTGTCAGGTACCAACCATCCAAGTCCCTCGCCGAAGTCTATCGCAGCGTTTACAAGGTCAGAAACCGTCTGTTGGCCTGTAAGACCATGGACTTCATCCAGACCCGGTCTTCTTCACGAGAGCGGAGGGTGAGTAAACAAGTTACATTGACATGTGCCCTCTTGCATTTACCTTTATTATCTTTAGGATTAACTGGACCCTTGAAAAACTACTCTGAACAAATGAAATAAGCTCCTAAAAGTGTGATTTCTTTTACTTCACCAAAAATGTAAAAAAAAAGTTACTATTCTTAAAATTGATTATGCATGTCTGTGAATTATCTGTATGTCTGTCTATGTTTAAACTTGGTATGTGTTTTATTTCCAAATTAAAAAAAGAGATTGCAGTGTCAATGAGACATTATTTTGCTTTTGCTCTGATAGTAACGGAGAGAGAAAGAGGGACACAAACTTTCACATAGAAAGAGTGGGAATGATACACAGCAAAAGGGCACAGGTGAGCCACTGGGGACTTCCAGTGGCTTTTGTGGTAGAGTCCCAGCTTCAAGTTTGGCCTGTGGCGTTTTGCTGTTTATCATGCCCACTGTCCATGAGCCTCTCTTTCTCACACTGTCTGAATAAAGGCAGATACATAAAATGTTATTAATTAAAATGATCCAGTCTCTAAATATGAACTAATCAGCATATTGTTACTCTCCACTCTTAACACGTTTTAGTAAATCGCTTCTTTGTTAATGGAACAAAATGATTCTATCGATGTTTTGTGGTTTCACTGAGTCAGATTTCAGACAATCAGGACTCTCTGGACATGGATCCCCAGGAGCACTCGTTCACACGCACCATTGATGAGGAGGCTGAGCTGGAGGAGAGAGCTGACCGTGAGAGAGAAGAGGGCCACCAGGAGCAGGAGGAGGAGGAGGAGGACAGAGAGCATGAAGTGATGACAGCTGGAAGTAAGTGCATCCGCCTGGTGTCATGTGTTTTTCTGCTTTTTCTGTGCAAATCATCAGAAACATCAATAAGATTATTAAATGCATTTCTCAGTTTATTCCAGGCTCTTAAAATCAGCTTAGCTTATGATTGAAAATATTGAACATTATTTTGTCATATTGAGTAAATTCGCTAGTCGTCATATTAATATTCTTACATTCATTTATTTAAGTTTTTAAATTATCTTGTGCCGTAGGAATGCATTCTATGATCAGCTCACTGATCATTAAGTGCCAGGCGTCCCTCTGTCTTCAAGAAACCTTTGAAAATGCTGCTGGCACTTTTATTTATGTTACACTTTTTTATGATCTCCTGCATGTCATTAGATGTTGTACTTGGTACTTCTACTGTTCATGAACAGGAAGAATATCAAAATGCTTGGCCATCTACTTTACTGAAGCTGATGCTCCCCACTTATTGCTTTGAATATTAGCATCTGACAGATGAGAACAAGTTAATGTAATGGAAATATAAAATAAGTAGGTATACTCAGGCTTTTAAATGTGGGTAGACCCACTAATAAAACCAATAAACCCCACTTCCATGGGGGTAATAATAATTCATAATTTATGAAGGTGGAAGCAACAGTGAACATAAACATCTAAAGCACCTCAGCAGTTAGTTTCATGGACAAAAAAATATTGTGGCATAGTGTGTTGCATATGCATGAGCTTTGGTTTAAAATTTTGAAGCCCAGTAAACCTGAAGGCATCACTTGGCAGCTGCTTGTCCTCTAACCCAGCATTTTGTGTGTGTTGTGTTTGTCTGTGTGTCTGTGCAAATCGCACAACACAGAAATCTTTCAATGTTTCCTCTCAGCGCGGGAGGTGGCTCGCAGTCGGGAGAGGGAGCGAGCCAGCAGTAGCACCGGCCTGGGCTCCAGCTCTGCTTCGAGGAGTGGAGGAGGAGGGGCAGGAGGAGGAGAGGAGGATGCTATGCTGTCTCAGGAGGGAAGGAGGGGCAGTACAGGTCTCCCAGAGGGCCAAGACCTATACACAGCAGCCTGTAACTCAGTGATCCACCGCTGTGCGCTGCTATTGCTAGGAGTGAGCCCAGTGCTGGGCGAGTTGACCAAACAGAACCAGGACGAAGGGCAGACCCAGTCAGCGACAGGAACACAGGAGTGTCTGACCTTTATGACCAGGTCAGCATGCTGAGAGTTTGTTAAAACTCAAAAACAGGTTAAATGGCATGCTGTTGTGCTGTAGAAAGCATGATTATCTCATTTGTTCCCAGAGAAAATAACATTTTGGATTACTCACAGTTTTGGCAAGGAAAGTTTTTCAGCCTACTGTTGTAAATAATTCTTCAAAACAGCCAGTAAACCTTCACAATTTTCCACCACACTTTTAATATAATTTCAAAATACAAGTATTTTCATTCACACATTTAATGTTATGGGACAGATGCCATAGGAGAATTGTATAACAATTTTCAAATGCTTTGCTCAAAATTCTTTTCAGGTTTTAGCTCAGTCGGGAGCTACTTCCATGTCCTAACTCATTTAAAATGACATCTGGCCGAAAGAACGTTTTTCTGTATGATACTTTGCATTTTCCTGTAGTAGTAATTTAAGCTTCCTTTTCAGTTTTTCCATCCTCTTGTGTCTCCACCACCAAAATGTATTATTATTTATACGGTTGTTTAAGTGACCTTTTATTTGTCGAGAATAGCATAAAGGACTTCGTGTGTGTTTCTGTGTGTGTCTGTGTCTTTGTGTGTAGGAGTGAGAGTTTGAGTGCAGAGAGCCGGTCAGTGCAGAGCAGCCCCAGTTACAGACTGATGAAGTCCAGGAGTGAGTCTGATCTCTCGCAGCCCGAGTCAGACGAAGAAGGTTACACTCTGGTAAAGAGCAGGCACTGTCACACACGTACTTCACACACTCTTTGCATAGTTACATTCAACATCACATCAGGCTTTGTCTTCTGCTTTCTCTTTCAGAGTGGAAGGAGAAATGTCGACCTAGATTTAGCATTCTCTCATAAAAAAAGAGGTAAGAACCATTTTCTGTAAATGCATCTATTGTTGTGGGCAAGAGCAGGAAGACATGGAATGCGTGGGGTGTATGCAGTTGCTTTGGTTTCATTTCCAAGGCCATGTAAACAGGATAGAACTGACACAACACTGTGATGTTTAAATTTGTTTTACCTCCTGTTTTTCTGACACATATCTCCCTTCAGAAATATACATCAATATTACATTTTTCACAGACCACCTAATAAATCACCCACACCAACAGGTTGAGCTTAGCCTGGAAAGAAAAAGATCTTTTAATTTATAGTTTGATAATCAGTGATGAGAAAATATGGGATTAGAAAAGCCAAGTAACAAAAGACTGACTAAATATTAGTTTCATCCACAATTTCTCTCTAATGTCAGCTGATCATTTTGGACCAGCGTAAAACATCAAGTGTTGACTTACAAAGTCAGGTTATACTAAAATCCATCAACACTATTAAACAGGCAAATAAATTATAGTTTTTGATGCATACAATTCCTCTTGAAAATAACATTCTCTTACATTACACAGTAGCTCTGTCATTACTATCAAGGCAGTTTAAGAGGCATAACATTAAATCAGAGATTTTAATAAATTTACTCCAGTAGTTTGTTAGTGTGCAGGCCAGTTTGAGATGTTCTCCCAAAGATTCAATGTCCACAACGAATTTGACTGTCAGATGACATTTTATATTTTCTTACCTTTTAGCTGCTACACTTGAAGAAAAAGAATTTTCAAATTTTCCAATAATTTTTATTTATTTATTTATATGTAAAGACAAAATAAATATAAGAGTGGGCAGTTCAACGACACAACCACCATGCACACACCACACAGGCAATGAGGATGATTCAGGTTTGTCTTTGTTATCTTTCATATGTTACTCTTGTCTCTCTGTCTTTCAATTGCTGTGTGGATAGTTTATTTGCTTCTTTTGGGGCAGTTGAGCCCCAAACACAAGAGGAGCTCCAAGCAAGTAAACGATGGCATGTTTCTTCCTCTTGGTAGCTCATCCCTCCATAATGGTGATGCCCCCCTTCCCATTCATCTCTCATGATGAGGGCCTTATTCTGAACACAGATACTTCATGTTTTTCTTCTTGTATCAAGTGTTGTTGCATAAAGAAGGAAACAAGTCGAGAACATCCAAATTGTTACAATAACAGCTCATTCTTCTGCTTGGAATGGTTGTGAAAAATGTGATTTTTCATACCAGAGAGATTTCATGAAAATGACCAGTAGCTTTTGTAAAAAAAAAAAAATCATCAGGAGTGATGCTTTGATTTCAATACGCTCAGCCATTGGAGGAAAGGTCAGACCTAATCACCATTTCTCAGCTGCAGCATTTTTCCTCATTTATCCTCACTACACATGAAAACTTGGTGCTCATTATAGATTAAACCATAATGGCTGAAGAAGGCTTGTGCCTGCATGAATAATCAGCATATGGACATTCCGTAAACCTTTATAGAGTAATAATACATCATGCTTCCTAGCTCTGAAGTGCTTAAAAGCTACATGGTCCATCCATCAAATACATTATCTTTTGCATTATGCATCTGAAAGGCTCCTCTCCTTCGCCGTCTTCAGGCTTACTTCACAGCTCACCAGACTCCCTGGCTGAGTCTTGGTTCAGGGCCAAACTGAGTCGACAACGGAGCTACAGCTCGGCACACTCCTATGAAGAGTCTGACCTGGACCTGAGCCGCTCTCTGGGTATCCACGCCCTGATTGACAACATGGTCAGCTTTATCAGTGGTGATGTGGGCCTGACTCCAGCATTCAAGGAGCCAGAGGAAAGTATGTCCACAAGCCCACAAGCAACTATTCTGGCCATGGAGCAGCAGCAGAGCAGAGCAGAGGTGAGGGATCAACTCTCTGGATTCTAAAGTGATGCACAAGTCCTTCTTATTGCTGTGATAATTAAATCAAAACGAGTAATACTGTTTATTTGGATAACAGATACAGTATCATAGTAATTTTTATGTGCTTTGTATTATGTGATTTTTGTTGGAAGCCTCTTCAGGTTTTACTTTAATCTCTACATTTCCATCGTGTTAATTTTGAAATTTTCAACCAAAAAAGACCCCAAGGCACACCCAAGGAGAAAAGATAATCAAAGAGTCAGATGTATGACCCTGTTGCTGGGATGTTTTATCTCCAGTTGCGGTTGGAGGCACTTCACCAGATTGTAGTGTTGATCTCTGGTATGGAAGAGAAGGGCAGCCAGCCTGGGAGTGCAGATCGATCCAGTACTGCCTTCCAGTCCTCTTCTCTGCTTACCTCTGTCAGGCTGCAGTTCCTGGCCGGTTGTTTTGGCCTTGGGACTGTGGGCACTGGAGGCCTAAAGAGAGAGAGTGTTCAGCTGCATCACTACCAGGTACAATTTCAGGCTCCTGAGTAGCAGCTATTTCTTTTTGTGGGTTTGGGTTTCTAGTCCAGACAATTTGCATGTTTTCAGAAGCATGTGAATCCACACTGTTTTTGGCAGGATGGTGTAAAAGCAGCTAAGAGGAGCCTCCAAATGGAAATCCAGACAGCTGTCCATAAGATCTACCAGCAACTGTCTGTGACCCTGGAGAGGGCACTACAGGCCAACAAGCACCACATCGGTAACACGAACTGCTGCTGTATATTTGTAGTCATGCAGATTTAATAGTTAAAAAATGAATCTGCAGTTGTGTCCATAATCATTCACTCATTCACTCTTCCCTCTTCTCTATCCAGTAACATCTATGTAGAGGACGACATAGTGAACTTATCTATAAAAGCCAGAAGCCACTCAATAGGTTATAGTAATTTGTTATATATATTTGGACTATGCTACAAAATCAAAAACTATCCCTATACTGATGAATACAGTGGGGCAAAGTAAACTATTTCAGTTTTAGATTCTTAAATATTAGCTTATTGACATTTCTTTTGACAGCTGCAGTTACATCATGGGTATCAAAAGATATTTCCTTGGTAGCTTTCAAGGCAGCGTGTCCATTTTCCATAGAACCATTTGGCTGATTACTAATCTGATTCTGTTTTCTTGAGGGTTCCCTTTTTCAGCAGCCACCCTCATGCCTCTCTCTGCCTCCTCCCGCTCCTCATCCTAGAAGCCCAACAGCGCCTCCTGCTGGTCACTGTGTTTGCGCTGAGTGTTCGCTACCAGCCAGTGGACGTCTCCTTGGCCATCTCCAGTGGTTTGCTCAATGTGCTGTCTCAGCTCTGCGGCACAGAGACCATGCTAGGGCAACCTCTCCAGCTGCTTCAAAAACCAGGAGTGTCCCAGCTCAGTACTGCCCTGAAGGTGGCATCCACACGCCTACTGCAGATACTGGCCATCAGCACTGGGTAAGAGACTGAAAAGCAAGGAGGTAAATCTGACATCAGTACTTTGTAAATGCATACCCTTACAAAGAAATTGTCTTTCCATGGATTTGCAGGACATATGCTGATAAGCTGAGTCCCAAGGTGGTCCAGTCGCTCTTAGACCTGCTCTGCAGTCAGCTGAAGAACTTGCTGTCCCAGGCAGGAGTTAGTCTTCTGTCAGATAACAAACAGGAAGATAACAAACATGAGGATGTTGTGGACTCAGAGAAAAAAGACTTCAGAGGTGATAAGAGAATTATGTCCTGTTGACTTTTTTTTTTTTTTTACCTGATCAGGAAGCATTGTTGAATCTGACAAATTAAAGAACAGTGATATAGGTGAAAGAACATGGCATGTAATCCCATAGTCCTAGATTTGATTCCAGCCCACAACCTATGCTGCAGTTCATTCTCACCTCTCCCTGTTTCCTATCCAAAAAAGGCCAAAAAAAAGTAATTATATTTAATGACAGTACACAAAGCAATTTAGTGAAAAATCATGCAGCCATTAATTTTTGTATGTGTGGTTGTTTTTCAGCTCTAATACGTAAGCAACACACGGCAGAACTTCACCTTGGAGACTTCCTGGTCTTCCTCAGGAGGGTGGTGTCTTCCAAAGCCATCCAGTCCAAGATGGCCTCACCAAAATGGACAGAAGTGCTGCTCAACATTGCTGCACAGAAATGCTGCTCAGGTAACAGCAGCTGATGAAACATAACACACTATCAAGTGTGTGAGTTTATGTAATAAAAAATCACCAGAGACATTCATTGTTGTTAATTCCAGGCATCCCTCTAGTTGGAAATTTAAGAACTCGTCTCCTCGCTCTTCATGTACTGGAGGCTGTACTGCCTGCATGTGAGGCCAGTATGGAAGATGACCAAGTAACACAGGTACGTCCCCTGGTTTGAACATATCCACTAATCATTGTGCCTGTGGTCAGTTTCATCCTCTTGAAAATGGAGTCACTGCTCTCTGATGCAAAGTAATTAATTAATTAACAAAGTAATTGGACTAGCGCATTGCGCATTGTAAGCTTTGCAACTGATTTTTCATGATGACTGCTCAAAAGAAAGAAGAACTCAGATAACGATAAAGAATATTCAAATCACCTCTGAAACAACATAAACTCATAACTTTCTGTGTTTCAGTTTCCTTTTATTATTGTGGCTTACAGTGTTTTAGCTATCAAATAAGGAAAATATAGCTACCCGTTTACCACTTAGCTCAAATGATTTGCTCTATTCAAGGTTGTGGAACGTCTCTTCTCCCTGCTGTCTGACTGCATGTGGGAGGCTCCCATTGCTCAAGCAAAGCATTCAATCCAGATAAAAGAAAAAGTCCAAGAACTCAAACTACACGTATGTGACAAATCACTCCCCATTTCCTCATGCCTGCTGTGTCTGTTGGATCACTGACAGTCTATTAAATCCTCAGGGAGAGGCAGAGGAGGAGGACGAGAACCTTCCCATCCAGGAAGTGTCTTTTGACCCAGAGAAGGCTCAGTGTTGTGTGGTGGAAAACGGCCAAGGGCTGACACACGGCAGCGGAGGAAAGGGCTATGGCCTGGCCTCCACCGGGATCTCTTCTGGATGCTACCAGTGGAAGGTACAATGTTGTGTTGTGTTATATTATTGTAGGAGGAACCAAAATAATACAAAGCAATTTTAGAAGTCCTTAGTTACATGATGCATGCCTCCAACCCTGCAAAACACACATTCCTCTGACCACCCACCTATTTAATAAATTCAAATATCAGTCAAATTAAGTAGAATACAGCTACCACCACACATATTAAAAACAATACAATGAAAGAACCAGTAATATATGTGTAAAATAAATTTTCTCAGCTGCTTCTATTTTATGAGCTAAGTCTGTTGAATTTCAATTTCTAATTTCACATTTTATTTCTCTTTGTAAGTTTTACATTGTGAAGGAGAACAGAGGTAACGAAGGCACATGCGTAGGGGTCTCACGCTGGCCCGTGCATGACTTCAACCACCGCACCACTTCAGACATGTGGCTGTACCGTGCCTACAGTGGAAACCTCTATCACAATGGAGAACAAACGCTAACACTCAGCAGCTTCACTCAGGGAGACTTTATCACCTGTGTCCTTGACATGGAGGCCAGAACCGTTTCCTTTGGCAAGAATGGAGAGGTGAGGGACACAATAGAAAAATTAGTCAGACACTGCAGCAAACTTGAATTGTCAGATGATGAAGCTGGTAATATTCATGTGACATATAGTGGTATGGAAATATACCTGTTCTGTTTTACCCTATTAGGCTCACATAAGAGTATTCTTGTCCAAAAATTACATAATCTTTCAAGTATTATTGCTCAACAATTATTTGAGCTACAAACATATTATTTTTTCCTCTTTGGCTCACTCCTAGTTATAATTTGGATTAGTCTGACCTTTTGACTTGAGTTGTCCTGCTTTTATCTTAGCAGTGATTGTCCTGCTTTTATCAATTAATTCATCCAATTCACCATCCTTGCTAATGATATCTACATGTTAAATGTCAGTTATCCCCCTATTAACGTGAACCAAAGTCTTAATGGAGTGAAATTTTTCAAAATGGCAGTTTTATATGGAAAAACACAAGGGCACAAAAAACCCAACCAAAAACATCCTTAATGTGGGTCTGATAGGACTGAATATATATTGTACAAATATATATACATTTTTTCATGCTTAAAACAAACAAACAAACAAACAAACAAACAAACAAACATAAACTCTATTTACCCTGGGACGCCAGTGATCACTGTCTAGCGTCCTGGAGGTGTTGTGGGACTAACTAGATGAAACACCGGTGAAAGGAGGTTCCCACCTGATGACCCCAAAGACATGTTAGCTATCACTGCTCACTGGCCTAGTTAGATATTGTCTGTAGGGCACATAGGCATGGCAAAGTTTGTTGTAAGGGAGTTAATCACTGAGTCTGGTCCATTTTTTTGCTGCAAAGGTTTTTGTGTTTACTCTAAATGCCGCAGTCTTGTAGCTTCTTTGTTAAGTCACTTACCAAGTATAAACATCCTGAAAACTCACTCAGGTTACAGGGTAATAACATCTATAAAAGATAGAGCAACAGAGTTCTGTAAGCCTCATTAACTGCTAACTTGTTATGCTACAGGAGCCAAAATTGGCCTTTGAGGATGTGGATGCCACAGAACTGTATCCCTGTGTGATGTTCTACAGCAGTAACCCAGGAGAAAAGGTAGGACAACATAAATATATACCTGTCTGAAAAACATCAACTGTCATCACTTCACCTCTGCTGAAAATCCTATCCTGTCAAATGTGAAAATGTCTGTGACATGAAGACAACTACTGATTTTGAAAATAGATAAATAAATAATATTTACAAACACACACCAATGGATTCTTACCTTGTATCAATAGTTTTTATCTTTGAATGGCTCCAGGTCAAGATCTGTGACATGCAGATGAGGGGAACACCTCGAGACCTCCTCCCTGGCGACCCAGTCTGCAGCCCCATGGCCACTGTTCTGGCTGAGGCCACCACCCAGCTGATTCGCATCTTACACTGCACCGACCACTGGACCCATCGCATCAACAAAACAATGGTTGAGCGACTTCACAAGATCAAGCATTGCTTTCGAGAGTCAGCCAGTGCATCTGGCAACAGTGGGGGTCACAGGCTGAAAAAGAGTCGTTCAGTGCAAAGCCGTGAAGAGCATGACGCTCAGAGAGAAAGCCAAGAGACACCCACAAGGACAGACGAGGAGAGGGGACGCCACGGACGACAGCACGGTTTAGGGGAGCTGTCAGAGCACCACTTGAGAACGCTCTGTACGGAGGTGTGGCCGGTCTTAGCAGTGATTGGTGGTGCAGATGCAGGCCTCCGTGTTGGCGGGCGATGTGTTCATAAGCAGACAGGGCGCCATGCTACTCTCCTGGGTGTGGTGAAGGAGGGAAGTACATCAGCTAAGGTGCAATGGGATGAAGCTGAGATCACTATCAGGTACTGGGTGAAAAAGTTTTATAATTATACCTTTTGTCATTTGCTATGTTTGTGACTGATTATGTGTTTATAACTAACCAAATTATCCAATACTTTACATGTAAAGACTTAACTGAGTGAATTTTGGGCTTCTGAAACTGCCCCTGTCCTATTCTTGCTTTTTAATCGCCTCTTCACCTCTTTCATACTTTTGTCTGATTTACTGTTTGTGTGTCTTTGTTACTGACTGGCCCTTGGCATCAATACTCTTTCACCCCTATACAATCACTGGACACCATTGTTTTGTGCCATTCCCATAATTTCCATCTTTTTATTTGTCTTGCATGCTGTGCTCTTTCTCTCCTGCCCTTTCCCTCACTTTGTGTTTCCTTCCCCTTCTCTCTTTTCACTCTCCACTCCCTCCTATTAAAGCTTCCCAACTTTCTGGTCACCTAGTGACACTCCACTATACAACCTGGAACCCTGTGAGCCGCTGCCCTTTGACGTGGCACGTTTCCGGGGCCTCACTGCCTCGCTGCTGCTGGACCTCACCTATCTTACCAGCATCCATGAGGAAACTGCTGCAAAGCTTGGGTCACGTCGCCACGACAAGAAGCATCGCAACGCCGCATCCACTGGGCATGAGCCAACTACTAATGAAGACAAAGCAGACAGCGAGGGGCACAACCGAAATGAAAGAGATGGTGCTGGAATGGCTCCAAATACCACAACCTCAGATCTCCGCATGTCCCACAGCCTTGATGAGGTGAAAGCATATGTAGCACCCAACTCAAAGTCGGAGAATGAGATCTCCTCTGTGGCTGGTGGAGGGGTAGGAGGAAATGAGACCCTCTTTGCTGCAGCATCTCACACTCCTTTGGAGGGGAGCAAGAAGAAAGGCCACGAGCACAGCACTCGCAATCATGAGCCTTCTCCTCTGTCCATTGCTACCCAGTCAGAAATCCATGCTGTGCAGCTATCTTACCTCTACCTGGGAGCCATGAAGACCCTTAGTGCCCTGCTGAGCTGCAGCAAATATGCAGAGCTGCTGTTGATCCCAAAGGTACCTCAACTTTCTACTTGAAATGATTTGGTAACAGCTACATAAAATTGTAAGGTTAGCACCACGCTCATGTCTGTGTAGCCAGTTTTCTACCACCTCTGTGGTGGATTTATTAACACATTGCACTGCAATTGTTTTAATTTATATGAGAAATTGTGGTTTTACCTTTGTGAGTCAAAGTCATATGAGTCTCTACAGATTAAACAAACAAATTTCAAAATTCATTTGTGAGCTTAAGAGCTGCCTAGTCCCATGAACGCACGTGGGGTTCTTTCTTATTGGTCCCCCCCATATATATATATATATATATATATTTATTTATTTATTTTATTTTTTTTTTTTTTACTGGAATATTAGCACATAACTTAAAATTTTAAAAATATGTAAATAACACCAAAAGGAAAAGAGTAAAACACAAGAAAACAACATTGGAAAAATCATACACGTCACACATTTTGAGTCACTGAGAGGACTGATAATTTAATTCGACCTGTTTCCATTTCATTGTGAGCCTTGAACGGTTTGCCTTCGTTACTATTCATTCTGTCAGTCCTGAAGCCTTGTGTTTCTTTAATATGTCCAACAGAAATTTCACATTGAGATAAGGTTGATATTTGGGGCTAGCCCCTCAGTTAATGTAACTTCAGATTTAAAGGAGCAAGGCCCTCTGCTCAGTCTATCTAATACCTTGATCATAAACTGTCTCACCAAACTACAGTCCCATTGGTAAACAGGTTTTAAACTTCCCATCTAACACTTGTCAAGAACATGAATAATTTCACACAATGTTCAACTACTTAAGAAAAAGTCATAGGTCAACAACTTCATACCATGTTTTGTTTTTGTTTAGTTTTTTTGGGGGGGAGGGGGTGGTTTTTTTGATACATTAAACAATTAGATGAAATGATTGTGGAGTTTCAACATTTCTTAAAACATTTCTGCGTTTAAAAAAAAAAAAAAAAAAATGAATAAAGGTCTCATCTTGTCAGACTGATGGTAACCGGTTCTCTCCTCTGACATCATCAAGGTGTTACCAGAAGCAGCACCCAGTGGGCACAATGCCGATCTAAATGCCAGCACCAATGGAAACACCACTGCCACCTCGCCAGTCTGTCAGGAGGAGGTGGAGATGCGTGCAGCTCTGCAGTTTCTCATGCGCCACATGGTGAAGCGGGCAGTAATGCGCTCTCCTATCAAGCGGGCCCTGGGCCTGGCAGACCTGGAGAGGGCACAGGCCATGATCTACAAGCTAGTGGTGAATGGGCTGTTGGAGGAGCCAAGTGGGGGAAAGGTCAAGCCTGGTGAGAATATGTGGATGTTTTATATGCTTTGTATGAACCATAGAATTTTTATTAAGGGTGTGGTTCTTTTTTTTTTTTTTTTTAAACAGCTCCCTCTATATGACTTGACAGTTCATTTTTACTCAGACATACTATATCAAAAACATACAAGACATAAAATCACGAATGTTTTTTGTTTGTTTTTTTTTTTTGTTGTTGTTTGTTTTGTTTTTTTTTTTAACCCAAAACGCATATACACGATAAAAAATAAGTTTTTTTTCATACACAAGGTGTCCCTAAATAGTGCAAAGTAATGTGATAAATTGTTCTTATTTTTCTGTAATTTTTACCTATTTTTACCTAAACAAACAACTATTCTCAAAACTTCCCCAAATCCTCCCCCTTCTATATATATATCTTCTACCAGCATCATTTCATAGCTGTTGATTCACTATTGCCAATTGGAGCCTCACTGTGTACATAGAATCTAGAATCAGATGTCATCATCTGTGTCCTTATGTCCCTTAGGAGTGAGAAGTGAACCAGAGGGTGAGGGGGAAGGTACAGAGGGTGAGCAGTTGGCACAAACCCCAGTCACCACTAGCCCCTCTGCATCCAGCACCACCTCCTTCATGAGCTCCTCACTGGAGGACACCACAACTGCCACCACACCAGTCACAGACACAGAGACAGTCCCTGCCTCAGAGTCTCCAGGGGTCATGCCTCTCAGCCTCCTCAGGTGGGAACAGAGGGCTGCACATATTGTCATGAAGACCCCTTGTTTTCCATGTATGATAAAACTGAAATAATTATTTTATTTCTTCTTTATCTTTGCCTTATTACAGACAAATGTTCTCTAGCTACCCTACCACCACCCTGGTCCCAGCCCGTCGAGCCCAGACACCCCCAGTTTCATCTCTGCCAACCTCTCCCTCTGACGAGGTCGGCCGCAGGCAGAGCCTCACTTCCCCTGACTCCCAGCCCACAAGGCCACAAAACCGAACAGGTACCTGTAAGTATGCCAGATTGCCTTGCAAGTACAAAGCTTTTATGATAGTTTTCATGCTGTTCATGTAAAACAAGGAACAATGGCAAAAAATATACTTTCATGCATCCACACACAGCAGTTCCTTTTTCCAAAATGTGTTATTAAGATAAAACATTGGAAAGGTATAAAACAATGAACCTTAAAAGCAATATTCAAACCTACATAATAATTTCAGTAACAGTGTCAGTGTTTACTGCAGCTCTTTCAGACCCCAGCAGCAGGCTTTCAACGTCTCCACCTCCTCCTGCCATTGCTGTTCCTTTGCTGGAGATGGGCTTCTCCCTTCGCCAGATTACCAGAGCCTTGGAGGCCACTGGTCAGTCTCCTTTAAGTTCCCACCAGAGTTGCTTGCAGTTATATTAATATCATTCAGTTGAATTTGTCTTCAGGCATTTACAAATTAGACAGCTCTGTACTACAGTAAGGGTAGAGCAGTGCCATTTTTGCACTGTGCAACCAGGCCATGATTAAGAGAACATTTTTGGTCTATTAAGCACACAGTGTTGAATATTGTGTTATATGTGGATATGTCCTGTACTTCCAGGTGCGCGAGGAGAGGCAGACGCTCAGAACATAACAGTCCTGGCCATGTGGATGATAGAGCATCCAGGCACAGAGGACGAGCACGATGAGACTCATACCAGACGCAGCGGTGGTGTCGGGGGGGACGGGTCTGACTCCTCCTGTTCTGGCGCCACAGCATCCGCTGGAGGCAAATCCTTGGACCAGAACTCATACCTGTGCTCTCCAGGAGACATTGCCAGTGCAGATGCTTCAGAAATGGAGGAGGGCTTTAGTGGGAGGTAGGATGTTTTTGTCACTCTGTCAGGAAGTCACCGTGCATTTTCCAAATGTGAAATCAGCTGCTCATTTGACTCTGTTCGTGCTAGTTCGTGCTTCATCGCATGAATCTTGTTCTTTTGTTCTTGCCCTAACAATTTAGTTTTCTTTATTCATGCTTATCAAATCAAACATACAGAATACTTACAAACTGATACTTTTGTGTTTGTTAACTAAGCAGAAAGAATTGAGACAAAACAAACAAGTAAGTCCAGAAACATCCTTTTATCACCAGCTGCTATATCAACATGCTAATAGTCACTTTTACAGTTCGGGGTTGAAACAGTTACTCAAGTGTTTTGAATAATTCAATTACAAAAAATTATTGAGGCAATCTTTCTTGAATTGTTGCTGCATTTAATTAATCTCACTCACATTAGACAACTTGCTCTGCTTGTGTTTCACACAGATGGTTATTATTGACACACATTTGACAAGCTTGATAATAGATAAGATGGTGCAAAGCCACAAAATGACAGAAAACACAGAAAATTTCAAAGTGTGGGACCATTTAAGGGGGCAGGAAAACAACACCATCCTGTGCATCCAGTGTAATGTGGTAATGACACAAAGTAACGTAACATAAACATCTTGATTTTAATGTGATTGATTGTTAAAACTGTACATTAATTTTGTTTATTTGTAATTGCTAGTTAAGGACATCAATCAGTAGAGGTGTGGGGAAAAATCAGTTCATTTAAGAATAGCAATTCTCACTTACTACGATTCAGAATCAATTTAAAATGTCCCAAAATCGCTAAAATAAAAATAAAGCAAATCTGCAGGCTGTCTGCCTCCATTTTGTATGCGGGACATCCTGACGTCATCACGGAGCCGGTTCTGGAACATACACATGCGCAAAAAGCACCAAAACAAGGAGGACACGACAATAATGGAGGGAAGAGAGATTAAACCGACCCCATCCTCGTTGAAAGGAAACATTTTGACTCAATTTGGTTTTTACCTAGAGGGCTATAAAATCTGTTTAATTTTTTCCCCAGTTCCGTTTATATTTTTCCCATTTTTCCGATTTTTTTTTTTTTTTTTTTTGTGCCAGTTTTTAATTTTTTAGAATTCCGTTTTTAGCATTTTACACAAATTTAACCCAGAGACAGTCTAGTCTCTACTCTCTGCAGGGGTGTGGTCTCTGGTGTGGTCCGGTCTAAGAACTGGCGGGGTCGCCGTACCTTGCTGTAGCCCATTAATTTAGACATATACTTAGCCCACTATACTCAAGTTGATTTTTTATTTTATTTTTTTTCAACTTGAGAGATGTCTTTAGTGTACTTTTTATCAGTTATCAGCCATTGCTATTTAATAAGGCAATATTATTACTTTGATTATTCTATTAAATAATCAATAAAATGCTCAATTGCAAAAACCATCAATAGCTGAATGAATATTCATTCATTCATCCATCTTCTAACATTTTTCAGTTGGAGTCAGTCCCAGCTCACATTGGGTGAATGCGGGGTACATCTTGTTGGCAATTAAAAGGGCTGCAATCAGCATCCAGCCTTGGTCAATGATTGAGCAGTAAACATGGTTATTTATTGGTTCTGGGTCAAATTTGCATTGATGTAAACATCTGGGTTAACCAACTGTCAACCTCCTATGATGTCACTCATTATTTTATGAACTGCTGTTTCAAGGCCTGCAATTTGGCTACTGGGTTTTTAAAATCAGAAGAAACCATGTTTATGGGTGAAAGTGGAGCTGAGGAGGACTGAGGAGTTGATCTGACCTGCTCTGTACTCTATCCTTATTGTCAGACAGGTCAATATGTGGTATAACCTATTCATTTCCACCTCTTCTCCTGCTGTAAAGTCACAGCACAGACACACACCTGTCACATGTGCACTAACATGTTGCTCTTAAATCACAAACCTTCCACTGAAACTCCAAAATAACTTAAGAACACAGAATCCCTGATGAAAGCATTTTATATCTTAGTCTAAGTCTGAACTTAAAAATTAGAGGGGAAAATGAGCTTCCATTTGCATTTTGAATCATTTGAAAACTTTCTTAACTTCACAATATTCACATATGAAAACCAACTTGTGTGTGTACTTTGCAGTCCTGAGGGTCTGGAGCAGGATAGTGCATCAGCCTCCAGTGGTGTTGCTCTTCGAGGACGCCCCGCTGTTGGCAGGAAACACCGCTTCGACCTGGCTGCCCGAACACTGTTGGCCCGCGCAGGTGATATTTCTTCCCCCTTTCTTCATTATGAAAGTGCAGACTATCCTCCGACGTCATCTTCTCACTTTCTTTTCTTTCCTGTCCCCTTCAGCCGGACTGTACCGGTCAGTGCAGGCCCACCACAGTCAGTCGCGTCGGGAGGTGTCATCCCTCCAACAGCAAGAGGACTCAGCTGCCCTGTATGACTTCAACTTGGACGAAGAGCTGGAGATGGACCTGGATGAGGAGACCATGGAGGCCATGTTCGGCCAGGACCTCGCCAGTGACACTGACATTCTGGGAATGTGGATCCCGGAGGTACTGGACTGGCCAACATGGGTGTGTGTGACTTTATGCTACGGTCAGAGGGCTGCTATCACCATTCTGCTCTTTTCCTGCCCTGCATTACTCCTCCATCACAGTAAATGCGCAAGTGCACGCTTTAGCAGTTAGCTGTATGAGACGTGGTCACCTTTTCTCCTGAAGGAAACACAGAAATTCTATAACCGGCATGAAGTGCAAGAAAATGAATACTCATAGCTTATAGTTGGCTCTTGCTTGGAATTCATGTAAAACTGCCATTGACTTATATTTTTAATATGTTACATTGCATCAGTGCTTGACTGCTGCCTAGCCACTGTGTCCTGTGTGTGTCATATGAATACATTTCTTGCCCTCCTGAATTCAAATGGGTGTGTGCCTATGTGTTATTGTACCTCGCAGCACGTATGTGAGACAGACGACCGGGATGAGGTGGTAGTGTGTGAGTTGTGTGAGGCCAATGTGGCCAACTTCAATCAGCACATGAAGAATAGCCACCCAGGCTGTGGCCGCAGCGCCAACCGGCAGGGTTATCGCAGCAACGGCTCATATGTGGACGGCTGGTTCGGTGGGGAGTGTGGCAGTGGGAATCCATACTACCTGCTGTGTGGGGCCTGTAGAGAGAAGTACCTGGCCATCAAAAGCAAGGCCAAGGTCCCTATTGTGGAGAGGTAAGCTCACTATACAAGGACTGTGATGTTGAGGTTGAGACAGGTTAATCGCCTTTTCCTTTATGACTCATAAATCCAGCACTGAATTCTCATTCTCATGAACTTTCATTTCAGATATAAGGGGCAGGCTCCTGACCTCCTGGGAAAGCAGGACAGTGTCTATGAAGGTAACACTTGATGGCATGCATTTAATGAATCCAGCATTGAGTTATTTGATGATTCCCCTCTGGGGAATTACATGTTATTTTTATTTGTTCTGTGTTTGTCAATCTGCAGAGGACTGGGACATGCTGGATGTTGAAGAAGATGAGAAGCTGACAGGGGAGGAAGAGTTTGAGCTCCTGGCTGGCCCGTTAGGTCTGAGTGAGCACAGAATTGTCCCCGAGGCTGTCCAGTTCCCTGACAGCGACCCACTTGGAGCCACCATAGCAATGGTGACGGCCGCCAACAGTATGGAGGAGACCTTGCTGCAGATAGGTGAGGAGGAGGGTTCATAGTTTAATTTATTCCTCAGTATCATCTTGTTGTTTTAGCTAATTTACCTATCTAATATTTTAGCTAATATCCCTTTATGGGGTCCCAGTCAAGAGAGAGTGTGTTTGTGTCCAGGCTGTCAGACCTCAGTGGACAAGAGCTCATCAGGCAGGGTGACCCTCGGGGAACAGGCAGCAGCTCTGCAGAATCCACATGACAGAGTAATGGCACTAAGAAGGGTGACCGCTGCAGCCCAGGTGCTGCTGGCCAGGACCATGGTGATGAGAGCCCTGTCTCTGCTCTCTGTCAGGTACCTGTGTGATTTTCTTTTATCAGTAAGAGCTTGAGGGGAATCATTGGCCTCAACCAAAGTATCAGTTATTTTATAATTAAAAGCACATACGCATCAAAAACAGAAAAGCCCAAATGTTGGTGTAATTGTATGATACCAAACCTTTGTATGTGCCAAACATTCACGAAAAGACAGTTTATAATTAACAAAGAATATATTTATTCTTTATTCTTATATTTTTAACATTTATCCCTGTTTAGCCACTAATTTGATTGAAGGTAGCTCTTGGAAATCAAATATATTTAATGCTTTTCAGTGTAATGGATGCTAACCCTAACCCTACTTATTTCAATATTTTTAAAATTCTGTTAAATTTGTCTGTGATGTAATGCTGTAATGCTTCCTTCCTTCCATCACAGTGGTTCGAGTTGCAGCCTTGCAGCAGGTCTGGAGTCTCTGGGTTTGACTGACATCAGAACTCTGGTCCGACTCATGTGTCTGGCAGCAGCAGGCAGAGCCGGTCTATCCACCAGCCCTACAGCAGGTGCCGGTCACACTGAAAGGCCACGTGGAGCCTCCAAGGCGAGCAAACCCATCTCCTGCTTGGCTTACCTCAGCACTGCTGTAGGCTGCCTGGCCTCTAACAGCCCCAACGCTGCCAAGCTGCTGGTGCAGCTCTGCACACAGGTAACAGAACGTGTCCTGTCTGCATCTTGTCCTATGTAAGCTTTATATATGTTTTTTTTTTTGCACTTGCTGCTGGTGATGAGTATTGCAAATGTGGTTATATGAAGGCCACACAGAGAGTCCCCTCACCATGATGCTGTTTTCTGTTTCCAGAACCTTATCTCTGCAGCCACAGGCATGAACTTGACCACAGTGGATGACCCCATCCAGAGGAAGTTCCTGCCCAGCTTTCTGCGTGGTGTGGCTGAGGAGAACAAGCTTGTCACCTCCCCCAACTTTGTGGTCACCCAGGCACTGGTAGCTCTGCTAGCAGATAAAGGGGCCAGACTCAGACCTGCTTATGACAAGGCTGATTTGGAGAAAAGAGGTTTGTAAGCTTAGAGGAGCATGAAACATAAACAATATGCATTTTGCTTTTTCTGTGCATTTCTTTGTCTCATTTTTATTGTATCTCACAAACATGGTGTTTCATATTGTTTTTTGTTTTTTGGTTGTTTTTTTTTTTTTTTTTTTTTCATTTCCAAGTAGACAGGTATTATTCATGTAGCTGTTTTATTTGTAATAATTACTTTTATAACTGATATTAATGAATACTGAATTAGTTGATTAAGACAATCAACTATGCATACAAAAATGTGTCAGAACTATTATTTTGAGGTTTTTGTGTCTGTAATTAATTTCCAATCTCAGTTTTGCTTCTCACTACCTTTAATGTGAAGAAAATGTTTTATAATGTGTTTATCTGTCTTGAATCTCATGATAATTAGCATGTATTGGTGTAATTCACGTCATCATTCATGTCTGTTGGGCTTTCATGCACACAACTCATATAGCTTTGCACCGGTGCTCTGTTCATTGGGATCACTTTTTGTTATCTTGTGCTTTTTTGTGTTTTCATTTGTCCCTTCCCTCACTCACTGGGCTACCTTGTCACCTTGTTTTCCGTGTCAAGCAGGTCTAATTGCGCATTTGTATGCCCATCCTTCCCATAATACCTCTGCTGTAGGCCCTCTGGAGCTGGCCAACGCATTGGCAGCCTGCTGCCTATCCTCAAGGCTTTCCTCACAACACCGCCAGTGGGCTGCTCAGCAGCTTGTCCGCACACTGGCTGCTCATGACCGTGACAACAACCAGAGTCGTCCCCAGACCTTTGCCGACATGGCAGGGGACCTGCGAAAGTGCTCCTTCATTAAGCTGGAGGCTCACCAGAGCAGGGTAGGCAGTTTTTTAAAACCCTAAACATGTGTCTTTGGTGCCTGCCTTTCTATTTGGTATTTGAAGTAATTCTCTGTTTGACTCAGGTCATTACGTGTGGCTGGTGCAGTAAGAAAGGCCTATTGGCCACCAGTGGCAATGATGGGACGGTCCGGATGTGGAATGTAACCAAAAGCCAGTACACCCTTCAGCAGACCTGCATCTTCAATAAAGAGTGAGTTTTTCTGAAACACCTCTAACATTTCAGTCACTATCCACCTCTAGAAATCTCACTGTTTTATTAACCCCCTTCATTCCATGGAACGGTATATCACTACTAGATATCACTTAATCTCTAGAGGGATATTGCTCTGCCATAGTTTAAGGAGATGGCATACAGTTTTTTTTTTTCTCCTTAGACATTTAGCTCTTTTTAACAAGCAGCAATTTTTGACCTCTTTCAATAAACTTGAACAAAGTTAACTAAGCTCTATCCCAGTTGGACATCTACCATCTTTGTTAATGACATCTAGAGTCGCAACAATTCTATTGGCTCCGCTTGTTGATGTCACAACCAATCATTAGCTCATTCAAGCACCTAGCTCTCAGCTGTTTTGTCTGAATTCCCTCCCTACAATACAGCACAGAGGTCCATGGACAATGACATATTTTGTCTTATTTCTTAGTCTTTTCTTCATATCAATTTTACATGGATGTGTTTATATTTAAGATGTGTTAGCAGTTTGTTCTGCTGCCTCTTCAGGGTCAAATACATTTTATTGCAGTCTTAAATCTCACGTGTTTTCTCTTCAGTGATGGCTGCTCAGAGGAAGGCATGTCAGGTTTGGGGTCTCCCAGTGATCCTTGCTTGTCTCCTCTGGCCTGGAGTGTAACAGGGAAATATCTGGCATCAGCCATGGAGAAAATGGTCAACATTTGGCAAGTTAATGGTAATTAGTTTGTTGTTGTTTTTGTTTGTTTGTTTTAACTATTCATTTCTGTAATTATTTCACATTATGTTGACTGTGAGCTCGATTTGAGTTTTTTTGAGAATCCATCAGATATAAAATGCTCAATGAGGCTCAGCTTGTATAATGAATGTGTGAGGTCCACAGAATATGAATGAGAGGGTATTAAGATTTTATAGCTCCCATTAAAAATAAATATGCTCAGGGACTGAACGCAGTCCAATCATCATTTTCTGCCTCCCACCACACCCTGCAGCATGCACCATCTGTCCTTGGCCACTCTCAATCGCCTCAAGAATGAAAGTCTTCACACATTGCTGTTAGCCCCAATGAGCATTTTTCTCATAGCTCCTTATTTTACAAGCAAGTCAAACACCGTATACACATTCATTGTCTCTGGGCATAGTTATATAAGTACTTCCAGAAATCATTGATAATGGATTAATTGTAAACTAACTGTAAGCTCCTCTTTGCTAATCTAAGGGGGTAAAGGACTTTTGGATGTGCAGCCTCACTGGGTGTCAGCTCTTGCATGGCCTAATAAGGAGGCAGAGTCCTTATGGTGTGGTGAACCCAAGGACATGTTGCTGGTGGGGCGGATGGATGGATCTCTGGGACTCATTGAGGTGCTGGATAGCACCACTATGCACCGCACTGAGTTGGAGCACTGCTACAGGAAGGATGGTATTGCTTTTCTTTTGAGTGATGTCTTTTGGTGAAAGGCAGAACTACTGCCATCTAGTTTGTGGCAATTATTTTGTGTATGTTTTATCCCATTTCAGTGGCAGTGATGAACATTGCCTGGTACAGTGAAGATAAGCCTTTTGCTGTGGGGTATGCAGATGGAAAGCTGCTGATTGGATCCAAAGAGCCCTTAGAAAAGGGAGCAATTGTGGTCATTGATGCACACAAGGTAAACTAGAACTGCAAAAATAATCAGGTCTAATCAGTGTGTGGAATAAAACAAATTTAAAGCAAAACATTACTTCCGTTGTTGTTTTTCCAGGAGTCAATAACCAGTATGAGGTGGAGTCCCAATGGTCAGATCTTGCTCACCTGTGCCAAAGAGGAGACAGTGAAGCTGTGGACCAGCCGCAGCTCTCACTCTGACTCTGGCTCAGGGTCAGACTGGTGCTGCCTGCAGAGTCTGAGACACCCATCTATGGTCAATGGTGTGGCCTGGTGCAGTCTGCCTGGACGAGGGCCTAAGGCCCTCAGCATGCTAGCCATGTAGGTCATTCTCTCATACCAGGCCAGACTGTGACTGAACATACTTTCTTGTTTTATTCAACAACTTGTGAGATCTTCATGCATCGCTGTCTTTTCCAGATGCTGCCAAAATGGCCTAGTCACAGTCTGGACTGTTCCTCAGGACATCTCCAACTTCCCAGAATCCAGTTCCTCAGAGGGTTGGTGGGACAATGAAAACAAATCTAAATTCATGGTACTTTTACTTTTTTCGTCAACAATTACACTCAATTTCAATTAGGTTGTTACATTTTCTGAAAACACACTCAGTATTTGTTTGCTTTTACATTTAGATGAAGATTTTATTAATCTTAGTCTTTCACCACATTCACAAGAGTCAAGAGTTTAAAGCAGGCAGACTCAAAACTGCATGGATCAATGTTATGACATACTGTAGAGTTACAGAGCACACAGACACAGTGGATAGAGAGAGAATTAGAGGTAAGATGTCCTGCTGATTATTATGATTAAACCAGATATGAGGCATGGTAGTTCTTCTGTCAGAACCTCCATGTGAGATAGTTTGATTGGTTTGATTGTGTGTTTTTGAAAATTCTCTGCAGGCTAAAGTTCAAACTGCTTATCTCACTCATGTCATTGTCATTCTGTCACACCATCATCACCGTGCTTAGCAGGTGGCAGGTTTGTGCTGAAAGTGGATGGTAATTTTCCCTCCTGCAGACAAAAGCTGGATTTTTTTTTTTTTTTACAGACTAAGCAGATTTTTTTTAACATTAATCTCGAAGCACATTTTTGACCAAATCATTCTTTATTCACTCTGACAAGCTGTCAATGTTTGTTTTGCAGTCTTCTCGGTGGTCAGAAGATAGAGCGATGTGTGTTTTTCAGCTGAAGGGCCACATCACTCCAGTCAGAACACTGGCCTTCAGCCCTGATGGTCTGGCCCTGGCATCTGGAGGGGTGGGAGGCCTCATGAACATCTGGTCCCTGCGGGTAGGAAATACACATTAATGGAGCTCAAAAGACCCACGCACAGCATACGTAAATACTGTAGGTATAACACACATAGATACACAGATGTGTGAAACACATTAAATTAATAACGTGGAGGTAAAAAGAACAAAGGTTTCATTACACACACAAAGACCACTGTTTACAGTGACCCTGAATACCTTTCCACTATAGTCACAGTACTCATGTGTGTTGATGTTCAACAGGATGGCTCTGTGCTCCAGACAGCAGTAGCCGGTTCTGGGGCGATCCAGAACATTGTCTGGATCCCAGATGTTGGTGTCGCTGTCTGCTCCAACAGGTCAAAGGTAACACATCTAACCTGATTCAAAAATGTTTCCATGATTCACTAACATACTTATTTATTATCCGGTCTGTTTCATTTGTGTGGCTTCATTCCCAGGACGTTCTGGTTGTAAACTGCTCTAAAGAGTTCATGGTGACCAACCATGTGCTGGCCACTTGCCGCACAGCACTAAAGAAGCAGGGCGTAGTCGGCCTAAACATGGCACCGTGCATGAGGGCCTTTCTCGAGAGATTACCCGTCATGCTGCAGGAGCAGTATGCCTATGAGAAGGTATAGACATTTAATATGCTTTCATATCAGTTCCTCCATCACCACCACCACCAGTTATTAGTTTTAATATTTTGTTATACAAGTGTTTAGAAAAATAACATACAAACATTTTATGGGAGACTCAGACATAATGTAACTTCACAAAAAATATTAAGATCTTAATCCAAGTCCTATAAATCACTGATTTCCCGAGAAGTTGAAAATTTCTCTGCGAGGAACATTCAGTTGTGGGAGACAGAAGAAAAACACTTTTTACAGCAGATGGACTACGAATGAGTATTTGTGCTGTTCAGTCCCATCCAGTCTGAGTCTTCTAGGGTCCTGGTGTGTTGCTACAGGTCACAACAAATTCATGACCTCTGACATATTTTTTCATATTTTTTTATTTATTTAATTTTATTTTTTAACCCTAACCCTAACCGTGCAGGAATAATGACATCTGTGGCTGTGGATTTCATTATTCCTTTTGGAACATGTTGGAATCATTTTGCTCATAATCTTAACCCTGACTGTCCTCATCTCATGAGAATAAATCTGTGGGTAGCTTTCCTGTGAGGATTGCCTGTATAGATGATGCTGCATCATCCTGAAAATGGTCAAACAAAACAAAGAAACAAAAAAAAACAAAACTCTGATATTCAGTTGTTCCCTAGTGGCTTAAATTGACTTCTCTTCCCATCTTCTAGCCTCACGTTGTCTGTGGCGAGCAGCTTGTTCACAGCCCCTATATGCAGTGTCTCGCCTCCATGGCCGTGGGTCTCCACCTTGACCAGCTTCTGTGTCGCCCCCCTCTGCCACCTCACCTTCGACACTGTCCTCCAGAGTCTGGCACCACAATCTGGAGTGCCAGTGAGTGGGCATGGTTGGACTGCTTCTCTACAACAGTGAAGGCAGCAGAAGCCCTCGCTCGAGGTGCCACCTTCCCTGAGTCCTTCTCTGTTCCTGACTTGGAGCCTGTGCCCAAAGATGAGATGGCGCTACTCATGGTGAGGGAGCTCCAGCAACTGCTGGTGATGTTATTTGTCATTTTAATGAATGAGAAGATAAAACCCTCTTACTTTGTTTCTTCAGGACAACAGTAAATGGGCCTCTGGGATGGACGAACAGATTATGTCCTGGGCCACCTCAAGACCAGAGGTAATTTAGATTCAAGCAAAGGTTTTTGGTCAACATGTCAGCTGTTGTTTTATCCCATTCATTTTATTGTGTGTCTGTGTGTGTGTTTCCAGGACTGGCACCTTGGAGGAAAGTGTGATGTGTATCTATGGGGTGCAGGGCGACATGGGCAGCTGGCTGAGGCTGGCAGAAACATCCTGGTACCAACCACTGCTCCGTCGTTCTCTCAGGCACAACAGGTACACAGACAGACAGCACACACACTGCCATCTGTTCGCAAACAACTGCAACAGAATAATGTGAATGCATTTCATCAAACCACTGATATCTAAACTGGGACTGCAAGAGACTGTTCTCCTGCTAAAATCTTCCTGTTTCATTCTCCTTTGTTCTCCTCCTCAGGTGGTGTGTGGTCAGAACTGCACCTTTGTGATCCAGCCTAACGGTACAGTATTGGCCTGTGGGGAGGGCAGCTATGGCCGCCTGGGACAAGGAAACTCTGACGACTTGCACGTGCTCACTGTCATCTCCGCCCTGCAAGGTGACCCCTTTGCAGTTGAGGCAGTAAAAGATTTTAGCTAAGTGGTAACTTTCTATGAAGTGGACATAGACTGTGGGTATGAAAGTGAAGTTAAAACTGAAGAGCCTTAAACTTTTATTCTAGCTAATGACCATTTGGTGCGCCTCCAGTTTATATTTAGGTCTATGGGAAAATGGCCATATCTCTAACTTTATTTATTACCTCAGAATTTTTTTCCTAGAGAGTTTGTGGTCTAAGTCTCTAAATTTAAATCTACTTCATTACAGCATGATGTCCATTTTTTTAAATGATGGTCCGATTCATAGGAAAATAGACCATTGAGGAGGAGATGGATTAGGGGCTTGGCTAACGTGATCTACAGATTGTATCAGACATGGTGATTCACTGACATTCATGATCGAGTAAAGAGCAGGTTATATGCAAACTTCACTCCTCTTCAGCTCCACCTTTTCCTCAAAATATTGTTTTTTCTGGATTAAAAAAAAAAAAAAAAAAAACCCCAAGAAGGCTGATTGTCAAATTGCAAGCTCCAAAACAGGAACTCATAAACCAGTTGGTGGTGTCACAGAGAGCAGATACTAGGTTGTTTAGGTTGGGTGAATATAAGTATGTCATAAAATGTCATTTTATGCCATGTGTGTCTGCAGCATTGTTTCAGTTTTAAAGGCCCTATGTAGGGTTGTGTAAATGTGACTGCATGGAGGAAAATGTTCCATTTTGTGGAAAAAATGCACATTATAACCATTTGTTATTATTACTATTGTTGTCAATATGAAGCAAAAAAAGGAAGATCTTGAATGTATTATTTTGTATTAATTAATATAAATCCTCATTAATGTTTTGCCTGCAAAACTCAGTTTTTATTAGAAGTACTGAAAAACATTGGATAATAATCGTATATGCTATACGTACTTAACGTAAATTGTTAATTGTATCTCTAAGTTTTCTGCCGGTCGTTGAACAACATGATATTGAAATAGGCATTAGACTTCAATCAATATCGTATTTTCCTTTGAAGGGTCTTCAAAAGTTGAAATTGGATGAAGGGAATGCAGAAAAATTTGACTTGAGTAATATATCATTTCCTCAGGTTTTGTTGTGACTCAGCTGGTGACGTCATGTGGCAGCGACGGTCACTCCATGGCTTTGACGGAGAGTGGAGAGGTGTTCAGCTGGGGGGATGGGGACTACGGTAAGCTGGGCCACGGGAACAGTGACAGGCAGCGGCGACCCAGACAGATTGAGGCTCTGCAAGGAGAGGAGGTGTTGCAGGTCAGTTTGCCTCAGTCTAGTGTTTAATAAATCAAAAGCCCAAAAGTTAATTAGCTTTCTAATAGTTCCTTTTTTTTTTTCTTTCTTTCCCAGATGTCTTGTGGGTTCAAACATTCAGCAGTGGTAACAGCTGACGGGAAACTTTTCACATTTGGTAATGGTGATTACGGAAGACTGGGACTGGGAAACACGTCCAACAAGAAGCTGCCTGAGAAGGTCGTGGCTCTGGAGGGCTACCAAATCGGACAGGTAGGAACACTTCAACACTTCTTCGCTAGACATTCCTATTCAAATAGACTGACTGTGGAAAGAAAATTTGATGGCTGATGTTTTTATAGTTGAAAGTGGTGAAATATTTCAAAGCAGATGTTTGAGGACTCAGAGCTGACACTGTCTTCCCTTTTCAGGTTGCTTGTGGTTTGAACCATACATTAGTTGTCTCGACTGATGGGATGATGGTTTGGGCTTTTGGTGATGGAGACTATGGAAAACTGGGACTTGGTAATTCCACAGCCAAGTCGTCACCTCAGGTACAAACTCTGAGATTTGCTGCTTTATTTGAATACCTGGAAATATGATGTTCAACCATTCAACCTGTTTTTTTTTTTTTTTTACTGAAGACAATGAAGGTTCATTTTGATTTTTCCATTTTACAGAAAGTGGATGTGCTATGTGGGATTCACATCAAAAAAGTGGCCTGTGGGACTCAGTTCTCTGTGGCTTTAACCAAAGATGGCAAAGTTTTCACATTCGGCCAAGGTACAGTTTTTTTTGTTTTTTTTTTTTGTTTTTTTTTTTTTTTTCAACCAACTTCAGTTGTTGGCAGGAACTTTTTGATCTCACAATAAAGGAGTAACTGTTCTCAGCCTTGCCCCAATGCCCTGCCCACCATCCAAAGTGCAGCATTTGGTTTCTGTGTGTGTGTTGACCTGCCACATATTTATCAAGTAACTCCGTCTCAGATTTTTTTCTTCTGATTTGCTGACTGACCTCTTGCTCCTAGAACTCTGGGGAGAGAAGCCTTAGAGAGGATATGTTAACTACACTGAGAACTACAATTATAATTGTGTCTCCTTAAGGATATCAACATCCTTTTTTCTTTTTTTTTCCACCCCTACTACAGATCGCCTGATTGGTTTGCCAGAGGGCCGTGCCAGGAACCACAACCGACCCCAGCAGGTGCCCACTCTGTCTGGGATCCACATCCAGGATATCGCTGTTGGAGCAGAGCACACTCTGGTCCTCTCTTCTACTGGAGATGTTTACACTTGGGGCAGCAACTCAGAGGGACAGGTAACCTGCTCACACACATGGTCATCAAAAGCATCAGCTAAACTTTCATTAAGTACGGAGAATGAAGGTGACACAACAGAATGCTCTGCTTGGATGCAATCATGCTGCATTTAGTAAAGGTTTTTGGTGATTGTTTGAGCTGCAACTTTGTTATCTAGCTGGGTCTGGGCCACACCAACCATGTTCGAGAGCCGACACTGGTGACAGCACTGCAGGGCAAGAACATCCACCAGATCTCCGCCGGACGCTGCCACAGCGCTGCATGGACAGCTCCCTCTGTGCCGCCTCGAGCACCAGGTTAGACTTGCCTGTCCCATCCTGCAACACTCATTCCCCACACCACCTCTGCCATGCCACCACTGGATAAAGTGTAGAAACTTTATCCTGGAGGTCTGATTTCCTCCAGTGCTGTGACTATCATTACCTTCAAAGTGGGGCACAATACATTGTAGTCAGATGAAGAACTCTACTGTAGTTACCAACATCACTGTGGAATGTAATCTATTGTGAATGGAAAGCTGCCTGATGCCTCTTTCAGTACAGCTTTGTGTGCCAGGGCTGTTTCATGTTCTAAAACAAAAGTGAGTTGCAATTTCTTGATAAAGGTAAAAACATCTATTTAAGTATGGCAATATTGTGGTACATTGTTAACTCCATTACCATTGTGGTGCAAATCATATTCTCCAGACGTGAGGGGCAATGCTCATTTACTCCGAGACCCACCAAAAATTCATATTTCATATAAGAAGCAAAAACCAATGCCAACTAAAATCACATCTGCAAAACAGAAACATTTTCCAACCATCGCTTGCTTTACTTTAAATAAATGATTGGCAGCACTTTAGTACTGTTAGTAGCTCTGTTGCTTCACAACAGGAAGGGCTGGTGTGGACTTGGCATTTTCTAGCTGTGGGTTCCCTCCAGGTACCTCAGCTTCCTCTCATTGTCCCAAGACATGCATGGTGACTCTCAGCTGACTGAATGTCAGCTGCCTCCACGGATAAGCAGTATAAATAATGGACAGATAAATTCCATGATGATTTGACTTGAGTTCCTTTAATATTCTACTGTTAATGTTTTATTCTTATCCTACTTTGCTCGGTGTTTAATTTGAAAGTTTTTTTTCTTGTTTGTTTATTTTGGGTTTTTTTTTCCCCTTTCACTCCTCTATCGCCTCCATCTTGCTCCATCTTCCCTCAGGCTCGTCAGTTCCTCTCCAGCTGGGTCTGCCTGTGGTGGTGCCTCCACAATACAGTGGACTGAAGGAAGTGAGCATCGAGGCGGTGAGGGCTCGCCTTCGCCTCCTCTACCACTTCTCTGACCTCATGTACTCCTCATGGAGGCTGCTCAACCTCAGCCCCAACAATCAGGTAGGCACAGTAGCAGGTCACAAACACCAAAAACTTTTTTGTTGTTTGTGTTACTGATGAAACTGTTTCAGTAAACGTTTAAAGTAAGTGTAATAAGATTGAATATACTTTTTTACTTTGCAGAATTGTACCTCCCACTACAATGCTGGGACCTGGGGGATTGTACAGGGACAGCTGAGACCCCTGTTGGCTCCTAGAGTGTACACCCTGCCCATGGTCCGCTCCATAGGCAAGACAATGGTGCAAGGAAAGAACTACGGCCCCCAGATCACTGTCAAACGCATCTCCACCCGGTAAGTGCTCCACAAGGCTTTGACTTTCTTAGCTGTTTGACCTAGTTAGAAACAGTCTGCTTGAAACAAAAGACCAATGCTTGCTGATTATTAAAATTAAAAACTTCAGAAATTTAACAGAAAAGGTTGATCAGTCATTGACACGTACAGCTACCTGGTGTCATCTGTAAAGAATCAGTTTTTCTGCAACTTATAATAGTCAAGTAAATTTTATTTATTTAGCTTCAAGTAATAACCAAGAGTCAGCCATCTGTGTGCTCACCCATTGATTTTGTGACCCCTTTGAAGCATCCAGTTTGTAATTGGCCATCTGCATCTTTGTATTTTGAAAGCAGGAGAAACTGTATGGATGGGAATGTGGAGCTGGGGATATATGAGGGCTGAATCTGACCTGCTCTGTACTCTTTGACAATTGTGTGCTAGTATTTTAAACATGCTGTAGCCACTTGTCCTAATACCTCCCCTGCTTTATGGTTTAAATGACACCACCTTTTAGGAAATGAACATCATGTTGCATTGAAGAAGTCATGAAACTAGACACTGAGTCCATAAAGTCATTAGGTAAACATTTTCAGGATTGCCTTCATTTTGTAGACCAGAGTCTGTCCAGTTTTTTGACAGTGCATGTTCAGAGCTGAAGATATCTCCTGGGTGGGGGGAGACCACAGACACTTCAGCTGAATGTCAGAAGGAAGTTTAACCAACTATAGCGAGTTTCTTTGTACACAGTTCTCGACAAGTTCTCGTTATCTCATTGTGTGAAATGTTTTCTGTCTTGGGGTGGGACTTTCAGGGGGAGGAAGTGTAAACCCATCTTTGTGCAGATCGCTCGTCAGGTTGTGAAGCTCAATGCCTCAGACCTCCGGCTGCCTTCGAGGGCGTGGAAAGTGAAGCTGGTAGGAGAGGGGGCAGATGACGCTGGCGGGGTCTTTGATGACACCATCACTGAGATGTGTCAGGTAGGATCAAGTCTATTTCTAGATGAATGAGATGTTTTTCTTGGATCTCTCGCATAATGACATTTGTTGATGTTTGCAGGAGTTGGAGACGGGTGTGGTAGACCTGCTCATTCCCTCCCCTAACGCCACCGCTGAGGTTGGCTACAACAGAGACAGGTGAGGTCAAGAAACATGTCTGTCCACTCAAATCCAGTGTTTCAAATGTTTTCAGATATTGTTGGTCCTTAACCAGCATTTAAGTCCCCCCAAAAAAACCCATAATTTTATTACATTCTAATAATAGTTGCTGATTAATACTTCAGATCTGATTCTGTCCTGCCGTCCCTCATAGACCAGGCGTGTCGCCCTAATGAGCAGCTTAAACTGAACATTTGTGTTTCTGTTTTTCATCCATCCAGGTTCCTCCTCAACCCATCAGCATGCCTGGACGAGCACATGCTGCAGTTTAAGTTTTTGGGCATCCTCATGGGTGTCGCTATCCGCACCAAAAAGCCTCTGGACCTGCACCTGGCTCCTCTGGTGTGGAAACAGCTGTGCTGCATCCCCCTGCTGCTGGAGGACCTGGAGGAGGTGGACCTCCTCTATGTGCAGACGCTCAAAAGCATTCTTCACATTGAAGACAGCGGCATCACTGAGGATAATTTCCATGAGGTGAGGAATGGAGTGTTGCCTTTTATGTGATTTTTATTGGTCGGTCTAGGACTGGACTGGGTTGATCCAGATCTTCATGATTATCAGTGTAGATGAGATGTTTTTGTTTTAAAGAAATAAATAAATGATAAGATACATACACTTCTACACAGAACCAGGCTGACTGTCATCACATTGTGATATGTGTGTCCCTATGAGTGAGAGAGAAAGAGAAAACAAATGCAATCAGCAATCAGATGAAACATAAAAACAAAAATTTCATTACAAATAAATCAATAACTCAAATAATAATCAGAGAATTCACAATGATTGGTGAACTCAGCAGGAGACGTAAGAACAGTTGTTGACTTTGTGCTCTCTCTCCTCTTCCTCTCTAACTTGCTGTCTTTCACTCTTTCTGTCTAACTGTCATTCACTGTCATTGTCTAATGTTTACCTTTCTAACTTTCTCTCTCTGTCAGCAGGTTTTTATAAAAAGACTTGACCCCGTCCTAAATCAAATGTTCAGTCTGTCCATTGTTCGTGTGTGTGTGTGTGCGCGTTTGTGCGCACACATGTGCTGGTGTTGCAAACATGACTTGCATATGGGAATCACGAGTTACCAATATCACCACCCATCAACACACCAAGCAGAATTTAGAGAACATTAATAACGTAAACGTCTGCTGCTGCGTTCTGATGTAAATTTTTCTTTGGTTTCATCAGATGGGAAACTTTTACTGCTTATAAAATTCAGTAAGCGTTATTCCACCTCCTGAAGGCTTAGCAGTAAACACCAGTTACTCACATCAGACTGTACTTAGGCCTAGGCACCAGCTTTGATGGCACAATAAAGAATTTTCAAAGTCAACATCAGCGTCTTTGTAGCTGAAGGCTCAGTGAACGGCTGAGAATCGCTCTGGCACGGTGGGCGGCAGGTTTGCCTCTCTTTGGCCATGTGAATGTTTGATTCCACACAATCACATGTGCTGCCTAAAACTTTAATAAGCAGACACTTCACCACCACAAGAGCCAGTTTTTATCCCCACAGCCAGACAAACCAAACCAAACTTGAAAAAACTTGAATGATGCTACATGCCCTGCCACACCCACCGTGCCCCGATGATGAGCTTTATCGTGGCTTCGCTCTGTTTTCATCCTGACGCACCCTGAAACAAATGTGGCTCTGAATCTCCGCACTGAGAGCTGAGGCAGTCGTTTCTAAGTATCGTGAGAATGTAATGTAATCCTTTGGGGGGGGGCTGGTACACACTGTTCCTCTCCCAGTGCTGATAAAACCTCAGCATGTCTATGGCTCTGGCCGTTACAGTGCACTCACCCCTCACCCAGAGCCCCCGGTCTGTCCAAACAACCTCACACAACCCCTGCACTGTAAAGCCCTCAGCCTGTTGATGCAGCATATCCTGGTCCCACTCCCAGATTTGTAAGGGGGGGTGGGGGGCTGGCGCCACAACACTGTCACCATCAGCCAGGCTGAGGACGGAGAGAAAGAACAGACACTCTGAGGTCACGTTTTCATCCTCTGTTAGATGGAAACTGCAGCACTGATTTGTACCTGATGGATCAGATCAGTATCACCATCCTGGATACTGTGAAATGAGACAATTTTTTAAAACATTATTCGATATGTCACCTTTGCTGAGGTGTGGTTTCAGAGCTGAGACCATTTCAGATAGATTTACTTTGTTTGTACCTGTGGGCAAAATTAGTTTGCAAACTGTCGTCAGTCTCACATATCGGACAAACTCAACAGTACAACAAGTAAACCAATAAATGAGACGTTTCACTTGACACAGTGTAACTGCAGCTTACGCTTGTGAATGATTGCTGCTGGAACAAAACTCTTTGTTTCTTGGTTCTGCAGGGTTTGGTCAAGCTGTCATTTCACCAATCAGCTCATGGACCATTTATCTATTTGTTATGGAGAATTCCTGCTCTTCCAAAATGAAATATTTCCAAACCATTTGAATATAAGCAGTATTTCATTTAGTTTTAATATCCATTAGAAGATATACAGTATCTGTGGTTTAAATGTAGCTTTGCATCTCCTCTGTCAGACTTCTCTCTGGAGCTCCGGAAAGCAAAAGGCCTGCATGATATAAGGAACAAATCATGTTGGGTTCGAGTTTCAGCTGAATTTTTTATTTATGTGTATTTAATTATTTATTTCTTTAACTTTCTTTCTGCTCAAAAATTAGAAAAAATTAGATTTTTGTTGAGTATCAAACGAACATGTTGGTTGGGGCGTCCCTGTAACACTAGCACCAAACCATACAGTGAAATATCTGTCGTGAATTATGGGTAATTAATGTACATTAAAGACAAAATTCATCTGCAAAGTTCCACGTTTTCCTGTGGTACTGCACTCCTGATTTTGGTTGCTTGTTTTCCAGATGATTCCTTTGGATTCCTTTGTCGGGCAGAGTGCAGATGGTAAAATGGTGCCCATCATCCCAGGAGGAAACAGCATCCCTCTGACCTTCTCCAACAGGAAGGAGTACGTGGAAAGAGCCATTGAGTACCGGCTGCATGAAATTGATCGACAGGTACGAAGTGTGATTGCAAATCTGTTTCCAGTGTTTTGCATGATTCTGCTGGAAGTGCACATTCACTCCTCTCCATTTTTATTCAGCTTTCAGTATGTTTTAAGTGAAATGAGGTCAGCAATGTTACATTAAAATGTGTAACTGCCCAAATGTGTATTTCAGTGTCATATTAAGAGATGACAACATTAATGTTCCCATTAGATTGTTTGTAACCGACTGAAGCAGCAGATACTCAAGTGGAGAGTCTCCTAGATTGATGTCTTCCTGTTTTATAATAGTTTAGATGAGGTAAATATAGGAATCTCAATGTCTGTTGTGACAAAGAACATCACCAGGCTTTCAACTTAAAGGTTGTAATTTTGATGCCTGAGTGAGGCAAGCTTGTGTCACCACACCTCTTTGTCCTCGCTCCGCTCCTTCCAGGTGGCAGCGGTCCGTGAGGGAATGTCGTGGATCGTGCCGGTGCCGCTGCTGTCCCTGCTGACGGCCAAGCAGCTGGAGCAGATGGTATGCGGCATGCCGGAGATCTGCTGCGACGTGCTGAAGAAGGTGGTGCGGTACAGGGAGGTGGATGAGCAGCACTCCCTGGTGCAGTGGTTCTGGCAGACCCTGGAGGAGTTCTCCAATGAGGAGCGGGTCCTCTTCATGCGCTTCGTCTCCGGACGCTCGAGGCTGCCAGCCAACACAGCAGACATCTCTCAGAGATTTCAGATCATGAAAGTGGACAGGGTGAGTCGATCTGCACAATAACAAGAGCCCACGAGGGATGTTTATTGTAGCCCTTTTTATTAAACCATGAAACAGTGTTCACTGAGAGACAGCACGAAGTTTGAACAGGTTCACTGGAATTCTTTTCACTAAAGCCCCTTTTCCACATCTGGCTTCAGTCTGCTGAGGAAAACATGACAATCAGCATTCAGGCAGTATTTCTAAACTGTAGATGTAGCTAACTCCTCAACAGTGAAGTGACGCAGTCTCCCCCTGTCCTGTCTGCAGCCATACGACAGTCTGCCCACGTCTCAGACCTGTTTCTTCCAGCTGCGTCTGCCACCGTACTCCAGCCAGGCCGTCATGGCGGAGAGACTACGGTACGCCATCAACAACTGCCGCTCCATCGACATGGACAACTACATGCTCTCCCGGAATGTGGACAACGCCGAGGGCTCGGACACAGACTACTAAAGTTCCACACATGAATAAATGAGCAGGCACACTGACTTATTCAAACTCGCACGCACACACACACACACACACACACAATTGCAGATGTTCTGTCACCACTGCATCAGTTGAAGGAAACTCCTGAGCAAATGGGCCACTTTTTACATCAGTTTTATGTACTTTAAACAGCACAGGTTTTCATTTCTCCATGTGGTTAATTAGCAATTTTTAATGACACAGAAATCCCATGAGAGGAGATTTTTTTTTTTTTTTTTTTGGTTGGTGTTGTTTTCCCCCCATTACTCCACATCCCATTTTCTGGGTTTCTGCTTGGAGGTTCTGTTTGTTTGGAAATGTGTATAGAGTAAAAAGGAAAGTGAAGACAGAGGGGAAAAATGAATATTGTACATTGTGTAAAATGCTTCATTAGGAAAAATGTTTTGCATACTATCCATATTTATTGTTTTCATTGGCTATGCCAAGTTTCCGAAAACATCCAAAAAAACAAACAATAAATGCTGCATAATTGATTTGTTGTGCTACTGCTTCAAATAGACGAGACAAAAGTTCATTAGAAAGCAGATGTCACATTTATTTCAGAAGTACAAAATATCACAAAGGCCTTTATATTTTATTGGAAGTAAATAAACTGAAAAAGCAAAACTATACACGAAGAAAAAGCCTGCCGGAGCAGCGTGCTCCTGACTGCAGTTGGTTAAAGGACAGTCTGCACACGATGCATTCAGGTGCAGCACTGTGTGTTGGTGATGTTAGGCCACAGCAACAACCTGTGACAGTAAGATGTTTGAGCGTGACCCCCACCTCCACCCACACTCACATCAAGCGTGTTCAGTGAGGCTATAGATGTCAGGATTTTGCAGTCTGCCGCAGAGTCAAAAGGAAGTTTCTTGTCCATCATGGCTGCCATAATTAAAATGTTATTTATTTTTGTTAGAGAACGGCAGTAACTTTCACTGTCTCACTACGTCAAATTTAGCTTAGAACCAGGCAGGAGTGTCTGATCAAGGAGCACCGAGGCCTCAGTCACCTTCAGGCCAGTGAGAAGGAGCTCATTCAGAGAAGAAACCCTGTTAGTTTCATGGATTCTGGGTCTCCTGTGTCCCAACTGTGTTTAAATCAGACATCCAGCCTGAACCTGAAACATGCAGCGTGTCAAAGGGACAGTGGCTCAACTGTTGTGTTGTTTTTCCAGGGCTGACTGATTACTGATCAAGGAGCAAAAAAAGACAGACAGACACTTTGAAGCTTTTTCATCTGCAATGAAGCTTTAGAGTGAAGTCCTCCATTATTTTGTCCTCACCTGAAATGTTGTATAAACACAGAACGCCTCGCTGTTGGATGAATGTAACCAATCAGAAGGTTCTGTGGGCGTGACATCGCTCCAGGTGTGGAGCAACAATGAGTCAAAGTACAGGCAAAAAATAACACCAAAATCAGCCAAATCAGCCGTGTCAATAAATGATTTAAGGCAAAGTCTAATCCAAATCTAACAAACCATATGATTATATGATGAAGAAAAGCAGGTTCCTCGGGCCCTGAATCTACTGTTGACCAAAGGTTTGAGATGTTCCGATGTGACGTGTTCAGACCGTGGTCTCAGCATGAGGTAGAGGAATCACTGAAAACCCAAAAAGGTAACAGTCAAAGTATCCAGGTATGAAAAACAAAGTCTCCTTTAAACCTCGTGATTTGCATTCATTCACAATTAGATCCATAAATACGGTTTTGGTGTTCAGAGTGACTCAGCTCATGGTTTCTGTCTCCTCTGCTCACTCCTGCACTGAGAGAAAACACTCACTGGCTGCCAACGTTGTTTTAACCTTTGTACTTATAAGTCGATGGTATCTGTCCAACTCAAACAAGTGAGACGTCCAGCATTCCTCTCTGAAACATTTAAACTCGATCCAGTCCTGTAGATTTGCGTCACTTCCTGAAACTTCAGCTCGAACTTAAAAAGGACTTAGAAGACCCTAAGCATGCTTTTTTAAGGCCTTTAGTATCTTCAGGTTCTGTGGAAGCCATGATCCTGAACAGTGTTCAGCTACGAAGGCCAGCCTCCATCTCCCACCGTCCTCGGAGCAATGATGCTGTCCTTCGCCTGCAGGAGTCTTTCCAGACAGGGCGAGCTGATCTTGAAGGGCAGAGGGCCCCGGCTCAGGTGAGGGTTTGCACCTAAGTGGCGCAGGGATCCTGTGTGCGAGTCAGTGCTGGAGGAGACGACGGCATCTTGGGTCACCTCATTGCTGCAGCGAGCAGGCAGCGAGGAGGCAACGATGTTAATGGGCTGGCCAAGCGGCAGCTCAGGAGCTTTCAAAGAGCAGAGGGGCGACGTCTGAGGCCACTTGGAGTGAGCAGAAGAGTATGAGGCCGTCGGCTCCATGTCTGAGGAGCAGGGAGACGCTGGAGACGATGGAGGAGGGGAGGCACTGCTATGATGCTGCTGTGGGAGGAAACAAATCATCCACGTCAGCACCACCGATTCACATTACAGTTTCTAAAAATGCACCAGCAGGTATCCTGTGTCCAGCTCACCTTTTCAAAAGGCTTCAAACAAGTGAGATATACAGAAAATATACAGCTTTTAGGTCGGCACTTATTTTCTTTGACTTAAAGGTTGCTCGTGTTTAACTGGAGTGTTGATATATTAAAGACAATATATTTGTGTTTTTATGTTCCCTCTCTGGAGTTCTGAGTGCTCCAATAAAAATACAGCTATTTCAGGAAAACTAAAGATCTGCAGAGGTTGGATGGTGGATCCAGGTGGGCGGAGCTTTGGGACAGTACTAAGAGGGCAGTGACATCATAAAGTTTCAGAATACCTGATGGCTCATTTTAAGACTCAAATTCTGAACTTGAGCTGTGATGAAGCTGTGAGCATTTCTCTGTGAGCCTTTTGATACTTTCACTGTATTAATATAGATCCTGGACCAGATTTCTCATCATTGGCGTGTCTGGAGGGACATTAAATTCACAGCAGCCATTCGTGATCTGGCTCCGGAAACAGCCCTCAACATTTACTGAACTGAGCCAACTTACAACAACAACTGATAAGTGTTGGGTGAGGACAATCAACAGCAGAGAGAGTTTCTTAAAAAGTCGCAAAACAATTTCTCTGGAGAAACAAAGCAAATGAACAATGTGTTCAGGTCACAGATGTTTCTGTTCAGTAAATCTTTCCTCACTCGTGGTTAAATTTAGTTAGTTTATTTGTCAGAGCGTCAACATGTGAGGTTGTTCTGGTTTCCCCCTCCTTCTTTGACCTCCTCTTATAAATCTGAGCCTGATGCTGCCAGTAAAAATACATTAATATATTCATAGTCCTCTTCCAGGATCTCGTTACATAATCTCTCCTCTTACATCAGAGCCTCGTTTCCAAGAATTCACATGCTACATTCACTTTTTGTTTGGTGTATTTAAAGCTGCGTATTTTCATTATCGTCTAATCCGCCTCTTATTATCTCAGTAATGCTCTATGAAATGTTGTACTGCACTAATTCATAATGAGCAGCAGAAACATCAACAGATGCACTTGAGATGACTCTGCTCTGACAAACTGAATGACTGGCATTTACCTTTTGCTTCTTTGGTGGAATGCTGTCATCTGTCTGCAGTAAGTCTGATTTGATATGAGGGAACCAACTGTGAAGCATTTCTTGTATCTTCAGTATAATGCTGAGGAAGCGTCCGCTAAAGGGGAACAGACAGTGATAATGTTATTATCATCATCTATGCATTGAGATTCTTCAAAGAAGTTTAACTGGTTATAGTCTTAAAAATGTTTTTGAAAAAAAAAACAAAAAAAAAACACACATATTAAATAATCTTCAATTAAGTAATTTTCCTGTTTAAAAGACTTCTCAGAGCAATAAAAACAGCTTGCATTGGATTTCAGATGTCAAATTATAGTAAATACATTGGCATTACAATCTCATCACACGAAAAATAGCACTTTTGTAGCAAGTTCCTCCCAGTCATTAGTCCCAGTGGACCAGAACTAACATGGAGGTCCCACATGAAGGAAATATAATATATATAATCAGAGGTGACAAGTAACAAAGTACAAATACTTCTTTATTGTACTTAAATTGGCTTTTCAGATATCTGTACTTTACTTGAGTATTTATTTTTCTGACGACTTTTTACTTTTACTCCCTACATTTCTGCACAAAAATATGTACTTTTTTACTGTTACTTTTTTACAATACTACTCCTTACATTGCTGCTGCTGTTGTCTTTGTCCCCCCTTGTCCTCTCTATCCTGTCCGTTCTCTCTTTCTATCCACTCCTGAGCCTCAGTCCAGTAGCTTTATCGATAAACCAATATCATTGCCAATAAAGTTAAACACAGATGGTTACAGGACGAGTCTGGCATACTCCTCCTTCAGCACAACAATGCACCAGCAGCATTCATACTGCCTGCCCCAGCTGCTGAACAGGATAAGGAAAAAAAAAAGTAAATGTATTAACACTTGTTTACTTCTTCATCCAGCTGTCATGGAGGAATATTCGTGATGTTCCTGCTCTTTTACATCTGTTTGCTCTCCACCACATGCAAGAGGAAACTACTCTTTCTGCTGCTGAGCTGACAGAGGAAGGCACCCAGCGATGTCCAAACTGTGATCAGTCAGTGGTCAGAGCTGGTGTTGTGCTGCTGACAGGAAGAGGTGAAGTCATTTGTTTCGTCAGACTGACAGTTTTCAGCAGATTACAGTCAGAGTCGAGCCAAACCGCAGCTCAGATGGCTTAGGGATGTCTCGCCAATGGCCATTACATGTGCCTCATAAAGCCTGAGCCAACACTTTGCCTTTATCTGATTGGTGGAAACAGCACAAAGACTGAATGAACAAAAAAAAGCTGAGAATGGCTGTGTGCACACACACATTCCTGTCCGTCTGTGTGATGCTATCTAAGAGAACAACCGCGTACAATGGTCACATGACAAGAATGGAGGAGGACAAGTAGAGCATGTACAGTCCACATGAAAAATGTGACCGCTGCAGTGCTACACACACACGTGGCAGCAGGGGAAGGCCCTCGTTACATTCACAGGTTATAAATAGCGCAGCAGGCTCTGGAGCGGCCTGCCGAGGCTCCGCCCTCCACTCCCAGACATGAGATGGAGTCAAAAAATGAACAAATTCAGCCAGGATGGCATCAGAGCATAGCTTCAGTCTGTATGAGACAATGATTGATGTTTTACGTTTATGCTTTAGGGAAAATTCCTAGAAGCTAACCCTAACCCTAACCTGCTTGTCTTTGGACTGTAGGAGGAAGACTGGTAATCCGGTAATGTCACTTTAAGGGACATTTAATCCAGTTAAACTGTTGAGTCATAGTCTTCCACTGTGTCCTGCCATGTTCAGCGACTTTAACAAATATTTGAGTAACTTTCTGACACAATGTGGAATGAAAATGAGGTTTTTGTTTGTTTGTTTTTACTTTACACCTGCGCAGTAATGGTCTTTTTATCAATCTTAATATAGCTGTTTTTAAGTGCTAAATGACATTAATTATAAAAGGACTAACAAGGAATAACATTTTATCTTATTTTATTATTTTATTTTATTTTTCTCTTTAACTCCTTTCAGTTGAATAGTTTTCCCAGAACATATGGTAGTCTTCATCAGTGGATGAACCAGTTTTAAAAAGTTTCATGGTGGAGTTAAATGCTGACAAGCGACAAGTTTATTACAAGTCCAACCAATTATGAGCCCAACAGCTGCATTTAAAAGCTTGGAAGACAATTTGAGTGTTTGAGAAACTATTTCCAGAAATAAAACAAATTGAATCAGTTATAGCACTAACCACAGCATCAGAAAAGAGTCACTGAACAAACAAGGTTGACTTTATTAGACCGGCTCACAGCCGCAGCTACAGTTGTTTGTGTTTAATGTCACTGTAAACAACTGAGGTGCTGCGATATATATATATATATATATATATATATATATATATATATATATATATTAGTGTAGGACAGGAAGAAAAATCTACAAGTAACCCAGTAAAGTGAAACTGGTTCCTGATCAGATATCAGCTGTGTGCCTGAGGCACCACTGCTGTAAATGTGTCCACTGACGTTGACTTTTATCATCTCTCTTCAGCACCAGCTGCCATGCTGACACACTGCAGTAATTCATTCTGTCAAAAGGGAAACACTGAAGCCTAAAAAAACATCCAATTTGCTCTGGCAGTGGAGACTCGGATACTTTCCCCTCCCCACAGCACGCATGTGCGTGTTCAATCTGACATTAGGGACAGTGTGTGGTCGGCCTCAGACATCTGGTATTGACAGACACGGTCATTTTACAGCCCACATGTCACATTTATGTGTCAAAGAAGACAACAACTATGCTTTACAATATGAGCTCTGTTTTAGTTAGAAAGTAGGTCAGACGCTCAGCCACAAAAAGGCAAGGGGATAACGTCTGAGAGGAGTAATAATCTTAGTCCACATTCAGAACCATTTTGACCTTTGACAAGTTCACTGAGGAAATGTGTGAAAGTTTGTCTCCTGTCTCCAGTCTTAAGCAGCATGTCTGCATTAAACCGTGTCGCCTCAGGCCTGATAGAGTCATGTGAACTGTAAATCACACATATTTTCTTAGAATTGTCAAACAAACTTCAGCCCACCTGGCATCAAAAGCCGTGACAACTTTAAAAATTAAGGTGGAAACCAGCTGGAAAAAGCCTGAAAACATTTGTTCTCATTCTTGTGATATGTGAACTGAAATTAAAAAAAAAAAAAAGAAGTCTAACTATCTGACTGAAATTATTGCAGTTTTTTGTTTGTGTGTTGTTTTTTAGGGTTTTTTTTTTTTTTTTTTATAATACAAACACCATCCATCCATCCTTCCATCTTCTGCCGCCTTTCCTTTTCCAGGTCATGGGGTGCTGGAGCCAATCCCAGCCAATGTTCCAGGCAAGAGGTGGGGTCACCCTGGACAGGTCACCAGTCCATCACAGGGCCAACACACAGAGACCAACAACCACTCACACTCAGACCTACGGACAATTTACAGTCAGCAGTTAACCCAAACATGATGGTGGGAGGAAACCCACACGGACACAGGGAGAACATGCAGACTCCACATAGAAAGGACCAGAGGCGGGAACCGAACCACTACGCCACCGTGCTACCCAATGCAAACACCAATAATATTACATTTAAAGTGGTGAATATTGTACATCTTCAACAGAGGTGTGCAACGGCCTTTTTATGTTTTTATTTGAAGGACAATGGAGAGAGGACACGGAAAGAGATAGGGGGATTTAATTAGGGGTGTAATGATTCGATTCAAATCACAATTCATGGTTGCAGATTCGATTCAAGGATGATCTTGGTTCATTTAGAAGGATTCAATATTCGATCTACACAGTGATTGAAATCGATTCTGTAACTTTTTAGCCAAAAATTCAACCAGTGTGACTCTGAAATAAATACCTGGATACTGCACAGTGCAGGTGAAGTTTCAGAGATCTCTGTTGTATCTTGTAAGGAAATCAGGTTTAAATTAATTATGGATATTAGTAATAAGCAAACAATTAATGGCAAATACATTATCCTTTTATTTGAATGAAGTGCAACCAGAAGGTAAACCTTCTGCTCTCATTTCCAATATAAACAGAACACGATAAAGTGCAACCAACATTTCTTCAGGTTGAATTAACAGTATGTTTATCTGCTACTTCTGCTGTTTTCAACATAAAAATAATACAGTTTTCGTATCAAAAATAAAGTGAAACCATCATTTCTTCAGGAGAGGTGTCTGGACTGTAAGTGTTTTGTTTAATCCCATGGCCCCTTAGTAAATGGCTGGAAAAATTTGTGTTTCCATGGTTTTTTTATTTGGCTTCTACGTATTCTACAAACAGCGAGCGACTTATTTAGAACACCCCAATCTTGAAAAAAGCCAAAATGTCTCTAAACACAGGATCAAATAAGTAGCTAGTAAATTTCTTTCTCGCTGTCTCCTCCGCCATGCTGTGTTTTGTTTTGTTGAGTTTCGTGCTGCTGTCGGCGTGTGCTGATGATGTCAGACAGGCAGACTGAACCGAGTAAGTGCTAAAAACAAACAAACACACATCCATACAATTTTTGTGCTTAGATCCAATGTGCAGTTTCCAAATGTCGATGAAAATAAATTCTTCACCATTCAAACAATTTTAATCAATATATGTTGTCCGGAATGCCAATTTTCCTAGCCCATATCGATGCAGTTGGATCACAAGAAGATAAATCAATTAATCGCTACACCCCTAGATTTAATGCAATTAATGGTCCGTCCAGTCGAGAGTCAAATTAAATAAAACTAAAATCCTGTTCAGCATCATGTATGAGTTCCAAAACAAAGTTTGCTTATTAGCAAAATGAGGCTCATCATGTAGAACAGTCTCATTTTCAGGGGCTGTGGACCATCAGGTCACCCTGATGAATCCTGAGACTAAAAAGACTCAGTTTGGTCAGCTGGTGGTGTTTTATCCAATGTTACTAATTCATGGCAATTCAACCAGAAGTTGGATTTCATTGTAGCAAGTCTCTAGTCATACTTTCTCAGGTATGTTAGACCTCCTTATAACCAGTCAATTACCTTGGAAAATGGCTCGCCCATTCCTAGACAAGTCCATTGATGTGGACGATAGAATCACAAGAGGAGCTCTATAGAGAAAGAGAAAACTTCTTGACCGAGTTTGATTTTCTGGACGAGGTAAACATCTGCTTTGCTCCACAGGAAATGGAACTAAAATAATGAGGTTGAAATTACCAAACAAATGATTTAAAAAAAAAATATATATATACAGTAAATCTTGCCAATGTGGTGGAGATTTAATATTATACTCTCAGTAATTGACACATTGAAATCACATTGACAGAGTCACAGATGTTTTCTTGCCTGTATTCTTTGCAGCTTTTGGCAACTGCAACTACGTTTTGCTTGAATTACTCATAGTCTTTATAATTTGTTAGTATTATAGTTTGCTCCTTGATTGCGAAATATTTCTCTGTGTCTTCTCCATGGTCCGATTGGTCTAAATCCCACCCTTTTATGTGAACACGCACTGATCTAGATGGAAAATCCTGGGTTCAATTAGTGAGTTGATAACCATCTTTGTGAGAATGCATATCAGGATTGTGGCTGTCTGGGTAAGTGAAGCAAGATAATGAAAAGAGATCCCAGGCATGTTAATCCAGCTTCATGATACAGACCCTAACCCAGATGTGTATGTAGCATTTGACAGTCACACGGTATATGGCCCGGATTCATGTCGATACTGTCCTGGAGAAAACAAGCATTATTCTACCTGGGCTGATCAGATACCGATTCATGAGGACAGTCCTTTTGTTAACAGTGACCATCATGTGCAACCATAAGTGTGTTACCTCACCAAAACCTTTTTATCTGACACATATTGTGTGCTTGTGTTCTGATGATGGTTTTAACAGCCGTCAGCTGAGACAGATGCATGTCAACACACAATCACAGAAACATGCAGATGGTGAAGTATTTCTGCACGACTTACCCCATGTTTGGATTTTGAAGAACCCCCAATATTCTCTGAATACGGTCCATCGCCACACTCTCTTGGAAACTGCTGAGACCTGCAGGAGAAGAGGGACAAATCTGTCATGAACGTGGGGGCAGGAAACAACAGACACCTACATCTAACCACACAACCAATTATGACCTCTGCTGAGTCATCATGCAAACACCACATACATGACTGTTTAATTTAACCTCAGTCAACAGACATCCTGATTATGTGGGGAAAAAATGCCTAGAACTGTTACACATGATGGTTCTTGGTTTTTAAATTACTTAATTACTGAAATTATTTTATATTGTTTGACACACAGGACATTAAAATGGCATCACCTCCTGCTTACTCATATTGTAGCAGCCATCTTCCACTGCTTTGAGGTTTTATAGCTCAAATGATTAAAGAGCAGATTAACCAATGTGATTTCCAGTAAAATGCATCCCTCATTGGATTACAGCTGAATTTTCTCTGTGATGACAGTTCTGAAAGCTCTGGAGTGAAAGCTGATTCATTGTTGAACATTTCAAATTAAATCAAGTCAGATTTATTTAAATAGTGCCAAATCTTATCCAAAGCGAGGAGCTAATAAGGCAAATTTACATCTACCTGAACCTCTTATCTTACCAGATACCTCTATCTAAAAGGCTTTTATTCTGGCCTACACAGTATACATATAAAGATTTCAAGCAAATAAATATATAACTACCACATGGTCTAGGTCTGTGGATGCCAGTGTGATGGTCTGGTTGCATAGACGTTGGTCTGGGTCTATACCGTGTCCATAAACCCAAATTAATGTTTCTTTCAAGATGAATTCTAATAGGTTTTTAATTTCTATCATCATCATCATTATCATCATATATACATTTCTTATTTTTTATGCCTGAATACCAAAACTAGTAACTATCAAATTATTTTTAGAAACTAATTGCCATCAGCCTCAGCTGAAGTAACTTATTTAATTAGAAATTGTAATAATGATACCAAGTGATACCAATGTTCGAATATGGCTAATAGCTAATGTACAATATCAAAAAGTGTTAAATCCTCAAAATTAAAAAGAAGCAAAAACTAGACAACTTTTACTCTTAAAGGCCTATAAGTTCAAGCTCAAAAACAGAAAAAACTAATTAATTTCTAATAAAGTTATGACAATGTAATCAAGGTTTGGCTTGTAGCTCACAAATATTTCTTCTTTTTTGTGAACTGATACTAAAGTGGTTTGGCAATTTATTTGAAAAATAGGATTATTATAATTTCTTTGAGTGCTAAATTACAATAACCCATTATAACCCTCCACAAAAAAAGAAAAACTCTTTGACTTTGTTTCTCCTTTATTTTCTACAAACAGCCATTCCTGACTCCCTATCTCCTAAATCATGTCTTTGATCCAGTCTTTCATCACTGAGGCACTTACAGTTTAAAAGGATGCTAAATGACTCATGACAGCTTTGATCCTTCCTTTGTTCTAACTTTTAAGTGAACACGGTGCACCCCTGAATGTCTTATTCAAGACAGTCAGTTTCAAAACAAAATATATATTTAACCTTTTTCCATTAAAAGAAGATTATTTTAATTATAAAAAAAAAAACACCATAAATAGCTCACTAATGTTGTAATTAGAGACTTTAGAAGTATGGCATTGTAATCAGTTATGTTGAATAAAGGAAGATTGACAATAGGCACGAGACATTTAGAACAAGCTTTTTTCTTTTTTTTTTTTTTTTTACAGGGGAAAAAAAAGAGGCATTAAAGTATAAATGATGGGCACCCTCATATGAGAATATTTTGGGGAAAATGGTGAATAAACTTTTCTAATATAACAATCTTTTCCTGAAACATCAATTAGAAACTCTGCTCTAGGGAGATCACACCACTGCTCATCAGAAATGCTCCATGAACATCCAGAGGATCACCATCATCATATCCATTCATCCACTGCAGACCAAAAATATCTGTTCATGGTAGTTCAACCAAAGTGTCAACCTAAAACTCTGATAGGGAGGCATCATGCAGCTAAATATATTTGATGCATAAGTCAATCCACTGTGATATCAGCCAGTAATTTGTTACCAGATAGAGCAGTATGGCCTATACCAACAGGTTCATGTACAAACCTGTCGATGAGCTGCAGAGCAGTGCGAGCTGGTATTAGACACTTACGTTCAGAGTACCTCCCTGATCTCAGGCCCCACAGGATGGATGACAGCGGCTGGATGTAGCACTGTAGCTCCATGCACTGTGTGGAGCAAATCATTGAGTTAGCATTCGTGCCATCAGTGTTGCACCACATAAAGTGTGTAATAACCATTTCCATGTAAGCATCCGCAGCAGAGCTTAGAACACAGGACTGCATAACTCATAATCACCCAGCGAGTGAGAGAGTGAGTCTACAGTGAGCACTTCTGCACAGTTTGAATTACTTCAATGTATCATTGTGTCAAGGACTTATTGACTTACAGCATAGTGAATTCTTTTTTAAGCCATTATCAACCGCTCCGATTTGTCATTGGCCCTGAGTTAATCCAAGGATTAATGTCCTCAGGCTCTTCATTAACAGTTAACAGAAGCTAATTGGGGATAGAACTGATAGCAATCAACGCTGTCACACATGGTTCACCAAGCTGTTGTACTGCTGCTTCTTCCCCCAAGCATCACTCAGGCAGATGCATGACACCTGATAGCACTGTTAAACTAGCACCATCAGATCCTCTTACACTGTCTGATATCACCAGCATGATGTCAGCGCCTCGCTGCAGCTGCTTTGTCACCTAAGGTTGTAGTTTACTTTAAGGCGACTGCTGTTTCAACAAAACAAAGCACATGACCAGCAGCCAAGCGCATAAACTACAGTCAGCTGCTAGTTACATAATGAACTTCTATCTCCTTCAACTGCATCATCTGCCCCCCACCCCCTTTTTTCATGCCACTCTCAGGCAACATGGGAAAAAAACTGAGATGAAGCTCATGAAGCTGTGCGATGGCCCATGTTTCTACCTGTTCATTAGGTAAGACTTAGACTCAGTTAGCAATTCTACATGAATGCTGCCTTGACATTGTAAATAACTTGTTTTGTATAAATTCTAGAGAAAGTTTCCAACAGTAGCAAAGCAAAAGCCTGTAGGTCCGTCACCTCACATTGACCTCCTCACCACTGTCAGTGTTTGCTCTCAATCATGCCCTCTGCAGTAGGCAGTAGTACAACACAAATCAAGGACTATACTGTTTATCCAACAGCTGCATACACTACATTTAAAGGCCTATAAATGCTTCATAGATGCTTCATGATGAGCATCACTTGTACATTAATGTACGTGAACTAAAAATATGTGTTGGGTCAGACACGTGGTGTCTTACTGATATCATCTGACATTATGGTAACAGCTGGTTAGGTGAACTCTAAAGCTAAAAAATGTCATCTGGTTGAAACAGTTGAGATAATTACAGGAATGCCCCTTCCTCTCCCTTCTTAAGGTATTTTTGAGCCATCCAGACCAATGGGACCATGCAAATTTATTTGAGTCTTCCCAAATGTTGAACTCTGCACATATGGTAATGAGCTGCAGAAGCAGGTATACAGGCCCTCTGTGTGTGAGTACAGCAGATATAAACATTTGTTTGTTGCTCTCTTAATTTAATGCATCAATGGGAAACTCCTGTAGGACAGAAAGAACAGCAGAAACAGCATGTATATCTGTCAATGTGTGTTCATCTAAATCAGACAATAAACAACTCTTAACCTTGCGTATATACCAGAAAGAACTGCCGATTTTAAATTCCTGAAAGTACAAATTTGTGTGTCTGACTAGCTTCTTCTAGTGCCTGAGGACCATAGGTATTACAGAATTTAGAAGTGAACACCAAAATCAAATGATTTGTATGAATGTAAGCTGAAACTGGTGGCCATAAACAGCAGGGTCACGAGTTTTTATGACAACACCGAAATGGGAGGACATGCAAAATAAATAAATCAATCAATCAATCTGTGGAACCAATAGCCCATCCCACTTCGCAACGCTAAGCTAAGATAGTACATTTCAAGGCAATTTAGAAACAGTTTTAATGCTGTTTCTCCTCCAAAAAGAGAAAAATGTGAGGATTTATTATTGAGTTTGTATTTTTTGCATCTTTTTGTTCTTATCAATACAAGGTAACATCCAGTCTCTGTTTAGCTTTAGTTTGTAGTACGTGTGTAGGAGAAAACCCCTCACCTTGTGCCAGAATAGTTCATTTTCAGTGTCAGCTTGAGACTGTTCACAGAGTCCAGCCAAACCAGTGTTGTGTCTTCTCTTCCTGGTTGAATGATGCTGTGACTGCACAGAAAGTTTCTGCTGTGAACAAGTGGAGGTAAATCCCTGAGGTGGACTGACTGCTGGGGTCTGCTGGGCAGCTGGGAGGTCAATGCCGCTATTTTTACAGTCACAGCAATGACTCTGCTTCTTCCAGGTTGGTCCAGACTGGAAGCAGCTTGGAGGAGATTCTGTTGATAATGATGATGATGGTGCCGGCTGCTCTTCGACATGCAGAGGACCTAATCTCTTTGGGATGTCGCAGTCTTCCTCATCACTGGCGAGCAAGTCGATGGAATAATCCGAGTCGGAGGTCGACATGGTGGTGATGGACTCTCAGCCAGCATAGAGCATCATGGACCTGCTGGACAAACAGCTCGTAAACATATTGTGATCAAGACACATCTTAACAGGCATCTGTGCACCAAGTTTCTTCACAGTAGTACAGATCCCATACATTACAAGGATACCAAATATGTCAAACTTAGTTTTTGGATATCCAGAACATTTAATTTTTATTGAAATGGTGCAGCCATTAAAATAAATAAATAAATAAATAAATAAATCATGTTGTATTGAAGAAGACTTGAAAGTAGACACTGAGACCATAAACATGGTAGTAAAATATCTACTGAGCTAATAAATCAAATGAGAGGTAGGGCTATTTTCCCATACACTTCAATATAATCTTACTTTTCAGAGCCAACATCACCACCACACCATTTTATAGACAGGCTCTGCTTAAAAGGCCCACACAGCCCAGATAGATGTTAAAAGCCCATACAGTTTGCAGGTAAAACTCCCTATGTTCTCTGATGACTAAATACTGCGACAGAGCCTTACTCTAGAGTCACCATCCTCAGCCATTTGAGGATGGTGTTTTCAATTTTTTTTTTGCAGTTTTGACTTTATCAAAAGCAAAAAATGAAGCAACAATTCCAGTCCTAAGATAGCAAGGTACATTTAGATGAAATGCTGCACAGCCGTTGAATGCTAACAAGCAAAAATACCCCTACAAAGCTCTCCATGGATTATTCGTATTAGAGACCATTGGTTGGAGTTTATTTTTTACTAAAATACCAGTTCATTTGGGTCTAAATTTGTTCATTTCCTGAGCTCATTTAAATACTGACTCACCACTACCATAGAGTTTTACCAAGCTACTGTAGTGGGATGAAAACTGTGGTTGTCTGGACAATCACTACATACGTTTAGAGAAAATAAGGATAATTATCATTCACTGCAGCCCGAGCTAAAACCCAGTGCCCAACCCCTTTTATTATTCCCCTTTAGTTGTTTTAAAGTTGGACAAATATTTGTCAGCTGGTTCCAGCTCTTCATTGGAAGCAGATGAGGTTTACACTGAGATACAGGCCGTACTATGTGCTTACTATACCCCTTATGTGATATAATAAGCGTATATCACACTGAGGTGAAATATTGCTTTTACACAATGGTTAAGAAGTAAAAATTAAGGTAACAGACATGCAACAATCTGATTTATTTTGATTTCAGCCTTTTTTTTTTTATATACCCTCCTGGCTTATGATTGCTATGCAACAGAAGCATTAGCCGTTATACATTTTTATTTAATCAATTCGTTTTTTTTCTCATGTTGTTGAGTAACCGTTGCCGAGGCCACTTGTTTTTCTTTCTATGCCAAATGCTTTCTCAGTCACAAAGTGATACAGGTCTGTGGAGAGTAATTCAACATCAATGCTGTTGTATATGCTCACTACACAACACCTATGAACCAATCTGATCGCGTTTCATAATTTGTATACATCTTAGAAATAGGACAATTTACCTTTATATTGCAAGGGTACATAACAGACTACATTTTTTTCCTACTTGCATTTTATATATATATCATACATTAATCCAAAAATTCAGTCTGTTTTATTTGGAAAAGTTAGGGCCCCACATTACATTTCAAAATAAAGTTCAGTGGGTTGGAAACGGTTCAGCACGAGGCTGTGATGCTGAGACAGAGGAAGTCGGGAGTTTATAAAGCTCAAGTAACTGACACCTCATTTTTATGAGGACTCCATCAAAACTGTAATAAATACTTCGACTGTTATGCTCTTTATACAATGGATTTCAGCTTTGAGCTCTGGGAACAGGCAGAAAAATTTGGGAAATTCTTAGAAAGAACAAGATGTGGACTAAATTAATGTTTCACCCACTGAGAGAGGGAGTGTCACATATCTCAAAGTTGAACATCCACGTGGTCTAAAACAGGGCTGTATCCAGCACCAGGGACACAGCAGCCACGTCCTCAAAACTCTGGGATGTCCTCTGAAAATTATGATTTTACATTTACATACAAATTACATCTAACTCTGACATTTTTATTTTAACTCCATACCTTTAAATTTCGCTGTTTTTGACAGATAATCCTTAGTCAAAGTATTTGTCTCGCAATAGTTATATAAATACAGACAGTATTTCTCCTGCAGAGAAACAAAAGTAACTTGAGACATAAATGTAGTTTTCAGTATGGATTGCTTTGGAGATTATATACTGGATTTTTTTAATTTATATATTCATCATGTTGTCTGTTAAAGATCAGACAACAGTTTAACAGTGAATATATATATAAATATATAGTTTTATCCAAGCAACATATAAAAACAACGAATCCAAATAATCACATTTAAGAAACCTGTATCAGTGAACTAATATTTTACACTTTATAAAAATGGCTTCATTAGTTTATAAAAAAAAGAAAAAGTAATTCAACAGCTAAAAAGAATAAGACAGAACTTTATAAAACGGCTGCACTGGAGTAATTTTGACTCATAATACCAGAATGTCTGAAAATCCTGGATCCGGCCCTGGGTTAAATTCTTTCGACAGCAGGATGGTCGTGAGATATTACAGCAGCGTGTCCTCAGATGACTCAATCTACAGGCCAGAGGATTAAATAACCCTCCGCTGCCTCTTCCAAATGGGCAGGGCGTCCAACATTATGTAAGAAAAACATCCAAACACATGGACCTGTTTTCCTTCGCCTGTCAGTTCACATGCTCTCACACACACCGATACAAAAGGCAGATTCAGACATTTTCACAACTTCTGCTCTAATGCTATCATTTAATGTTAGCATTAAAATACGAAAATGTCGGAGCAGCTGCCACAGTCTTCCCGGCTGGCACGTACCTCTTACAAACACAATAAACTCCAGCTACTCTTCAACGACGCAGAGCTGCGTCAGAAAACCGCAGATTTATCCGTTTTAAATGGCAAAAAAAAATTAAATTAACAAAAAAAACGCACCTGCCCGCAGTCCGCCGCCGCCGCCGCCGTCCGCAGGAAACCACCAGGTGAGCACGAGGGGGGGCGGCTGCGCGTGCGGCCGGGCACCGTCACTTACCAGAAGTGAGCCGCGCGCTTCCCGCTTCTGCTCGGTGAGCTGAGGACAGGCAGCCGGCCGACGGCGGGGTGAGACCGTGCAGGCGGGCGGGCGGGCGGTGGCCTCCCCCCGGGCAACGTGCTGGAGAGGGGCGGGGCACCGGCGTCTGCGCTCCTCACCGCCCCTATCAGCCCCACACGCACACACACACACACAAACAAACACAAACACAAACACACGCGCACACACATATAGAGCAGGAAACGTTCTCGAGACGTTGTGAAAAAATAAAAAAAGAGAAGGAACGCACGCGTGATTACGCTGTGACGAAACACGGCGTTACGTCACAGCGGTCAATTAGTCTCCCATTGGATCGGAGTTTCACTGCAGCACGTGACGAGCATAAGGTCTAATTAATGCTGCGTTGAAGGACTGTTTGTATTTTTTCACACAGTCCTCCACGTGGATTGGACAATGGTGGAAAGTTATTGATAGCTGATAAATCGTTTCATCCATTCATCACCTACAGCTTATCTGTTTCCGGGTCACAGAGGGTGCTAGAGCCGATCCCAGCTCACACTGGGCAAGGATGGGGTCATCCCAGACGGGTCAGCAGTCCATCAGACGGCCAACACACAGAGACAGACAGAGACCGACAACACTCAGACCTACAGACAATTTAGAGTCACCAGTTAACCCAAACATGATGTCTTCAGAGGAAACCCAGGCAGACACAGGAAGAACACGCAAACTCCACAAAGAAAGGCCCCAGGCCTGGGAATCAAACCCGTGACCTTGTTGTGGGGCTACAGTGCTAAGCACTAACTGATTTTATAAAGAAAAAAAAAATCTGAGATTTAAAAATACTCCAAAAACTATTAGCAGACAAATAGTAATCAGTGATAACTGTGACTTTGGATTAAGGCACTGAATCCTGATTGTTAAACATAATAGAATTTAGATGTATCAGTGATTTAAAAAAATAGGTATATGATAAGATTTTAGCTCTTCTCCCTCTGATGAGTTAAAAAAAAAGGATTAAATGTATCGAAAATAAATTTAAAACTGAAAACTAAAAAAACTGTAACAAAGCAAGTTGAATTGATATTTAGAGGTGTTGGTAAAATGGATTTTGAACTTTAGACAGCATCAGGCGAAATGTTTCCTCTGCATTCAGAGCATTTCAATTTTTTTTTGCTCAGCTTATCAACTCTTGGCTCTGGTTTATCACTGGATAGACATGAGAGTGTTGTTGATCTCATTCTCCAAAACTACTATGTCTTCTGTAAGGACAAATGAAATCTATATTGATTATTAAAAAGGGGAAATGTTTATTTCCAATTACCTCTGTGATTAGTGACTAATTTCTTTCTCATTGCTGTAAAAATTGATAACAAATCTTTTCAAAGATAGATTTTCTTCGGCTTTGAATATCTTTAAAAAATGAACACAGACATAACCAAAGTCCAACTGTTTATTTTTGGAGTGACTGAAGGGATATGGTAAAGCCTTACTACAAAAGGATATTTGGATGGCATTGTGATCTGGGCCCATAGGCTCTGGGAATGTAGCTACTACAATGAGGGATCATTTCTAGTGTCTCCACCAAGGCAGCTATTGTCTCACAACCTGTCCTTCCATCATCACAATGAGGACTCATCTACCCACTGAGCAAATTTTAAATGGACTGGAGAAATAGTAGCAGAGATGTGCCCCATTTCCTGTTTGTAGCTTCAGAGCCAAATGGTCTGCAGCGAAAGAGTGAGCTGCAGGAATAATAAAACTATTCAATCGATATTATAAAATATGAACAAACCACTTCAGCTACATTGCACTTTCCATGGTGACCATATTGGTTATAAATGATGCATGCAATCCCATTTCAAAGAATGTGCAACACTGATTCCACTTTAATTTTCTTTAAGATTTAAAACTCCAATATGGTGCGCATATTAGTATCTTCTGTTACATTAGTTCACAGGCAACTAGTTCCAATTCAAGTACCCTTAAATAGGACAAGATCTACTTCTTCATTTGTAAAGAAACTACTGTAAAGAGACGAAGGTGAAACTGTGAGACATAAAACAAACTGATCAAAGTCAGAGCTGTACACTAATGAAGGTAAAAAGCAGCCTGATCCACAGATGTAGCTATTTTTTAAATAATGGCCCCATTTAGAGGAAAATTAGACCATAAAGAAGGCAATGTATTAGAGGGTGTGCCTACTGTGTGATTGACAGACTGTACTACACAATCAGGATGGAGTACAGAGCAAGTCAGATTCAACCATCACTCCTCCAAATACGATTTAAAAAAAACCAAGACGGTCAACAGACAACTTACAAATTAATGCTCATTTGACTCGCCTGAGGCTGTCAGTTCTTTTCTGTGTGGCTTGTTCCTTTTGCCAGGCAGTGAGTTGCACTTCCATTCACAGCTTAAGACCACTGAAACCACAATTCTTCAAGTGTGTCATATCCTGTTAGTGATAACGTTACACTGCATAAGAAGGAAAGAAAGGAACTCTTGAACCCTTCACACATGCTTTCTAACAATGGCCCTTTACATTCTGCCCTTCACTAAAGTATAATGAACAATGGGCTCATTTCAATTGCAGTTTTTGCAGAAAGGGCTGGGTTCAGTTGCCTCAGCACTAAAGGAGAATATTTACTTCTGTGTCAATTTAGTCTGTATGTTTCACAGTTACACATTACAAGAAGATTCTTAACCATATCAAAGGCTATTATCCTCACATTAATAAAATTAGATGTTTTAGTGATGCCTACTTAGCTACAGCTGATGAATCAGATCAGAAGATATGTGGCCTAATGAATTTTTCTTTTTCTCTCATTCATAAATTACTGTTGCTGGTGTGTAGGAGTCTTTGAAATTGATTCACAGACACAGTTTCAGCCTCCTTATATTTTTGTCCCAGGGTAAAAGCCTCTTATATGGATGTGGCTGTTCGCACACTTTCCCACTGACCACAACACATTGGCACCGGGCTTCAAGAATGTATAAGTGGACAGAGAAGTAATGCAGAGCAGTCAGAAGAATGACTGTTTCTTTTCTAATGAAAAATGGTGCGGTCCTGGACATGTGTGCCTGAAGGTATATTTGTGTAGCCCGGACATTGAAATTTTAGCCATGGGATTGCACCCCTATTATTGTTGCTGATGCTGTATACGTCCCTCCCTCCGCTGATTCAACAGTGGCAGTACACTTTATCAACTCTGTTGTGTCCAAACTACTGGCAAAAGTCCACTGTCTTCTGTTCTTGCTTATTTTGCTTATCCTGCTTGTTTATTTATATGTTTGTGTTATTTGTGAATGCTGCTGTAATAAAATAATTTCCCTGTGGATAAAATAAAGTACCGTACCTGTCTATCTATGTATCTATCCATCTAAACATTAAGCTTTAGTGAACTGTCACATTTGGGCAGTTAGATTATTGAACATTTTACAGGAGGTACAGATCAGGCTGTAATATTGAACTGGGGAGAAGTCAATTGTCTGAAATTTATCTGACATATCACTATGACTGAGCCTTTCAGTGTGTGTGTGCGTGCATGCCTAACAGTCACATCCATGCTTAATCAAAAGGGATTTTAGCCGACACCCTTCAGCATTGGTAAGATGAAAACCAGATGATCAATGAGAAGTCGAGTCAGAGAAGTAATGTCGTGTGGGAGCCTAACTCTGGGGTGCAAACACACAATCTTACCCTCTCTCTCTCTCTCTCTCTCTCTCTCTCTCTGTGTGTGAGCACCAGTGCCTGTTGACAACAATAACACAATTTTTATATATGAACATACATGAAATACTGGTATAATTTTACCCAATTAGATCAAATATTATTTGGAAAAATTTGACAGGATAAAACTGTAATCAATTACTCACTGACATGCACTGACAAAAACAAACAAACAAACAACGGAAAACACGTTTGAAACTGCAATTTCAGCTCCCAGAACAAAAAGGGTTGGAATGTCAGCGTAGCTTTTGCCAGGTCATGGTTCTTGGCTTTAAGTCACAGGTAGTGAAACATTGACCATTGTATGTCTGAGTCAAAGCAAAACAACATAAAATAAACAAATCAGATAATATACAAGTGCTTTGGTTGTTTCTTTACAGGGCAGCACAGCAGCATAGAGTTTAGTGCTGTTGCTCCACATTTTTATGCTGGGTTTGATTCCCAGGCCCGGGGCCTTTCTGTTTGGAGTTTGCATGTTCTCCCCGTACTGTTAGGGTTTCCTCCAGGTACTCCAGTTTCCTCCCACTAACCAAAGACAGAACCATGTTTGGGTTAACCAGTGACAATAAATTGTCCGCAGGTCTGAGTCTGAGTGTGAGTGGTTGTTTGTCTGTCTGTCTCTGTATCTTGCCCAAAGTGATCTGGGATTGGCTCCAGCACTTCCTGCAACCTGGAGACAGATAAGCGGTAGAAGAAGAGTGAGCGAGTGTTTCTTTCCACAGTAATACTGAGGTCCAAACCTGTCAAAAATATCCATCCATCCTTCCATCTTCTACTGCTTTTCCGTTTCCAGGTTGTGGGGGGTTTTGGACTGTCTGTTTTTATCAGATAGAAAACAGATGGTATTGTATATGACTGAGTTGGACTACTAGTGGTGAAGTAATAACAGTGGTAGAATTACAGTATTGTAGCATTAACACTATGTTGCTGCATTAGTATCAATGATAGTATTAGTCCCTGCTTTGGTAATAGTGGAAACAGTAGATATAGCACTGCACTGTTAGTACTTAGATACAGTTAGAGTACATGTTGTGGTGATTGCATAATTAGGACTCAGAGCTTTCTCTCCTGATGTCCACTGTCTTCTAGGTACCAATTTAGTCTGGACTAGAAGTCATCATGGGGGCCAAATCCCTGGTTCAGGTCAGCTTTACTGTGAATGGAATCCAATGCAGTGTCCAGCACAGCAGCACAAATGTGTGTGTGTGTGTGTGTGTGTGAGTATAGGCCTTTATGCTGAACATGTGACTGCAGATATATTACAACACAATTACATAACTCTTATCCCTGTCTGTAACCCCACCCCCGTCTCATGTCATATGTAGATCTTCACTGATCTTGGCATCTGGTTGTCTGGTTGCATAATTTCTTGGTTGGCTGACAGGTGCTCCAGACTTTTAAGTAAGCTCTTTCTCACTCTCAATCTCTGTTGCTCTCTGTGTTTGTCCTAATAGGGACAAATGCTGTGTCCCCAACATGGAAAAATCTCATTTTCCATCAGTAGAGTACTACAGTATTATTTTTAGAGAGTTTATGTCTTATTTCTGACGACAGTAAGTACCAGAAAGACAGGAAGTAGAGAGAGAGGGGGGAACAACATTCAGCATAGGTCCCTGGGTCAGAGTTGAATGTGGACGCTGTGATAACATGTTGTGCACGCTATCACTCAAACTCCTGTGCTGGCAACCATCAGCAGAGTAATTAAATACCAAAAACATTACATCAATAGATTTATGAATTTGTGCATCTTGATTATGGTAAAACTATGTATTTCAAATCCTGTAAAATAAAATTAATCAGCGTAGAGTTAACAGAATGACATCTTCAGCCTTCACATTAATTCTCCAGTTCTGTTTACCTTTCAACTACAGAATAAATTATTGACCTCATGGGGAGAAGTGCAGCAGTGTTTCTCTAGCCTTGGGACTTTTTTGTGCTTCAGCTTTTAAATGCAGTACGTGTATTCGAGTTGGAAGGTCACTGAACAGAAATACAAAGTCTGTTTCCAGTTTGCCTCGGGACTTTGTGGTGACCTTAATGGTTTCTATTGAAGCCTAATGAGAGCCTACAGAAATAATCACAAAGTGGTGCTCAAACAGGGCAGTTTTATTGATTTTGTGAATTATGTGAACTCGGCCCACACTTTTCCTACTGTACACAGCCAGAACCTATGATTTCTTGTCCCACTCTGTGAGAGTCAATCAGGTTTGTTTCCAGTAAAGTTTTTTCAAACAAACAGTTTATAAAAGTGGACCAAGTGGACTCTGGGTCTGAACAGTGAAATGTTCATTCTATCTAATGATCATCAGAGGGCGACTCCATGGGTTATAAAAGGAGGTCAGATTATATTGAAGTCTTTGGGAGAGCGACGCGACTTCTGCTTTGATTTATTGGTTCAGTAAATGTTTTCCTACAGCCCTGTGATGGACCGGAAACCTGTCTAAGGTGTACACTGCCCTCATCGAAAAATGTGACCTGGGATTGGTTCTAGCACCCTCATGACGACCGAGACTACCTCCAGAATTTGGGAGTGGAGAGGATGGCACGGCCTGCCGGCAGACCTGACCTCAAACCCATCGAACACTTGTGGGATCGGTTTGGGTGTGCTGTTCATGCCAGGCTGACCGACACGAGCAGCATTTTCAACAAATGCTGGTTCAATCATCCAGTCCACCAAATACCAATCAAGAGTCAGATGATTTGGCAAATTTTTCATGGGCACAGCTCATGTACTCAGCTCTGCTGCTCACCCCTAAAAACATCCATGGTTTCAGGGCCCAAGGCTCACAAACGAGTTCTATTATTTCTATCAAAGTTTCATGCATATGAAACACAACCCTCAGAGTCCATTTTCTTAACGTAATAAAACTAATCATTATCATATGGAGAGCAAATCTCAAGTCACCAAGAATGTGTGTCAGCTTGGGCAGCTACAGCTCCTTACACCACATCCATCAACTTTGGACTCTCTTGACTGCTCTCGTAGTCATAAAATGAAACTTTACGACACTTCCAGGAAAATCTGGATCGTGCTGTGAGTAATAGTTACTCTCTACGCTGCTGCAATCTTTTATGGGGCCTTTTGTGAGCAGAATGTTTGACAGAGAGCTGCAGAGATTAGCGCAGCGGACCTCCTATCAAGTGCAAAGAAACAAAGTCACACATTGATCAAATCACAGTATTAAGATGTACTACTATAACAATTTGTATCCCTCTAATCGAAAAACAGACCTGCTGCCACCATGACAACTGAAATCCTGCTATTACATAATATATTTACTTGTGCCTCTAAAAGCCAGAACAGCCACTCTGGCTAGCCCAGAGAGAGAAAACGTGTTGTCAGAGCCTAAACAGGAAGTGTGTCGGATGAGATAAGAGAAGAGACACTCCAGTGACGTGTTCCCACTGTTCGATAATTCTGTTACTGTATTATCAGGGCTAAAAGACCTTTTTTGACCAGAATCAAATCTTTGTGGTAGGTCAGTTGAAGTATCAGTTCACCAAGAAAGCATATTTTCTGACTTCCCATTTACATCCCCACACAGATAGTTTTGGTTTTTATCCTGGTTCTATCCAGGTTTTGATATACAACATCTGTGTTTGAAATGTCTGCCTTCGCCACAAAGGAGATGCTTTCCCAGGAACTCATTGGCTGATCCAATAAATATTTGCAGATCTCAGGTTAACACTCAGAGAAACCAAATCCTGCAGTGTTGTTGTGTGAAGCTGCTCAACTTTGGGGGCGTAGCTGAGGGAGGATACAAGTTTGTTGTGACATTAAAGAGTTCCTGAAGTCCTGACAGCTGGTTTCAAGGCAAAGTGGGAGCTTTTCTCTGTGGACTGAGGCCTTTGATACTTTCATTGTGAGCACATTAACATATAATCCCTTAATGTTTTATCTTTTAATGTGAAGGAGAAAAGAAGGTGGAAAAGAAAAGGGGCAAAAGATATTTTTCCATAAACTAGAGGATTTACATTTTTGAACTTCACTTAAACTCTAGAGTAAACCAAGCTGGAAAATTTGACCATTGTGTTGATTTTTCTCCTCAACCTTTGCACCAGTTTGTTTGGGTGGTTTGTGGGATCACCTGCCAGCTCAGTCTAAATACAAAGCATCCTTGAGCATACATTCCTCTCAGCTGCTTTTCCCTGCCTCAATTCACTACAGTAACAAATGAACAGGCGGATCAGTGAAGCTCTCTGCTGCCTCAGTCTCACGCTGTACACATATAACTCCCTGCAAACATGGATATAAATGTACACGTATAAATATGGACATGAAAACAACATCAGGGGGGCTTTGATGACCACACAGCACTGTTGTTGTGGTTGCACATGTTGCTCGGTTGTGGCTACTTTTCTTATTGTTGGATTGTTTCCCTCCTGATGATTCAGGCTAATGCATTCCTTCCAGGTTACTGTAACTGCATTTGTTCTTTTTTGGAGAAAAGACAAGTGACCTTTTGCATTTTATATACTATCAACAAATTCCATCCATACAATTTCACTCACAGCTATGGCTTTTATAAGTTACTATACAAGATCAGTTTGAGCTAAAACCTAAACCTGAATGAGGTGATGGAGCTGTTCCACCTTCAAAAGCTGAACTGGAACAGAAAAACTGTGTGAGCCAGGAAAGTGGGAAAGAGATAAAAACTGCAAATTAAGTAATTCACCAATTTGCAATGGACTTGTAACAACTCTAGTCTAAAACTGAATAAATGGAACTGTAGCAAACAAATCCTTTGAGGGCAGGACACAACTAATGCAAAGAGCAGAGAACAAAGAAGATAAACTCACTCAGTGACTGAGCAGAGCAGTCATGGAGCAGCAACTGAACATGCACTGACAATCTGACCAAGAGCTGAGGAAGAGGCAGGATCTAAATACAGCAGCTGATGAGACTGAGGGTCAGGTGTGTCAGGTAACTGGTGCTGTGGCACCAGGGGGCGGAGGCAAGCTCACACAAGGCCAGGGAAAACAGAAGTAGGAGCGGCAGCGAGCAGCAGCAAATCATACAAAACTGAATAAAGCATGGTGCACAATGTGGCATTTAGAACCGGCAAACTGGACTGATATTGGTGGTAAAGGCACAAATGGGGGAAGAACGGCACCAGCTGGTTGGCAGAGCAGACACAACATGATGCAGCAGATAAGCTGTGAAACAAATCCTGACACCCCTTCAGCGCAGCACAATACTGCTGTTCCTGTACCAGGACTTCACAGGGCAGGATGTGCATAAATACATCATCTTGACCAAAGCTTGTGTTCTATCTCTGGACCTGCAGAGACAGATTTCTTAAATTGTTTCGAGGAAATGTAGACTGTGGACGAAAGTTTAAATCAACCTCATCTTGATTAATGTCCTGTCTTGAGATATTCCAGCTTGAACAGGCACACAAGAGCTCAATAAGAGACACTGAATCTTCCACATCCTGTGAAACCTACAGATAATCATCTGATGTTCTGTTTAATAACAAACACAGCCCACACACTGACCTGGAGCTCAGGCCTGAACATGCACAGACAGAAAACCAGTAACAATGAAATGAATCCATGAATCTTCTTGTTGGTTGTAGTTAAAGCTGTCTTCTTCTCTCTCTCTCTCTCAGCTTTTTCACCACAGCAAGTCAGCTCCATGACTGGCACGGTTGATTTGCCTACATTTTTTACGCCGGATGCCCTTCCTGTCACAACCCTCCCAATTTATCCAGGCTTGGGACCAGCACAGTCCTACCACTGGTTTGTGTTGTGGCTTGAATTTTAATCCCGGGCCTCTTCATGCAATGTATGCAGCCCTACCCTGTGCTATGTCCCAGTATCAATCCACTATCAATCATATTTCTGTTTGAGATACCAAACAGCTGGTTGTCTCCGTACTTAATGCACAGCTGTGATGGTGTTAATAATCTTCTCAGTGACTTTAACTGGATAAAGGTGTTTATTTCCCAAAAACTGCTCCTTTAAAAAATAAATAATAAACTGAATAAACTGCTGTCTGCTGTAATAAGTTGTGATAATATTACCACCAAGTGGATGAAGTCTGAATTACATCCTGTGGCGTCTTCCTTTACAGGACAGTTCAGAATTTATGATATAATGGGCCGAGGAGAAACACACACACAGACAAAAAATATCTAATAATGAAGCCTTTAAAAAGCTGATCACAAACATTTCTGTCTTGTTGTCTGAACAGTATGATACTGTGCATGCAACAAGACGCAGGGAATTGGTTTCATATTTACTTTTTATATCTGCCCTTTTCTTTTATATGTGCTTGTTTGTTGTACATAGAAAATCAATATATTGCACATGTGTGAAACGTTTCTGTGGTCAAGCGGTTAATGAAGCAATTACACAACATAGAAACACAGTTTTGTTCACGTGACTACATACATACAGACTTTGTTCTATTGTCCCTTGATATTCCAACATGGCAACAGCAATATCAACACAATTTTCAGATAGGTGAGAGGACACAATAGAGTACAATGTGTCTGTAAGAACCATGAGCACGCAAACACACACCTAACATTCACACTTACTAGTCATATAACCACTAGATAATATACCATAGCGAGTTTTATTTATAGCTTTGTGCAGAACGAGTGCAGATTGTGTTGATTTACTGTGTTTTTTCCTATTAGGAGCTTAACTGAGGCATCTATGTTTCACTGAATAAATAATGAATTAATTTCTACTTATTATCTCCTACATGCAAACAAGGCCAAAGTGTGGAGAACAACGAGTGTCCAGGAGTGACCTGAAAGACACAAGCACAGGTTGATTGTCTTAGTTTGTGTTAGGTTCAGTTAATTTCTTAATGAAGGATTCAATGCTTTAGGAGGGGGCAAACAACCCAAACACAACAAGGTCACGCCAACTGTTACTGAGAAATATATTGTCAGTTATGTCCCTTTTTAACAAGTGCTATAGTAAGTCAAATAGTCACGAGAGCACCAAATGTATAGAAATCCACTGCTGACAGTAAGCCCTGAGAAATGCACAATTTCCCAACATTTGAGTTAAGTTTGCGAAAATCTAAAGAAAGCGGCTCTTTTAGAAAATGGCAGATCTATCATCTCTATGATTGTTGACATTAATAAAAATATAGTCACCAATGTCAGTACTGTCCTTCAAAGGAAAAGTTCACAATCAATAATAAGATCATTTTCTGGAAAGATTAATCCAGACAAGAGAACTAAACAGACTCTGTCTCTGATCAGCTGCTTGCCTGACTGCAGGCGCAGGTCACCATGTAGGGAGACACAATTTCAGTTGTAGGAAACCAGTCGGACCCTGACTGTCTCAACTGTTCCTTCATGAAGACGTGTATTTTCTGTAACACCTGACTTCCTGTTTACCTTGAGTAAAACTCTGGTTCTTGATAGCATTTCATTATACGGACAGTGACAGAAAACAAGACCCCAAGAGGAACAACTGGACATTTTAGAGGAAATTCAAAATAAGTTATGAACAAAGTACTTCTGTAAATAAAACTGGGAACATAATGATACTGTTAAGTGTGGGAATCAGGTGAAACTTATGGCCCCATTAACTTTTACACATTTGCCACGTGATGAAACTCGTGCCCCCATGTCTGCTTCATGTAAACATACCTGCCAGACTCGCTCTGCTCTTTGGTGCTGAAGTAACAGACTCTAAAGACGCAAACACATCCTGTTAGTTCACAGTGTCACTGACAGAAATGCAGCACCCACACCTACTGAACTCACCTGCCATCCTGGCCAGTTCCATGCTGTAGTCAGAGAACTCATGACGCTTGTTCACAGAACAAACATGGACCCCTAAATCGTCCATCTTGACCTGCTGAATGGTGAGCGATATGTTGCCGGGAGTGTAAATGATGGTGTAGCCGGCGGTGCAATTCTGGAAACCTTTGTGTTTGATGTAGTGACACAGCAGCTTGTTGCTTGGGCTCCTCCACTGCACAGACAGCTGGGAGATCTGAGTGTGATCTTCATAGTGATAGGAACATATCAAAGTGACCGGCTCACCAGGCTGACAGAGCACTTTCACAGCACAGCCTGGAGACAGAGGAGGTCCCTGTCAAATTAAAGGTGCAGACAGTCTAAAGGTGGCTGTTAAAGGTGCAGACAGTCTAAAGGTAGTCCTCCATGTGGTCTTTGATTGTAAAGTAGGTTCTGTTTGTTTACAACAACATATTTGAACCAGCAGAGAAATGTTCAGTGTTTTACAGGTAATTTAATCTTTTCATCCAGAGTGCTAGATGATTTTTGCTTTTTTCCAAGTTTGGGTTTTAGAAAATTGAGCCAATTGTGAGTTGTGAAAAAGGAAAATGAACCCTGAAACCCACCCACCACATTTGGATCAGGAATATGTATTGTCATAATGGACAGAAAGTGCAAGATTAATGATACAAGCTAAAAAAGAAATGAAATCCTTACCTTCTCCGACCAGATGTGTCAAAACTAGTCCAAAGTACACTGCAGCCATCACAGTCTGATCAAGAAGTGTCCTCCACATTTGGTGATGTGTTACTAACAGCTTCGAATACTTACATGAATATAAAGATTCTGGTGCTCAAAAGTTGGATACAGCCCTGGCCCTTATTTTACTTTCACTTTCCAAGCGGTATCAGTTTGCAAGCGTTGGCATGAATATAAATGTTCTGATCTCGTGGTTACTAGGTATCCAAAGACTCACTGCTATCTGACCCTTAATGTTGTTTGTATTTGTGCCAGAGAAGAATAAATCTGTATCACTGACTCACAGTCGGTCTTTGTTTATCCAGCCCAGGGACTTTCCACTTCATGGGGTTGGACATGACAAGCAGAATCGACAGCCTGTACACAAAGAACAGCTATAACATCATGAACACTGACTTGCCATGGCAGCTGTCTGTAGGTGGGACACATGGAGCGGCAGGTGGACAGTTTGCCCTGAAGTTTATATGTTAAATGGTAAAATATGCAGCGAGCATGTTTAACAAGGACCAAGCCGGGACGTTTAAAGCACTAAGTCAGAGCATCTCCAACACTGCAACTCTGTGATATGTTCCTGGTCTGGGCACATGGGCAGAGTAACGGAAGAAGCTCCATCAGGTCTGGTCTGATAGATCGGGTTTTCTTTTATATCGTGTGCATGGTTGATGTTTTGGAGGATATTCTGCTGGGAATCTTTGGGTCTTGTTATCCATGTGGATGTTACTTTAACACGTAGCACCAACTTTAACATTGTTCAGACCAAATCCACATCCAGAACATAGAGGATCTGCTGCTAACATCCAGAGGTCCAGAGGAGTCCAGACCTAAACCGGTCAGAGTCACACTGCTAATAACAAACCATACAGAGCAGCCTTTCAATTGCGTCACATTGTCTTTTCAAGACCTAAGAAAAATATTTTCACTCTTCATACATTATCTGAATGTTGTAAAAGTGCGTAATGGGATTCCCTGTGCAACAGATAAAGTTAAACAAGTCATTCATTCATCATCAACCGCTTATCTGTCTCTGGGCCATGGGGAGTGCTGGAGCCAATCCCAGCTCACACTGGACGAGAGCGGGTCACCAGTCCATCACGGGGCCAACACACAGAGACAGACAGAGACCAACAACCACTCACACTCACACTCAGAGTCACCAGTTAACCCAAACATGATGTCTTTGGACGGTGGGAGGAAAGCGGAGTACCCGGAGGAAACCCACACAGCCACGGGGAGAACATGTAAACTCCACACAGAAAGGCCGAACCCACAACCTTCTGATTGTGGGGCAACAGTGCTAAATTAACAATATGAAGTTAAAATTTTTTTAAAATTTTCTGAGATCCCTTCGTGAGGCTTGGTTCATATTTTAAAACATCACCTGCGATTAGACACTTTCGTCTGCATACTGTATGACCCCCCCCCCAAAAAAATCACCACTTTAATCACAGCAGTGAGTTTAATCTTAATTGGTGCAATTTGTACAAATCCACAACAATTTTAAAATACACACAAATTAAAATTACATTTTATAATTCCTGCCAAAATCAATATGGTTTCACTGAGCACAAAGAGGAAAAGCACACTGTACACTACCACTGTCCTAATAAGGATTGTTTTACACTCACACTCACGCATACTCTCACACATGATAATGTGTGAATTTACAGCTGCTCCATGACAAATTTAAATATTACTTCACTTATCGTAACACAAATTCTAGACAAATGTACAAACTCTTGTAAACAGGTTTTTAAAAATGAAAACTGCTGTGGAAAGACTGAACTGTGTGTAATACTCTTATTTTGAACACATCAAACCTCCTGCAAGAACATGGAGCGATTTAGTACTTTAAAGTGAGTTCTCAAAGTCCAACTTTTCTCTTTCACAAGAAATAAACTGGTGAGAAAATACTTTTGCATTTCTCAGTTTGAATGAGCAAATTGGCAGAGGAAAAGTGTCATATTTTGCCTATAAGAATATTTTGATGAAAATATACTAATATTTTGAGAGTTGCTGTCTTTTTTTTTTTTTTTTCTTCCATTAACTGGTAAATTTACACCAAATATGTGTTAGTAGGTGTTTAGTCAACAACATGATGTCACCTTGGCTTTTTGGATGGAAATTGAAGAAAGAGGTTCTCATGATTTCAGATTGCTGTGCTCCGTCACAAATGTTAAACATATTCTATAAAAGCTGCTCTGTTGTCCATCTTTAGGGCAATGTGTCGCCTTCATTTTCCATCTGGGTCTGTAACTCTATCTTAAATCAGAGGACACGTCATGCAGAGGTCTATGAAAGTCTGGTCCTACCAACTGGTCTGGTTTAACTTTTGTTGTCCTTGCAGTTACATTACAAAAACCAGCTCTTGTTGCCTAGCAATCTGGACCAAAAAAAAAAAAAAAAAACACTTCTTTCCCTATAACCTGAAGTCGTAGGGCCTTTTAACGTTTTAACTGTTAGCAGAACATTTGGATTTAAGAGTGCAATCCCTCTACAATTCTTTCCAGGTGTGCAGGGAGGATTACACGTTCCACCATAGATGTTACTGTCACTCTTTGAAAGCAGAGATTCAAGCTTTTAGCTGTTAAGTTTTACTTGACAATTTGAAGGTTTTAAATTTGTGCAGTTTAAAGACTTAAGAATATGACACTGAACATGAGGAAACCTGACGGGTTCGTTTATCATGAGATGAAAACATTCTTGCATGAGGCCTAACGCTCTGTGTTTTTGTGTTTGATTTTCAGTTTCAAACAGCAGCATCCCCGTCGTTTTTCCACATACCAGCTGTAAAACAACATTTTTCTTGTGACTCTGCCAGCACTGACTGTTGTGAGCGCTCAGCGTGGGAGAATGTGTGCTGGTGGTCCACGGTAGCTGAAGTGTATCATGCAGAACTGTGCTGATTCCCTATGATCCTGGACTCAACCGTCATGCTGAGATCAAGGACATCAGCCTGTAAACTCTGTGTTGTGCTTCCAGTTTCCTGGCCACAGACCAGTCCTGGACTGAAGTGAATTTCATGTTTAGCTTTCAGACCCTGGACTCACCAGTTATAAACCCTTTGGTAAACCATATCTTGGCCTCGGGTAACTGATTACTTCCTGTGTGTGTCTATTGTGCCTGCTGCCACTGTGAAGTACAAAATGATGCCACAAAACCAATGAGACACTTAAACTATCACTGTACAAATACATTTCATATTTTACAGTTTTCCTTCCCTTCTGCATGTGCCTTTTTGACAGCTGATGATAATGATGATGATGGCAGATCGTGCTGTGGCCGTTACTGGATTCCTTTGAACAAACACATTGCAAACACCATGGCAAAGAGCTGGAGGGAGGAGGAGGCAGAGATTAGATCGTGTTAAAGCTTTCTGTGGCAAAAAACCTGTTTGTTTATGTCTGAATATGATTTGTGGGTTCCATTTTTTATTTGGTTATCCCATCTTGGCTTTTTATTATGGTTTACAGTGTTTTTATCTCTAAAATTAAGAAACTTTAAATGTCAGTTTTTTGTCTTTTCTTGTCTGACGAGGTACAATCTCCTATTTCAGTGAACAGTCGGTACAGTTGTTGTTTAACCTGACTTATTTTAGGGTATTAAAATCTACACCACTGATTCCACTTTTAAACAAAAAAGGGGGAATCTTTTTGTATTTATATGCAGTGGTTAAAAAAACACTGTACGTACTTCAATGGTCAGCACCACAATGGCCAGAGCTCCTGCTGTGTAGATGTACGTCTCAAAGTGGTCGACCATTGCGGAGTAACAGCCCTGCACGAGAAAACAGAGTTAGTCTTAACTCACGGCCTCATCATTACTCCATAATCATTAATCACAAATTCTAACAGCCCTAATAAAAGTCATGTGTCATTTTTTTTTTGTCCAGATTTTAGGTGTCAGGGAAAAAAATTTTGGAACTGTAGCTGTTTTTATTATTTTTTATATGAAAAACATTGATTGTTGCCTTTATATATTTAAAATGGCTCAACCTAGATGAACAGTGTTCAGTAAAAATTACAACAATGCATTGTTGTCTAGTTTCCTTTGTCGGTAGCCTGGTTTGTGAAAAAGAATTGTGCTTCCTCTAATAACCTTGTTGTGCCTGAAGGCCATGCTGCCGCTCACACACTGCTCCATACTGATATCTCCAGGGTAACTGTTCCTCTGGCAACAGGCCTCAGGCACCATCTTGTTGGAGTTGAGGAGCCTGAAGAGGCTCTCCTCAAAGTCCTCGGGACCATTTACACCACAGCAATCAAACTGCAAAGAGACGCATGATGGGAGAAGCAGACTGTGAGACTGTGTGGAATAAAAGGGAAATGAGGAGCAGTAATCATATCATTTCTGCCTCACTGTTGTCATGATGGCGTTCCATGTTGAGGCGAACACATCAGTGTTGTTGTGACCCTGATAGTGACGTTTCAGCTCTCTGGTGAAGTACTCCCTGGTCAACTGACAGAGACACAAACACGGCCATCAGCTGCCACCTCTGAATACACACACATTTAGCTATGGTTGCTCCAGCTGCATATTTTCATCCATCAATTAATTATCTGAACTACTCATCCATGCAGGAAGGGTGTGTGCGTGTGTTATTTTTTGTGTCATTTTTTACATGAAAAATTGCATCATGGGCTTTAAAACTGAACAAGGAAATTCCAATTTTGATCTATTTAGACTCATCAGCTAGTGACACAGCTTCCTGTCTAACACTGATCCAGAGAAATACAGATGTTACTTAGAGTTCTTTCCACATCATAATTATTATTGTTATTAAGGTTTCATCGTTATTGCAAAATAAGTCATTATGACTGCCTTAAGTTGAGCCTTGGTACATGAGAGACCACAGACAGAGCACGAGGTGAGCTGATCCTGACTGAGGCGCCACTCACGTGTTCCCTGAAGAGGAAGGCCAAGATGGCAGCTGCTAGCTCAGCGAGGAAGATGAAGAGGATGAGCATGAAAAACTGAGAGAGATAAGAAACAATAAACAAAGGCTTTATTATGACCCCAGATGATGAGAATTTCAAATTAAAATGGAATGAAATCAACTGAAGTACCATTATATTATTAATATATTTTAATAGCCGAGGAGAGAAAGAGCACTGGGACTGCACTGGAAAGTAAACTGACTGAGATCAACACTCCTGTATATTAATTTACAGAGTGCCTTTAAATAAACTGACTGTACATCACTAATAAATATCAGTGTGTGTGCTCATCAGACTGAGTCACAGCATTATCTCTGGGTCAGTTCCAAATTTCGTGTTTTGTTTTTCCTTTTGCTCTTGTACTCCCAGCATGATTGAAAATGAGGTGGTTAGGGTTGAGCACCTCTAGATGGCACACGTGTACTGTCTCATTCTTGTGTTGTATAACACAATCAGCCCTGCAAGCTGGTGGAGAGACAGTCACTATTGATATGTTTATTGGTATGTATACATTAAGAAAGAAATTAATTTTTTTTTTAAATGTATGATGTCTCACTTCGTTTGTGTATCTTGGTCTTACTTTTTGAAAATAATCAAAAGGATAAAAAATTTCTCAATACCAGCCTCACTAACCCAGTAACAGGCAATATTTCTCATTGTGCAGTGAAGTTAGTTTGAACATGAGATAATCACACCGGTTACATGTTAACAACAAAGAGCTGTTGACTGCCTCACAAAGAGCAGGAGACATTTGTTCTCCCTGATGGCTCCACAGCAGCCAAGGAAACCCAGCAGGAACAGCATGCTGCCCATGGCCAGGATGACATAGACCCCCGTGAACAGCAGGGGGTTGGCTGCCACAATCTCCCTGAAGCCCATTGGGTCCACCAGCACCCAAATGCCAACGCCCAGCAAGAAGGAGCCACCCAGCTGGGAGAGAGAGGGTTAATGAATCAGTCAGAACAGTAAGGACTGTAGCACAGATATTTACCGCACTGAGGGGGACTCAGGGGACAGATGAAGGACCAGCTGAGTCCACCCCATGTCTGCTTCCATCATCATCTTCAGCTTAATGTACAAATTTGTTTTGCAGCCCCACTGTTACAATGTGACCCAAAATGCAACAGGGCCATTAATGCTTCACAACTGGAAACAACAAGGACAGCTAATGGCCATTGAACAAGTCTGACTTCAGTCTGATTTAAAATAACAGAAGAAGAGTGGAACTCACAAAGATGAAGAAGTTGAAGATGAACATCAAGTACTTCATGCAGCTGAGGCAGTCCCCCTCCATGGCTGAGCCTCTCGCTGAAACCTGCCCCTGGCACTGCAAACACACACACACTTTGAAAATATAATTGAGCTGCTTTCACTGTGAAACCTCCTGTTTTATGTTATGTTTTACAAAAGCTGGCGACAGTATCCTATGAAATGAACATACAAGGTGGGAAAATTATTTTATTACTCTCTTTATTTATTATCTATTAACTCAAACTCAAGCAGTTGGACCTGTGACTAATAACTGAAAACTGATTCAAAATATAAATTATGAGAATTTCAGGAAACAGGATTGTCTTATTTTGATGCTGGCAGAGCATCTGCAGCTACTTAGAGAGGACTCAGTGAGGTTGGTCTTCAACTAATACCTTAGGGAGAGCTTCAACCATATCTCAGAGGGGACTGTTTGAAGCTGTGGTCACACAGATGATGTGGCCGTGATCACTGAACCTACTGGTGAACACCACAGGTGAGGGATGCCGTCAGGCTGAAGAGGGAGTCCTGTTAATCATGTTCAGCTGCGCACGACTCCTGACTGCTACCAGCAGGCCAAGTGCTGCCATCCTGACAGCTTTCAGGGCCGACACACAATTATACATACAGAGACAAACAGCCATTCACACTCACATTCAGGCCTACGGGCGATTCAGAGTCACCAATTCACCAATTAAAAATGCATGTCTTTGGATTGTGGGAGGAAGTCAGACAGGCCCAGGAACTGAACCCAGAAACTTATTGCTGTGAGGCCACAGCAGTAACCGACTTTCCATCATGCTGCCACGCTTTGGCAGTCACAGATTAAAAATTTGGACTTTGGACGAGAGAGAAAAAGTTTAGTGAGGCTGTGAGAAAAACTTTTGTTTGGCCCCAAAGAAATCTGGCAAAGGTTCAAACCTCTAAAGCGTTGATTTCACCTTTGAGACTCAGAGTCTATGCCCACTGTAATATACAGCCAATGCCTGTAACCAGAAAATCACGATGAAATACTGGATCGAACACAAAACATCAGACATCAGTTACACACTCAACCTTTAGTCCACGTTGTGCAGATGACATGAGCATGCACAGGAAGCTGGACAGAGACACGTGAAATGACACATCGGCAGTAACAGTTTTTGTCAGTTCGGGAGATGAGGCACTGACAGCCTGTCCCTGTGGGATCATATGACACATGGAGGGACATCAGCTGGTGCCAAGCAGGATATGTTGGTGTGAGTGAGGCCATCAGTGGGGGTGTGAAGAAGAGCAACTGTGCACTTATAGTCCTGATGGCGTTTTCAGCTGAGACTGACATACAGCCAGCTGCCACATCTAAATCAAATCAAATCTGATTTATTTATATGGCACCAAATCATAACAAAGTTGCATAAAAGCACTTTACACATAGAGCAGGTCGAAGACCAAACTCTTTATGGAGTTGTTAAAGAGACCCCACAAATCCTTCCAACAGCAGCACATCTGCTGATATCTGTACGTTTAATTAGGGACATCACTGCAGCCTGGGTCATTTAAAATCTTTAAATGATAATGTTAACGGTCTTCATTTGTCATTACTTTTCTACAGTTAACCTTAGATTTTTCATTATAAATATTTATAAGATTTTTAGAGTTTTACCCACATTTTTTGAATATTCCTAATCTTTTTTCATTGGCATTTAATTCCTTTTACTGTGCCTGTGTGCATGTTTGTCTGTTTGCACATGTGCAATATCAGCTCTCTGTAATTATTTTCCGTCTCCCTGTTAAGGGTTAGGGTTAGAGTTAGGCGAGTGTGTGACATTTGTCTGATGGAGACATCGCCTGTCTGTGGGATTAAATCCAGCAGGGTTAAGTGAAAACTAACAGCTGTCCTCTGATTTTTCCTTTAACAGAATCGATGCAGCGCCTACCACCAGTGATTCCTGCTCATTTACAATCTCACTCATCCAACTTTTTGCTGTGCAAATTTGTGTTCAGTGCTAATTTGACGGTTGTGCAAGCTTTTACCTTAATCAAGTAAAAGGCTGGTTGCCCTGCTCTTACTGAAATTAACACAGGTTTTATGACCACCACCACACTTAGGGTAACTGCAGCCTCTTTGTGTGGTGAGGTCAGCGTTAATAAAATAAGGGCATATAGGGCACATATTGGCCATCCACTCCAGTCAACAAAAACAGACAGGAATTACAATTACACAGACACATGCATACAAAGACAGAAACTGATTTCGCAAGAGATTACTAAAAAACCCTGAAACACACAGAACAAGAAAGCATGCAGAGTTGTCAAAGACATAAAACATTAAAACACAACAGGCATTGTAGTGATGCCAGGGAAAACATGATTACACACCCTATGAAAATCACAAAACCGCTGCCATAATTACAGAGATGGGCAATTATAAACAGGCGTCTTGATGAAAAAGCAAAAGTCGCCATAGATACAGAGACAGCTGTCACTATTACAAGAAATCAAGACTTTGGAATTCAATTACTCCAGCAGTGATGACATGATAATTAAAGATGAAATCCAAAAGCAGCTGTGATGATGACAAATTCACAGCAGCTGCTGTTTCAATCAGAAAAACCTCTGGATGATAACTCCTGCTGCTTACTTGAGACTGACAGGTTTTGTGAGGTACAGCATGGACGACGTGTTCAGGGTGTAATTAAGCTCTGAGACAACTGCTTAAACCACTGTTATTCAAGAGTTCTCCACTTCAGAGTGGTGAGGGTTGTTTTTATCCAACAGAGTGATGGATGTCATTGCTTGCTCGTGAATATGTTTGCAGTTATTTATTTTCTCTTCGGTGGATCAAAAGAAATGTTGAAAAAAAAAAAAATCATAGTGTAAATTTAAATTGAAGAAAAATATTTTGTATCTAAAACATTTGAAGACACACACACGAGTCCAAATGAATTAACTTATTTCTTTTGTCATCTGTCCATTTGCTATGAAGGCAGAGTTCAAGAGGAGTGAGGGGAGCATCTGGCCTGTTCTGCGCCCTAAATTGACAATCTGTCAATCACATGGCAGCCGTGGCCTCGTAAATATCCTGCTTTATGGTCTATTTTCATGTTGATGGTCAACGGATAAAATGCAGTTTTATCCGTTGGCTTCCACTTTCATATGGAGTTAATAAAACACAATGGTTTTACACCAAAAATATATTGATTGTCTGAAGTTTTTTTTTTTTTTTTTTTGGCCAACCCAAAAGTCCTAGAACTGCAAGCCATTGGTCCAAACCTGGGAAAGTGTTTGTTTTTAGGTGCCCCCCCCCCCCCCCCCCCCCCCCCAAAAAAAAAAAAGGCACTTGGGTCACACCCGTCACTTTCTGAAGGGTTGTGACGCCCCCAGTTGAAGACTTGAAAATAGAGACTGAGACCATAAACTAGGGCCATTACATTGACTTCGATACAGTCTAACTTCAGCGGAGTTTCCCCTGATGGTAATTATATAGAATGAAGGTTTAAGGCTCTTCAATGTTGGCTTCACTTTTAAGCCCCAGAGTCTATGTCCACTTTTATTTACAGACTACAATTTGAACAGGCTTACGTGACAGCTGGGATACATATCACGATGTCTCTGGTGTGTGGGCCACCTGAGAACCAAAGCTTAGGTCAGAGCTTAATTGGTACAAAACTGTAAAAGTGTATCTGTACCTTCCTGTTGAATCAAGTTTTCTCCAGCCTTGTTTGGGTACTGGAGAAAACGGCAGGTCCCACTCTTCCTGTTGGAGGGTGTGCTGCACACAAAAGGCATAGACTAAGACTGAGTGGTGCTCAGGTCCCATTTAGCAGCTGTGGCTGATTTCAAAAATAGGTCTGGGGCAGCTGGGTAATTTCATGCAGGCAGATAGAGAACGGCCTCACATAATTCCCTCTCTGCTCTGCAGTCATGGAAAACTGCTTTGCTTGGATTGGGTCACTCTGCAGCCTCCCTCTCCCTGCTGCTGTGGCCCAACACTGTAAAGGTTTCAGGTGCCGGATTTGATAATCCTACACCAGGACAGTACGAGCATCCGATACATCTGTGTGTGCAACTGTGTAGCAATCATCCAACTCTATAGCTTTGTCAAAATGGCTGAGCTGCAGTTTTTCCCCCAAAAGTTGGTCCCACCCAACCTTACATTTTTCCCAGCTAAAAAGTTGAAATAGAATAATCAGTTAAAGAGAACTAAACAGCAGTGTTTGTTGTTTTTAACAGTCATTACTGTTGTTGCCCTGACTCTCTCTCACACACACACACACACACATAAAATTCAAAACACCATATTAGACATCTTTTACAGATGTTCTACCTGGAGGTGCTGTGGCTACACACCCACAGTGACCCGTTATTACCGGACTGAACGAGAGATTAATGACGTTACCTTTAATCATCATTATAAATGAGGGTGCTTAATGTTTGTATCCGACATGTAACTGTTTACTAAATCTGACTGTGTTTAATGTTTATATCCGACATGTAACTGTTCACCCTCTGCTGTAACCATGGCGACAAAGTCACTTGTTAACCGGGTAGCGAATCTTGCTAACTGGCTGGCTAGCATTACAGCTAAGACACAGCAAAGCAGAAAGTGGGACCAACTTTGGTTCAGCTGACTGATTATTTGACTCCTGAGTGGTAACAGCATACTTCCTGTCAGGAGGACCTTTATTTTTTTGCCCAACCAACAACTTGAGATAGTTGGTTGCAGGGGTGGACAGTAATGAAGTAAATTTACTTGAGTACTGTACTTAAGTACAGTTTTTGAGTATCTGTACTTTACTTGAGTATTACTTTTGGGGGATACTTTTACTTTCACTTCACTACATTTGAGAAATATTGTACTTTTTACTCCACTACATTTCTATTGATGCTCTCCTTACTCGTTACTTTTGCGTTAGTCTAACATTACTGTTCGTTGAATTCTTTTTTTTGTTTTTGTTTTTTGTATCACACACTCCTCTGTGTGTGATACAGGTAAGAATATGGCCATGATGTATCATACTCATCCTACCTGCTCACACAAAAATATTAACAACAAATAATGTCCAGGTCCTTGTGTGTGGTGTTGTGTCTGAAGCGGTGGAGTACTTTGTGGTCAATATCTTTGTGAGGAAATAACACCAACACCTTAAATAAATCCCCCCAGGACCCTCCCTGTCTCTCTCTCTGTTACCTGACTGCAGCTCTCTGTGTCTTCCTTTCTGATGGAGCTCCCAAACTCAGCTGTTTCTGTCTAAGATAACGTTTTGTGTCGGGCTTTAATATAATCTAGGCCAATGGACGTTAGCATTAGAGCTGGCCGGTTAGCTAGCTAAAGTGCAGAGCCGCGACTCTAATTCACTAATTCTCGCCTCCATTTTTGCCGTCATCCTGAATCTATGACAAGGAGTACTATCATAAAAGGAGGCAGAGGAGGAACTGGACATGGAGCACAGGACAGTCTATTCATCAAGGTGAATAGAAGAGACAGCAACACGAGGTAACACACAGCACAACCAGCAGAGACTAACAACAAAGGGATGGCAGTTGAGTGCACTTTTCCACATCATACTAACTACAAAGGTCACCCACTACTTTTCTGATTAATAATGATATGCTTGAAATATGCTAACTTTTTTTGTGTTCATGTGAGTTTGGCTCACATGAACACAAGCAAAAAATGATTAAGTGAACTGTTTCTTTAAAAATCCACAGAAAGACATAAAGTATTTCACAAAATGGCAGTAGTGCCACAGTGATGCTCATTGCATTCGACACATTTATTCGCATTTTTAATACAAGCACTAGCTCACAGTGCTGGTAACTGAAAAGTCAGCATATTGGATCCATGAAACAAGATCCCAGTGTGACTCCCTGAGCTTTCCACAGCCAGGCTGTGTAACTGTTTCTGTAGTCATTAACCACAAGTGACAGGAAGCTCCAGTCCAATAAATCACGGTGTCACAGAGGCTTGAAGGAAGTGCAGACTATACACAAGTGTGCTCCCTCAGCGCTGGAGAACTAGTGGACCTGATTACCTTCATCCATCAGAAAAGTGCTGTGCACCAGTGAGGGGGAACAGGGAAAAAGCCCAGTGGTGTTCATCCTTCTGCATCCATACATCAGTAATGAGAGGCCGATGTAAACAAGGACAGTGCTGCGGCCTCTTTGAGAAAATATGTGTAAATCTCATAACTATGTCAAAATAGTAGCTGTGCTGGTTCCAATTTTCTGAACACTCTGAAAAATGGGTTTCATCCACATGTACCACCAGTGACTGTGAATAACAATCAATAAGTGTCTACATGCTCTGCATGGACTGAAAAAAGCCATTTTCAGATGGTTATGACGATATGATTCATCATTAAAAGGTAAGTCAGGAGTCTTGAACTCAGTCATTCTCAACAAAAATAAAACAATGACTGTCGGCTACCAACTTCTTAACTAATAGATCTGCTAATAAAGCTGTAAATAATGTATCCTTATTCTTTCTTTGTTTTTACACATTGGCTAAATTGGGCTAAATTATGTTATTTCAAAGATGAAGATGACCCTGGTTAAATGGGTTTAACCAGGGTTAGCTTGAGATGCTACTGAGTCCACTTTCACTTCAGTTTGAAGTGAGTGAATGTAGTCAGATGATAAATGTTAGTGATGTGGGAGGATGAGAGAGATCTGGGCAGAGGGAAGCCTCAGGGGAGCCTTTTCAAAGAGGTAATTATTACCACTCCCTTCTCCCCCGTCCTTGCTGAATGCACATGGACACCATCTCCCTCTGAGGGACTGCCACCATGCTTCATAACCACAAACAGGGCCAGCCACAGGAGACATCAAATTACCTTCTTTCACACACTTTGATTTTGGAAAGGCCTGAGATGCATACAAAATAAAAGCAGTTGGAAGAGGAATACATAAAGACGGGGACGTTCCTGAAGGTGGCAGGGGTGCAAGCCTCTGCCATATTGACTGATATCCCCATTCTGAATACTAAACTGAGGTGAAAGTGTGGAGGAAGAAAAGTGGAAGAGGAACAAAGCTCTCATAGGATCACCCTCCATTTCAGTTTAATTAGCCAAATCATCAGCCACAAGGCACTCGAACCAGTTTGAGTCCATTTAGTCTCGCTTCTTTCCTTATTAGCTGCGATGCAATGGTAGCAATTAGAAAAACTCAGGGGTTGGAAACCTGAAGAGCGGATATAACGCAGCACTCTCACACAGCTGGTTAAGATGCATCATAAGAAGCATTTATTGTTTCGACTCTGTAGATTGAAACTGAGTCCTGAGAGCTGAGGGACCATCTCACACTCCAACTTCTGCTACACAGACTGGTGAGGTGCAAAGTGGAGGTAGTCCACACATTTTTTAGGTGAGGCCTCTTCAGAGCTTTGGTATAAATCTGCTCTTAACCCTTAATATCTGGATATTTTGGCTGTTTTTGAATACTTTTGATTTAATGTTAGCATATGTTAGACAACCTAAAAATATATGAAGCACAAAATCGACTTTGGAAAACTTTTACTATGTAAAATTCCAAACATGCTCATGTGCTTTGTTTTCCCTTGCCCCAGCTCCCAAGAGACGTTTTTCAAACTTCTGTATATGACAAGAAATTAAGTAGATATGAATGCAACCCCTGCCTCATCCAATTTGCATACTTTAAACAGCATAACCAAAAAATTGACAAATATTAACTCATTCATTTATTAATCTTCTACTGCGTGTCCCTTTTAGGTCGAAGAGACAATCCCAGCTCACACTGGATGAGGGCTGGTCGCACCCTGGACAGGTCGCCAGTCCATCACAGGGCCAACACACAGAGACAGACAGAGACCAACAACCTCTCACACTCACGGACAGTTTACAGTCACCAATTAACCCAAACATGATGTCTTTGGACGGTGGGAGCAAACTCAGGCAGGGCAGGGAGAACAAACCCCACACAGGAAGACTCGAGAATCAAACCAGCCACCTTCTTATTGTGGAGTAACAGCGCTAACCATTATGCTGCTCTGCTGCCAATTCAATCTCAGGTCCATTTTTACTTGGTCCATCAATGTCCAAGTGTCAAGCGACTGTAATGTCATTAATGTATGAACTATTATTTTGAGATGTGTCTGTCAGCCATCTTGGTTTTTTGAAACCAGAAGAAACTATACTTAGTGGGGAAGGTGGAGCTGAGGAGGAGTGAGGTTGTAGATCTGACCTGCTCTGTACTATATCCTGATTGTCAGACTTTAGCTGTTTCTTTTAGATTAAACAGCTTCCTCTTTAAAGCGTTAACTGACAGAAAACTTCACTTTATTTGAAAGCAGCAGGACACAACTCTACCAACTGCTATTATAGATGTGGTTTGTTGACCAAGACCAGATATGTTGGTGTTGCTCCTGTGCCTATCCCCTCCACTGCTCTGCAGATAAAGAGGCAAATCACTCAGGTAACTCAGACACAGTGAGGCCAGTTCTCATATCAATTCTCTTTCTGCAGTTTCTGCGGTTGCCATGGGCACACAGCGAGCTACAGCTGCAAGTTCAGTCCAGCCATCATTATCTTCAAGTGTGGTGGCACAAAGATAAGCAGCAGCCACCTTGCCTCCATCAGAGGGGCACGATGCAGCCTTTCACTGTATCTGTATCAGTTCAGTTTAACTTTCTGTGGCTGCTGTCGAAGAGAACGAGTGATGGTCACTGTCTTTAGAAAAGCCCAGGAAAGCCCCGACCAGTGACCACGTTCTCCCTCCAACCTGCATGTAGACTAGATGTCATCTAAATACCTCCCATGCACATGCAAACTATTATTGGATGCTATCATCATGAAAGTGGACATAGACACCAGGCTGAAAAGTCAAGCCAAAGCTGTAGAGCCTCCAACCTGTTCTATGCCACAGTTCACACACTTCTTGGTGACATCACAGCGGGTTGAGACAATAACAGGGTGACATGTTGTTTAGCAGGTATAATTTACCACAGTTACCATGTTAGTTTTGCATGACATCATCCTAATGCGTGCTCATTCACAACAGTGAATAGAGGAGTTATGCAAACATGAATGACTGAATGAAAACCTGTGTACAGCCCACGGTGAGTCAAAGGATCAACAAAGGTCAGAACTATTTACTATTTACAGTCATATAATCAATATTATCTGAAGCTATGACTTCATTTCAGAAGCAAAAGCTTCAGCTGAATGATGAGGCCCTTTCACATCTCTTCATGGAAACTATTAGATAGTGAAATTTAACATGAAGGCAAAATTATTGATTTGGGGGGTAAAATAAGTGTCTATTAATTTTAAAAATGGCAAGACGACGTGTTTTTAGTACGACAGGCAAACATCAGTCACATGGCGGCGAACATAACCACTTCACTTTTTTTCTTCACAGTTGAGTTGAGGTCAAGATGATGTAATGATGTGTGCCGACTGCACACAAGCGCAAGTTGTACCCTCAAATAGAACTAAATTATTTAATGCATGCCTAAAATGCTACTAGACTCGGTATTGGCAGCCCTGTCATGTTGTTTTAATAAGTGCCATGGGCCCTGCTTTTCCAGCCTGTTAGTCTGGAGCTGTTATAAATGTTGATGTGAGGAAGAGGGAGATGCTGTCACCCTCTTCTCAAAGGGTTTGTCAAACTGAGGGATGCTTTAAAGGACAATGTCACTTCAATCTATGTAATTTTCCTTATATTCAGAAGTCTGATTCATCCACTGATGCAATAGCTACAATGATTTGCTCCACCATCAAAAGGGAGAGCTGCATCAATGCAACCTCCTATTTTAATGCTCACAAATACCCTGCCACTTTAAAGTCCATAAGCTTCTTAATGTCATCTCCTTCTAACAGGCCCTACTTTGTCCATTTTTAAAACTTATTTCAGTCTATACATTTGTGAATGAAGTTAGGTACGTTTGGATGACCCTTTGACTGGAGCCCTGCTGCTAAACTTCTGTTTGTTTATCCATCGAGTCTCAGCCTCCAGCTTTGTGTTAATTGTTAATTGTTAAATGTTAATTGGTGGTCTGTCAGACGTTCAAAATGCATGACATTTCTGCCTATTGTCTGTCAAAAGCTAAAAAGTATCAGCAAGTCACGTCCACCACCTGGCATCCCGCCAGCACACAACACACCTGTGGTCACAGTCAGTTACTGGTAATTCAGTGATGGATGGAAACAACGAGATGATCTATGGACATACTTTCAATATAATCCAGAAGAAAGAAAAATAAAATGCATCGTAGAAGGAGACAGCTTTTTTTTTTTTTTTTAACAAAACTGGAGTAAAACCATCACATAAACAGTACAGGCCAAATGTTTGAACACACTTTCCTACTCATTTGAATAAGAAGGTGTGTCCAAACTTTTGGCCTGTACTGTAGAAATGACCAAAATTTGACTAAAACATATAAGCATTTTCGTCCATAAGACTAAGACTGAATCAAAAATGGCTGCCAAAAACAACTACAGGCTACAGCGGACTAGTTTTGTGATGCACATCCCCTGGCTGCTCGCTGCGGTGCTGTCTTTGCAGGTGTTTCAGGAGATCTGAGATTGCGAGTCTTCTTACCGAAACATAATTTACATTTTACAATGAAGTTCTTGTCATCTTTGTTGAAATTGGCATATTTCCAGTGAGAGCATTTGCCTCACCATCTTCCATCCTTACTAGCTGCTACTGTGAAATCCTGAGCCTGGGTCGGCACATCATTTTACAGTACGTTGTAACAATGAGGGACCAACTAAATTAGAGTCAATAAAAGCAGCATTAGCTCATTTTGTATCCAACAAACAATATTGCTAAAATTTGTTAGTAGTTTGTTTACATTACTCCATACTGTAAAAAGTTATTTTATACAGTAAAATGTTTGTAGTAAGCTCTCAGTCTGTACTCAGAAACTGAGTTTTAGAACTAGATGTCAGGACTTTGGTAAATTTATGATGTCTCAACAAAGCAGTCAACACCTTCAGCCACCTGGACCCACGACACAACCTTGGATAGTATTACTAACACTTCAGAAAAAACACAGATGAAGAGTCAGCTATGCACCCTTAAACTGTTATTTCACTATGTGATTGTTTAAAATAAATATGAGTGGAAATGGTGTTGAAAATAAGAATATTTTCCGGCTGATGGGGACTGAGGACTGAACAGTCAAGCTCACCATCTGCCACAGAAACGCACTGAAACACTTTTGTGTGGGAGCAGCATTATGTGGGCTCGACCACATGTGCCTGAGTGCTGCACGTTTCAGCAGGTGGGTGAATCAGATCACGCATAGAGAGGATAAGTCATCAGGCACAATCATCAATCACACTGTGTAAATAAACACTCGTTAGAAATAAGCAGACTAAGCGTCTACTGGTGTTGATGGAGGTTGTGAACGCCAAAGATATCTGACAGGATTAATAAATTGGTTTTAATTGGACTTGATTTCATCACGTTGTGCAGCCTAACCTTCATGGAAGATGTAAATTCATTATCCTGTTTCCAGTGAGACAGACCAGTTTAAATTCTATTTGAGTAAAGACGTGCTTTGGTAAGAGAAAAAAAACACATCAAAGGAAAATGATCACAGTGACAAACAATCACATTTCCGGCAGCAGTGTTTTTGAAGAAAACCTAAATCCTGTCCGGGAATGCTGCAAGATGTGTCCAATGAGATTCTCTATTTTTCTTCTCTGCAACAAAACCCAGAGAAAACCAGATTAAGAAGTTACTGTGTGCATCAAAGCCTGATATAAATTATTCATCTGCACCGTAGAGTTGCTTTTGTCAAAACTTTTAAAAACACATAAGGGGGATGTATTCCTTCATCACCCCAACACAAACCAAAGCTTTTTCAGTCACACTGTCCTTCTGCTTGAAATACTCACTACAGCACCAAAATGCTGAAACCAAACTGCTGGAAATAGTCCTGATAAAAAAGAACTTCTGGTGTAGCGAACAGCTGTTTTTGGGAAATGACTGAGCCAATTCAAATTTTGTTCAAAAAGGAAAACATGAGCTTCCCGCTGGTGAAATCATTAGCGAAAATACCACACCGGCATATTCAATCCTATGGCAGAGACACACTGAGATGCCTGGCAGCTGCGAAATATTTTATATCTCAGTGACTGTGTTGACGAAATAACAAATGCGATTCAGAGATTTGCATTGTTCGGACAGAGCACAGAACAAACAAACTATTCCAAACCTCTAGTGGGACATTTCCCCACGAGGTGGAAAACTCCCACTGAGCAACAAAAATGCATCTTTCAAGTGTGAAAAAAAGAACTGTGAGCACCAGCCTTACGAACAAAAAGGGGAGCAGCAACTATCTCATTTCCTTTTATTTTACATGTTTGTATTTGGTGTTCATAACAGTGCAGCACAGTGCAGCACAGTGCAGCACAGTGCAGCACAGTGCACACACACACACACACACACACACACACACACACACGCACACACACACGCACACGCACGCACACACTTTCTGTAAAAGGGGACATAAACACTGTTTTGGATGTAAATCCTGAAGAGCTCAATGACCATCAGTGGGCAACCCCACTGTTCATAAGAAGAAGTCAGATTGTACTGAAGTCTACAGGTTCCTACTTCAAACTTTATTTAATAGCTCAGTAAATGTTTTCCTCATGATTTTATGATCTCAGGAGTAAGGTTTTCACCAGTCAATCCAATTCACAATCAAGTCAATTAAAGCTAATTCTCTCTAAATCATTTAATCATTTTTTGGTTTTCAGGCAGCAGATGCTGGAGATGCTTGGTTTGATATCAGCATTAAGTTTGGGGGCATAATTTGAACTATTATTAGACGTCAGGCAGATGGAAAAACAAAAAGGAAATGTATGGCTTTGATGCAAGACAGAAGTGCACTGAACACTGAACACTGGATTGAGTAGCACCGGAAAGCATCATACCATATGTACCTGTTTAATGGCTCTTGGCTTCAGATGTTGGCAGGAAAAAACTGCTTTTATTCTTGACCTTGTGCCTCTGCAGTCTACGGCTTTACATCAGCTGCAGAGGAGAGAGAGGGGTAAGGATGGTTTTACTTCACGTGTATTTCACTTCTAGTGAAGGATGAAACATTACTCATGTTAAGTCATAAATAATTATCGCATCAGACAGTAAACCCCAATCTCCTATTTCATTTGCTCTTGTGGTAACTGCTGAGAAATAATTTTATTCATACGGCTCCTCCTCTTCCAACACAGTACATGGATTGCTTCCAGCCATGTTAGCAGGACATGGAAGGAATGTCCCCCTGTCCATCTGCTACAACATATCCAATATCTCACTGTCTTCGCTACAGTCATTTATTTTGTCCTCAAGATAATCTATCATCCTATCATCCCGCCAAATTTTTTATTTACCTAAAACTTGATTACAAGCCAAATACCCTTAAAGTAATAAACATCCCTACTCAGGAACGCTCAGCCTTACTTTGTTGTTAATTACCAAAGGTTAGCACGCTAATATGCTTAACTAAAGATCTGGCCCGATTCTCACTTGAATGATGTACATTCGGTAAATGCCACAGTGCTTGAGCTGCCAGACTGCAAGTTCGCCATCAGGCCTCACTGAGGATCTAATGTGAACCTCCTCATGCAAATACAAACACATGGCATCATCAAGTTTGGATGACACTCACATGTTCAGGAACAGAACAGAGGCAATTAAATGAAAGCAATAAACATCAGTCTCTTTCAGTGGTTGTAAAGAGAGATGGCCGATGTGACCTGCCCCCTGGTGGTAGGTTGCAGGACAGGTCATTAAGCTCATGAACACTTCTATGTTACATAACGGGACTCTGATCATTATACTAAATTAATTTTTTCCCCCTAGATATCGTATTTGAGTAGGATGTCCTAGTTCATACATGTGGCTAATTGCTGATTGGGTCTAGTAGGAGTGTGGGGTGTTCATGGTCTACGACTACTGTAAATAGCTACACTTTGGTAAACTGCCCAAGCAACTCAGAGAGGAGACTTGTGGTCTTCAGACCAAATTAAAACATTTGCCCTGCCCAAAATTTCGTACACCACCCTTCAAACGTTCCTAAGGACCAAGCGCACACACGTTCATATTGTGAAACCGTTGTAGTGGTCTACCTAGTGTCTAGTTGTTTCTATGGCAACCTCCACACATGAGCAGGAGTAAAACCATTGATGAGGCTATTCCTGTGATGGTATTGTAGGAGAAATCATTTGGTGAGTAAGGAGAGTGCTTCTGGTATGCTAATGCTCATACTTTTTGTCCTACATGATTCATAGTTCATGATGTATGTGTTGTTGTTTTTTTTATTGTTTTTGAGATGTGATTCAGCTGCAGCTTCCACAGCAGTAAAAAGACGAAAAACTCTGATAATGGGTAGAGCTGAGTGACATTAATATAACCAAACAACTCACCACACTGATGACGTCGGACAATGATAAATGTGGACAAAACTAATCCCTCAGTACTTCTTCAGAGCTTCTTTCTTTGTGTTTCACAAAGCTTTCGTTTGATTTTCAATGTGACTTTTGTCTGACACATATTTATCTGAGAGAGCTTATAGCCAGGCCTTTGTGTCCAGCATCTGTGGATGAATCACACCACGAACCGCAAGTCAAACCATCAGAACCATCAGAAGCCATTAACTCTAAAGTTAAAAAAGAAAAAAAAGGCTTGGCAAATGGTTCACTTGATGCTACACAATATGCGTTGTTATGTTCATCTGGCTGGATCTGGCTCTCCAGTGGAGTTACTCCACATCTGTCAGAGTTCTGTGGTCATCTCCAACTGCCAAAAAAATAAATAGGTGCCAGTACCTGATGCTGAAGAAGGCATCAGGTGATTTACATGGTCTGGCCATATTAAGATAACCAACTTGCTAAGAGTCTATTCTAACCAAACCTAATGCAGCATATCGTCATACTGATAATATTACTGTGGACCCAGAGGGATCATGCAGTGTCAGTTTGATGGTAGGACCACAGACCTCTTCTGACACATGTGGAGTCACTCCGCTACCTTTCAGATAGCCAAATAAGTTCTGGTTCTAGTCCACAGTGCACAGTATAAAGTGTCAAAATTAAAGTCCAGGCCCAAAATGTTCCAATGAGCGACTCAGCTCTTCAGAAAAGCAGTTTCATCAGGTTTTTTATCTTAAGTTATCTTCTTCACACTGAACATTTTGTAGGGTTGATTTGGAAATTACTGCATTTTCATCCAGACCAGCAGGAAGCTGATGAAGTGACTCTGCTGTGACACAGCTCAGTGAGGGGGGGGGGGGGTCGCTATGTGGAATATTTGGCTCATCATCTGCTTCTTAATTCAGTTTGACAGAATTTAATCTTGTTAAAACTGGAAACCTTTGAAAGAGCAGCAGGGCATTAGCATTGTGTCTGCAGGAGCAGAGATCGTGTTAAAGACTTGCTAATTTAATCAATTAATCATGGATACGACCCTCTTCCTTCCTCCTCTTCCTTGCCAAACACTTTCACATCTCCCAGGAGAAAAAAATAAAATAAAATAAAAATAAATACATCCTTCAAATAATGGAAAAATCTCTTACTTAAGTTTCCTCTAGACAAACGGTTAAAAATAAGCATTACAGATTTACTTCTTCACAATCTGATGTTTTTTAAGTGATTATTTTGTTTGATTGACAGACAAATTATTTAATTTCTCATTCAAAACAGTCAAAAGTAGCAAGAGGCTGCAGCATTGTTGCTTAACTTGTAAAAACTGTTTTCTATCAAAAAGAGCCAAAAAAAAAGCCAAAAATGTGTTCTGTCAGTTTCCTTAGTTTGAACATATTCCATCATTAATCATGAAATTAAGATGGTTGGGTATTCAACAAATGGATGGATATCTTACTGATTAAAGGACTAATTAAACAACAACATCCTGCAATTTGATATGTCAGTTTCAGTGGCCTCAGGTCTGTAGTTGTGCAGGTTTCTCTTTCTCAGAGGTCTAGCAGCATTTATTCCTCAGTTCGTCCCTGAGACGGTCTGTTGGCTGGCTAGGAGGTAAAGTAACTGCCAGTCTTTGAGGATCCTGCCCCCCATGGCTCATCAGTCCCTTTGTCGGGCTGCAGCCGCCATACTGTGATCCACAAATAGACCAAGTGCCTCAGTGCTGCACATGCAGGGTAGGGACAGATGGACCTGTGGCTCCCCTCACCACAATTCCTGTTCACGTGCCCTGGGACACCGGGACCTGAACTTTAAGGATGTGGCAGGGAGAGCAAAGGAGAGAAATAACCAAAGTTCCTTAATTTGGTTGCTAAGGTGCTTTTGAGCATTTGCTTAACTGACTTAAACATTTTTTTAAGTATAGCACCAGTGAAGTCGCCCCCTGATGATTATTAGATGCAGTGCAGGTTTAAGACGGATCAGCATTGGCTCTATACTCTGGAGATTTATGACTTTTTTTTTTTTTACTGTTGTACATTGTTTTAAATCTCATATTTTTGAGCTTGTTGAATCAGAAAATAAATTAAATAAAAGCAAACAATGATTAAACATTGATAAAGATAATCATGAATAACAAGCTACTTTTCCAGGAAAATGAATTAAGAGCAGGTTCTCAGGTTATTCACCTCGTATATGTGAAAATGCAACATGTCAGTGCTGCTTCTTGGGCCAATGTGCATGGCAGATTCACAAGGTGCGAAAGTCGCACCGACCATCAGCCAAATGCTTGTTTGGCTGCTCAACGGACCATGATGTCAGGTAATCATCTTTGATTTAGAAATTATACTTTGCCCTAAAACACAGCTTGCTGGTGAACTGTCAGGAGGGAAGGTGGTTTCCTGTCATATACACAATTACAGTAAGACTTCGCCGCAACAGCCGCACATCCTACCTTTCACACCACAAAGGCATTTGCATCTTTCACATTTAACCACAGTTTTTATTCAGCTGATGAGTTTGTCCATATGAAGGAGACAGACTCTTCTTATCCTCATGTTTCCCTTGTCACTTGTCGGTCATTTCCCTGCTCTTCAATCAGACCTTTTATTTTAACCCAAATCACCACCACCGGACTGTCAGTCAACAGAAACCAGTGAAAATCCTTCACAATAGTTCCTTAACAGTTCAACAAACTGCAGCATCAGTACATCGTACATCATACATCAGTGTTGTAAACATATATTGCCTGGTTGCTACATTTGTTACATTTATAACTACAATCTCTCTAATTTATTATTTTTTTACCATTACTGTATTACTGCCAATAATAGGTACATCACCAATTGACAACAGACCAACGACAAAAAGGCTACAAACTGACCACCAGTAAATAATACACATGAATGTCGAGTGGATCAGACAGAAAACTTGACGTCACCTTGGAATTCAGGTTTATATCAATATATTTGAAAAAAGCTAATATCAGTTGATAATATTTATTGGTCAAATTCAGGAATATAAATATCACGTAATTAATCCCTTAGGATCTGTACTCCCTGGTTTAGCTTCCTGAAGCTGACTGATCTCTGCTGTTAGTGAGTAAGAATTAGTTACTCAATTGGGAGACAAACAAACCATTCATTCTTTTTAACTGATTAATCATTTGAGTATTTTTTTTCAACTACTCCATCCTTAATATTTGCAGTTACAGTAAAAATCAACACTAATTTCAATACCTTGGTATGTTCAATTCTGCTATTTAGGGATTCTTAAACCATGAATAATTCATTAATAGACTATTTTTCATTCATTGGCAGTGAAAATTGAGCATTTGTTCTCCTGTGGTGCAAAAACTCAACCTTGCCTGACGTTTTTTTTTTTTTTAAGGATTATCTGACATATAAAAATTAACACGCTTAATAAAATATCTTTAGAACAAAATGAGATTAAGAGGAGACAGTATAAAACAGAAAGCAGCTCTAGATTTCTGATAAATTAGGAAATTACTCAAATGATCTGGTTCAATTTGATGTCTGCTGGTGTTCCCTGTTCGATCTGCATAACGCACTTTGTTTGTATGTTTATTTTATTCTGTTGCCCCAATAAATGTGACACTAAATATACCAACTGCGGATTTGGCAGGAAAAACGTGCTGTAAGTCTTTAGATAAATAACAAATGTGGTTTTGAAGGAGTGAATAGTTACAGAAAGTGTTAAAAGGCTCTGAGTCGCTGCTGAAAATAAAGCCCACTAACTTACCGCTGAGAGAAGACGCTGTGTGTCCGAAACCTGCCTTCAGTCTGGGGGGGTGAGCTCGAGCTCCGGACAAACTGTCCCGGCTCGGCTCGGCTCGGCTCGGCTCGGTTCGGTTCGGCTCACGGACGGCCCGCAGACTTCAGCTCCTGCTCCGTGTCCGCTGCCCGACCAGCCACCGTCAAGTTACAGTCAGGAGCCGCACACTTCCTGCTTCCAGAATAAAAGCACGACCGGAACAGCTCTTTCATCACAATATGTCTCCGAGAATTCTCGAAAAATTATGCTTTTTTTGTGTGCAAAAAAAGTCTATAGAAAGTAAGAACTTTGTTTTCTAACTACTAATATTAGTTTTTGAAGAGGGGAATGTGTCCTAAAACCAGGAAATGGCTAGCATTTCAGCACTTCCGGTTACCTGTCCCAACGTTTGTGGGTATTTTGGATGGTTTGATGGCTGAGATCAGGTCACCTTCACCCACTTATTCTGACATAAAATACACAAATACCCCAGCTCTGACCATTGTCTCATGAAGGCACCAATTCTAAATTTGGATGTGTAAGCAGCCGTTTCCTTGCAGACCTTGTTAGGTGCAGGACAGGACAGTTATTCCAGTTATTACGTTATGAAGCCACAGTGAATCTCCCTGAGCACCTCAGCAAAGAGAGAAGAGAAGGAAAAGGAGTTCGATCAAAAGGGGTGCCCTCCTGCACTGGACACAGCACATAACAAGTATAGGAATTACATTTGGGGGTGAAATTAAATAAGTGTTAATGCAAAAAACTTCAATCTTCAACTTCAATAATGCCTGACCCAAGAAATAATGGGCAGGGTTGGGATTAGGGTCAAATTCTTTCAATTTGAAGTCTTCATGTGCCCCTTCAACAAAATAAAGAAATAAAAAAAATAAAATAAAAATTGCATATTTCCTTTTTTGTTTTTTGATTTGTTACATCGGGCATTATACCCTAACCCTTTTCTCCTTGGTCATCTGTAACATGTGCATCTTTATATCTCTACCTTTATTTTTTTCAAACAGCTGTCATCTGTTTTCGTTTTATTTTGCCAAGGAAATGTTCACATAAATGCATGTATCAAAGATGACACACACGGCATTATAGGATTAAAATAACTCCTTTTGTAAAATCTGTCCTTCCTGCCACACCCACCACCATCTGAGCCTCTCCCTGATTGCCTCTCTCTTCCACTGTGTTTGTGTGTTTAACTGAGGACAGGTGTGCCGGAGCAGAGCCTCACCAGCTGCAACCCATTCCTTAATCCGACCTACCTGCTAGAAAACCCCAGCCTTGCCACTTCCATCCTGCCAGATCGCAGCATCGGTTCATCACCTGATCGGCCTCCAGTCGCTGGTCCTGCATCCTCATTTGCACCAATCCCCTGCTCTGCCTGGCTCTCAGCCCCACCCATGGTCTCCACCCTCTGGTGCTGGTCCTCAAGTCCCAGGAAGCCCAGCCAGATTGCCTACCCCATTGTTTTTCTCTCTGGTGGCTTCCTGCAAATAAACATCCATTTTCAGTTTGGATCAATTTCTGTCTACACCCAAGTTCTTCCTTAGTGTCTCCCAACACCCTTAACAAAGAATGGTTGCTGACTAGAGTCTAAATGTCTGGGATGTTAAATGTTGTCACACCTTTCCTGCTTTGTTGTGCAATGGGCTTACAATCTATTCTATTAAGATGGTAGGTTTGTGTAGAAGAGATAAACTTTGATTTAACAAAAACTTGGTTAGCTTTTTTGCTTTAAAGCAACTAGTAGCTGTTAAGCTACAAAGTGTTTAAAAAAACATAATAGCTAGTGTTATGATACTTGAGTCCTCATTTTCAGGGCTTGCAACCCGATTTTGTCTTGAACACTGAATGCAAACTCAGACTTAAGGCTGTGACTCAAGCGATAGCCTTGTTTTTTTCTGTATAAAGTCTTTCACTGCACCTGAGTGGAGTACTGGAGCACAACTTTAACAGCAAAGATCTGCAACCCAGCCCAGACTCAAGGTTTAGTCACTCACTTGCAACACTAGCTGGTTCACATACTGCTTTGTTCACTTGTCAGAAAAGTGTCACATTGTGTTTAGTAGAACTCCAACAAAATGGAAACTTTGATTTCAGGTTGAAAGCAGGACTGTGCTGGTGCTGTTTTGGAGCACACTAACTAATATATGAGGTTTGGTGAAACTTACATAACTCCACAGCTTGAACTTGAGCAGAGGATCTAATCCACAGCAGTAATCGCCAAATGTGCATGATCAAGAAGCAAAAAAAATAAAAAATAAAAAAAAGTAAAAATTTCTGAAGTGAAATACCAAATTTATTTTATGCATTGTAATACTGTCAGAGTTTCACATTGGAATAATTAAAACTGCTTATTAACCTGAAAGAAAATCTAAGTGCAATTTGCCATTCTTGTCTTTGATTTTGAATCTGTACTCTCCTCAGGAAACAATGCTAATGTGGAGCAGCTAAATGTGGGAAGCCATCCGTCACATACCACACAAAACAACTAAAGAAAATCAAATGACAGCAGAGATAAAGAGGATGACATATTGAGTCTACCTTGCACTTCTAAAGTTCTGTGTTTCCACTGACACTAGGTTCGGTCTAATTGACTGCTGCAGATGCAGCTGATGGACCAGTGCAGCCGTGATGCCTCCGGGAAAGGGGACCTACCCCTACTTGATCATTAGATTCTTTCTAAAACTCCACACTCCACACACATTAGGTCATTTTGCTTTGAGCCTTTTTAACTTCATGTAAGTTAAAAATAATGTGGCACAGTTTATGAGACAAAACATTGATTAAATACATGGAAATCAAATCAAACCATGAGCATGAAAGTCAACTACTTCAGAAAATACAATAACAACTAATTATTATTACACCAAATTCAAACAGCACTGATGAATAATTTCCAATTAATGTCCAGAAACAAACCACAGCAGTAAACACTGTCCCATTGGCGGCCTCCATGTTGAAAAATGGACTTAACCACTTAAGTGGTTCTTGGAATGAACAAAGATACTTAGAAATTAATGCTCCAAACAACATTATTAGATAAACACAACGTCTACAGACTGTCCATTTTGTTTTTGTTGACCCAACCAATTGATCACCACACCAATGAAGTGTGCAGGAGTGAAATGAGTTGTGTTCCCTTATTCACTTCTCGCGACATTCCTGTTTTATTTATGAGTATAAAATTGACAAGTACAGCATGACTTCAGCTGTGTGTTGTCTTTTCATCCTTTTTTTCCCTGTTGATAATTTTTGGCATCTGAAGCCATGGAATTCAAGTCACAAAACTCTCCCCTTTAATTTACACAGGTAGACAGTCTGAGATCATGTGTCTCATTCGTTCCTCTTCTTTGGAAATATAATGGATACTTTAAATACACATCCGATTCTAACACCCAGGCTTTTTGTGACAAGGAATTTAGGAAGACAACCAGCTTACAACAGCTTTGTGTAATGGCAGAGATGTATTGTCATCATCAGGCTGCTGAGCTGTGAACAGTGCACCTCTGTTCTCTCCGCTGACGGAAGACTACCATCTGGCAGAATATGTTGAGGACACCGGGGAGCTGGAGTCTGTACAGCCCAATCAGGAACAGGAATGAAGCAGCGTGAAACCTCCGCTCACCACATTCTCCATGGGTGGTCCAACTGACATCCACATTGTCAGTTCCTCCTTTTTCTGCTGCATGTGTTAAAACACAGATAAACAGTTTTGTTTCCAGCTCTGGGAAAGGAGGGGACCTGCAGGCTGAGACAGGGAGGATGTTTTTTAAATAATGTAGCTAACTTGTCTTGATGGGGAAACTATAAAACACCAGTAGGATTTATCTCAAATTTGTCCAGATTACAAATAGAGCAGTAAATGTTTTCCTAAAATGTATATATTGTCATTATCTAGTTTTAAATCTTCTATTAAGCAGGAGATGTATTAGGGCGTGGCTACTGTGTGACTGAAAGGCTGGATCACAAAATTCTGATACAAAGCAGGTCAGATCCTCCCTATTTATGACTTGATTTATTATATCAGGCATTTTCATATGATATTAGGCAGGTGGTCATAATGTTATGCCTGATAAATACTGCGTTGGTCCCCCTCTTACTCATCAAGGCATGGACTTTCTTAGACCCCTGAAGGTATGCTGGGGTATCTGGTACCAAGGCGTTAGCAGCAGATCCTTTACGTCCTGTAAATTGCGAGGTGCGGCTTCCATGGCTCGGACTTGTTTGTCCAGAAAATCCCATAGATGCTGGATTAGACAGAGATTTCTGGAATTTGGAGGCCAAGTGAATGCCTTGAACTTATTGTGCTCCTCAAACCACTGCTGAAGCACTTTTGCTTCATCAAGGGGTCAGCATTGGCACACTGACAGGTGCGAGGCCATGAGGCCTCATATGAGTTATTCAGCAATTTCAGCAACAGTAGCTCCTCTCTTCGACTGGACAGCACAGACCAGCCTTCATTCCCTGTCACCTTTTCATCACTGTTCCTTCCTTGGACCACTTTTGATAGACTCTGACAACTACCAACCAGGTACGCCCCACAAAAGCTGCAGTTTTGGAGATGCTCTGATTTAGTCATGTAGTCAGCACATTCTGGCCTTTTTCAATTGTCCATTTTCCTGCTTCAAACATCACCTGTGGCACTAACAGGTACCACAATGAAGAGATAATCAGTATTATTCACTTCACCCATCTGTGGTCATGTTATGCCCGATCAGTGAATATTAATATATCTGTTTTGTTTCAATATTCCCTTTTTGGCAAAAGCTAATATTAAAGGATAGATGCAGTTTTGAATTGAGTTCTAGTTTTGGAGAGGCTGGAATAGACTAAGAAAGAAAAGGAATAGTAAAATCATACTCCTTTTGTATAATGTTGTTCCAGAAAACAATCAAATGTTAGTGTGCTGGAAATGCTTTTTAAACCTTTTTCAATAAAATAAGAAAAACCTGATTATCTAATCTTGTATCTTCTATGCTAGATAATAAAACTGGAGCTTTTAAACAACACTCAAAATGTAACATTTAAGAGGCATTTTTCTCCATTCCATCATTTATCATGATGTCTGAGGTTTTCAGACGCAGAAGAGGATAGAAAAATATGTTAAGGTCATTAAACCATATGTTTAACACAAAGAGATATAACAGCTGTTGGGAACAGCCAGGTCAGACCACGTGGATAATAACGTTCAGGCTTTCTTCAGAAGTGAAACACAATACACCCCGCATACAAATGACTCTTTTTCCTTTCTGATTTCACCACCAGACCATCATCTGTATCCAGAGTGACAGATTGTCTATCTCAAATCACACATCCCCCAGCAGTGAAATTAAGAATCTTGCTATCTCCTGTCAACTGAAGAAAGACATTTACAATATATGAAAATCCCTCTCTGTCTTTTAGTTTGGAGAGACAAGGGACAGTTGAGTTGCAAATGAAGTTTTTGGGTGCGCTGTCTCTGTCTATTACCACAGTGTGTTCCTCTTTCACATGTGATGAGCACAGCCATCCCCGCTTGCAGGTGCCTGATGGATGAAGCCTGACAGGCCTCTGAAGGAGCTGCAAGCTTGAAGGACTTTGGGAAAAGACAGGCCGCCTGCTGAGGCTCGACAGAAGTGAATGGTACATTTGTGTCCGTGTTAGATTTCATGATTGAAGTAGGTCTGAACACTTTGCACTGAAGGTGACGTGTAGGAAGAAGTACTTAATGGTATATGAACCCCTAAGCAAGAGAGAAGCTTCCTTTAAAAGGAGAACCTTGTGTGCATTTCTTCCTGTGCTCCACAGATAATGCTAGCATCAACATCTGTTGACTGACGGGTGAAGACAAAATGTTGAAAGTTAAGCAAACTTGTTGCCAGCAGAAACTTTGATAGTGCAGGAGGCATGGAGGAAGGGGAGGAGGAGGAGGAGGAGGAGGAGGAGGAGGAGGAGGAGGACGACTTGTGGCGCTCAGCATGTAGAATAACAAACAGTCTCCCTGATGTTGTGCCAGGCAACTGGGAGGACCCTGGGGACATTTACATGGATGTCAATAACTCCAGTGAGGTCTTGCATACTTCATTGCCCTGTACTTGCAGGAGAAACCAGGAGTGTCAAGCCTTAAAGCCCAAGGGACAGAAAAAAAATGACTCATGCAGCTTTTCAAGGGCTGGTTTATCAAAACACAACCTACATGAGCAACAGCAGCCTCCACAACTTGCCAAGACTGACAAAAGTAAAATATTTCCACTGAAGGACACAATATATCTTATTTCTTTTAATTATGTTTATACAGTTTCAAATATTAATAATTTATTCAGCAGATTCAGGCGGTAGGTGTAAATACCACAGACCACAACTCTAGTATTCTGACTATCACCAATACAAATGTAATAGAGAGAATCCTTGTTGTTTCATTTGGTTCTTGAAATTCACTTTGATCAAAGTGCTGTGAATGTCACAAGAAAAATGAACATCCACTATAATCTAGATGTTATGGCAGTTGCTGCCAAAAAAGGTAAGAAGGACAATTCTAGCCTTAAAAAAAAAAAAGAATGAAATTGTCCGAGACTGATGTCACCCATTGGTTTTTGAAGCCTTAAGTTTGTAATTTGGCTGTCAGCAACCTTTTTTAAAGGAGAAGGCGGAGCTGAGCAGGAGTGAGGGCTGGATCTGACCTGCACTTCACTCTGCTGGTTTGGTACAGTCTGTCAGTCAGATAGTAGCCACACCCTCCTCTACATCCCCTGGTTCATGGTCTATCTTCCTCCTAATCCTCAGTCCAATCAGTTCAATGTGTCTGGAAGCGCTCTAATGGAAGTTACATCAGGGGCAGACCAGGAAGAAGACCGACCAGATGGCTGAACCATACGGTGTGCCCCCTCCAGATGTCAGAGACCCTTACTCTGTGTTGAAGGCTGAAAGGGAAACTTATTTTACCTCTTTCTTCTGATAGCTACCTACAGCTGATGACCTGGTTCAAGGATGTTCCCCTCAGGAGCAGCTGTATGCAGGGAAAGCTCCAGAAAATCTTCAATGGGACCAAAGGCTGAGGAAGGAGGGGGGCATATTTAAATTGTCATAGCACCCCTCTAGAGCTGGAAGAATGACTGTGTTTAAAATGCAATGAAGTCAACTAAAAGTGCTGTGACAAGTTGAAGGGTTTCAGAGATCACCATTTACTCATATCACATAACAAATAAAACATGTTGCTTTCAGTGTATCGGGAAATAAACTAGTCAAAGACTGGCGGATCAGTTTCAGGGCTGTAGTGGTAAAATCAGAGTTGGGTAAATGAAATCTGTGATCAGATTGATGATGATGATGATGATGATGCAGTGAAACAGACCGCGTGGTGTAGCCCTGTATTTTGTACCATACCGGACTGGCGTCAGTGTCAAAATCGTTGGTAATGGTTATAATGGCATGATCTGCACTCAGTTTCTCATCCTGCTGTCTCTCCAGTCTGAAGTTCTCCTGTTTCAGATTCTCCACTGTCTGTTTCTTCCCTTCCTCAATCTCCTCTCTTTATCCTCGTTTGTCTGCTTCTCCTACATCTGTCACTTCACTCTCAGTTCTTCTTCTCTTTGACCTCCTGTCCCTCCTCTCTCACCGCTGGCTGTAAAATAAATGTAAAATGAATTGTATTGGAGAGCTATGCTCTGTGTACACCTGTTAGGCAGCCTGTCACTTTATTTAATGTCTGAATGTCAGGCCAGGCGAGGGGCGGGGCAACTTCCTGCCACAGTAAGCTTGCTCTTTATTTCCCTACGAAGTGATGACGTGCACCGACATCATCCACACCTGCTCGTTGTCACTTTATACCCGATTGCATTGTAAGAGAGAAATAAGATTTGTTCCACGCTGTGCAGCATCGCATTAACGCAACTCGCTGGCAAAGAGTTGTGTACAATAGTGACAACGTTATCGTCATTGACTGACGAGCCGAAGTGTCGCTCTCTGGACTTACTTTGTCATCGTGGCCTTTTGTTGCATCTGCAGGAGGTGAGACGCTGCCAGTGTCCCAGTGTCCCAGTGTCCATTTCAGCTGTCCCTTCTCCAAATCACAGCCTTTTTCAGGCAGTGTGGCGATGTGGCTGAGAAATGACGGAAAAATCACGGCTTTCAAACACTGAAGAGCAACATGGTTTGCTCCACTTGGCACATAATACACAAGTTTTCTTTTGTTTTAGCCTTTTGGGTCGTAGCCTGCTGAAGTTGAAATGGCTGATTCCTTCATTTGGCGGTAGGAGAGCGATCTGCCTGTCATTGAAAAAGTCTCATTCTGTGATGGCTGTTCACTGAAGGCCTGTAGTGTTTGAGTTCATGACAACGGAAAGGCAGGTTAAACATCCATCATAGCTACACAGCTAACGTCAGGTGGCTCTCCCCACCAGTCATGTTACTGCTGTAATCACGTGGATAATGAACGAAAGACCCGAACACCCGTAGTTAGGAGTCGTGAACGAATCACTAATAGAAATTGGTTAGCCTGCGCAGCAGCCATGAGACCCGTGAACGAGAGACTCAGACCCGAAGAACCTATTTATGAGTCGGTGGTGAACCGGGCTGCTGCCTACGACTACACCTCCCTCTGACGGTCACCGGCTGCCCTCAGCTGCTGTAGGTCGGCCCGCTACACTAGCATAAGCTGAGCTAGCTAAAGTGCGGAGCTGCTCATCGTTTATTAGATTAGCGGACCAACAGAATCGTCTAAACAGTTTAGGGAAAGAGAAAAGAGGTTGAATTCTTAGATAAGTATAAGTTTGATAACTTTACTGTCTGTTCATCAGAGACAGCAACACAAGGTAACACACAGCACAACACCAGAGACCGGACCTTTCCACAGACCGGATCCCTCCACAGACCGGACCCTCCACAGACCGGACCCCTCCACAGACAGGACCCCTCCATAGACCGGACCCCTCCATAGACCGGACCCTCCACAGACCGGACCCTCCACAGGCCGGGCCCCTCCACAGACCGGGCCCCTCCACAGACCGGACCCCTCCACAGACCGGATCCCTCCACAGACCGGACCCCTCCACAGACAGGACCCTCCACAGACAGGACCCCTCCACAGACAGGACCCCTCCATAGACAGGACCCCTCCACAGACAGGACCCTTCCATAGACAGGACCCCTCCATAGACCGGACCCTCCACAATCTCCAGTTTTCTGCCTCTTTCCTGATCCCCTAATGTGGAGCTGTGTGGATATTGACCATATCAGCATACATTTCAATATAGTTCCCCATTGCTGAGCTTATTTTGTGTTTGTAAAACTTTCATCATCTAATCTCTACAAAAACAAGCTGTTTTGTTGGGAAGTAAAGCAGATTGCAGTGTAAAGGTGAGGCAGCATGTCTCTGTGTGTCTGTTGTGTGAGTGATATATGTAAGTGAATTTCCCCCAGGATAAATAGAGTAGAAGTAGATCATATCTATCTATCATATTTCTAATATTGAAATAATATCATATAATATTGCACCTGAATATCTACCAGTTTTCTCGAGCAGCGGTGGTGCAGTGGTTAGTAGTGGTGCAGTGGTTAGTAGTGGTTAGTGCGGTCACAGGTTCGGTTCGGTTCGGTTAGGTGAATTGGTTAATTGGTCACTCTGAGTTGTCCGTAGTGTGGGTGATGTACTGGGCTACAGCATGGGAAAATGGTAGAGGGATGGGCTCCCTAGAGACTAGAGACAAGAACAGACCCTCCAGAGACTGGATCCCTTCCTGCCCGGTCCAGGGAATAAAGAACAAATCACCCACCCAGAGATGACTTGTTAGATTAGTTCAAAATGAACACATCGTTCGCGAACAACACATCACTAGCCCCCACTACATCCCTGATCAGTTTGGTTCAGCATCAGCAGATCTGAGTCTGGGCCTGATGTGAGGCTGCTGCTGGTTGAACATTTTCAGAAAAGACTTCACAGCCTTTTAACCTCTTCACCTTCCTCACAGGCCATTATGAGAGGACCCCACACAGACTCCATCTGTATCACTAATGACTTCCTCTCTCTTCATTCAGTGCCCCTCATTGTGAGGTGAAATTACATTACGCTTAACATGGCAGATGATGATCTCACTGGTCTGGATTGTGTGTGCGTGTCTTGCCTCTTTCCTGTCAGCTGTTGTTTCTCCCTTGCCCATGTTGAAAGATGTCTGGTGTGATCATGTGTGTTTGAACCATGAGCTGAACACACTCATGTGCTGTAAAGTCATTTACACACATTACAGAGAAAGAACAACTGATTAAGTATAAATCAACACGCCAGATGTGAAACATGGACACTGAATCATATTATGGTGTGATTGGCACTTACTGCCATTCATCCATTATGCAGCCATATGTGGATAACTGAACGGGCCCAGAGCACAGGCCCGGGAGTCCAAAAGGTCAGGGGGCCCCTGACCCACAAAAGGGCAAGTCCTTAATATTTCTGATGTAAAAGTCACAGAGCTCAGTGCAAAGGCCCAAAACGCAGTGGTGTAAAAAGAAATGTCAAACAAACAAAATTTGGCTCTAAACAACTCTTAAGCCATGAACAGTAACCACAGAGAGGGGTTTCTCTTGTCCTTTGTAGGTTGTAGGTGTGTGAATACCATGGAATAGAAAGTCTGTATTAGCTTGGCAAGACAATTTGTAGTTATTAAGCCTCCAAGAGACAAGTATAATCCTGTTACTTTTTCTTTTCTTTGAGTTTGTTTATTTGGTCACTTTCAGAATAAAAGCGTCTGATAATCATTTAGTATGGAGTGACGTCGCCCTCCAGGGGTTTGAGCAGGAACTACAGACAGACTGAAAGCCAAAAAGTCTCTGTTGGTTTGTCACAGAATGACTGATTTGAGTTTGTATATTTGCTTGTATGTGTGTAGTCATTCATAAAAATATTAAATAGTGCTGCCTGACCACAGGAAGTTTCTGCTTGTTAAAGTGATAGATTCAAAAACAAACTTCTGTAATCAGTTTATTGGCAAAATGAAATGGAATGAATGAATGAATGTTGTGAGTACACACATACTAATCCAGCTAGCTAAAGTACCACAAAACTATCTAGTTATAAACCAAAGTACCTCCCCTCCTTGCTTTTATAAGGTTATGGGAATGTTTTACATATAGACTGTACATAGACAGAACACAGGATACAGATTTCTTCATTAAAAAAAACAAAAAAAAAACAAATGAACGATGAATGTTAAAATTATATAAATGAATTCTTATGATTTTTCAAAATTTCCATTATCAAGAAGGAACCCCCCTCTACTCCAAAAATATTTATTCTACTCCAAAATAAACTGTTGTGTAAATTTCAACTGTTCACATCCCTCTAAAGTGGTTAAAATTAAGAGTTCACTCTTCAGGTTATGGTAGGTAGAATTCGGGTATGTATTTGAACTTAAAGCTTTCTTTAAAACAAACAAACAAAAAAAAGTCATACAATTGCTTGCTTGTCAAAAGATATTTGAAAACCGAGATTGATACTTTTAGAAAATAAAAAGCATCAACAATGTTCCTTTTAGTACCTCATTACTTCTATTATCCAGAACAAAATCTTGACATTGTAAAAATTAAGAAAACACTAAAAAGATAATAACCAAGTTAAAAAAAAATTCAGGGGAAGACCAGCATCTAAAGAACTGGTGTAATATCTTATTTTGGACTCAAAGTCACTCAAATAATGACTAAAATTATATACAAAATACTAAAAACATTATACAAAAACTCAAAATGCTGGTATATTAAAACAAAACAAACTAAGGGGAAAAAAAGGAAAAAAATGACACCACTAGGTGGATTTTCCAGTTGTCCAAATCATACACATACACACACACCAAAAAACAAACAAACAAACAAACAAAACCCCCCAAAAAAACAACCAAAACCATAAAACATAACATAGCTTTGTTTCCGTCTTTACAGGCATCAAACACAATTTATCTTCAAATTTTTTAGGGAATTAAAACCATGAAGTGATCATTTACAGAGAAACAGACAATATGGAAACCAGCAACACTAAACCTGAGAACGTGTACTGCCAGGAACATGTACCTCATTCGTCACTCACTCCTCATACATCACTTCTTTTTTTCCCCAACTCCTTTTCTTTCAAGCTCCTCTGAACATCGTGGCATCATTCAAAGTTCAAAACTAACAAGTCTAAAGTGCTCAGAAAAAACCAGACAAATCAAGGTGGGTACCTCAAAAGGAGGAAAAATCTACCAAAATATAAAGCAAACACAAAATATTTTATATTTGGACACATTTCACCAGATATAGGCTGAAAAATTCACTCCCTCTTTTGTTCCTGTGCATTTGAAGTTCAACCTTGTAACTTCTTCCAACAAGCTTTAGTACTTTGGCACTTTGGTGTAATCCTCCATGTGGATGTTCTTGCAGAGGTAGATGGACAAAATCATCCCCATCAGCTGTAAAACAAAAGAGATGGATGCAAAATGATTCAACAGAATAAAAAGACAACACAGCAACAAAGGACAGGAATCAACTTCTAATGTTGCTTTTAGGGACCTTTGTCTGAGATCTGCCCACACCTGGACCCAGATATCAATGGACCAAATAATATATGAAAAAATAATATCATCTTTCATAATGTAGACATTATCGGTCAAGAACATCCCAGTAACCGCCCTACAAAAAAATAAGTAGTACAATTCAAGCCTGAAAAATCTAATTTGAGCATGACCACAGAGCTACTGAGTAGTGTTGGGCTCTGTGTTGGTTTCAATAATAAATTACATTTAGACATATATTCAAAGACAATGACATTCATTACTGTGACTCTCCTTGTGTGGTTTCATCAGTCAACAGTTTATGTTTTAGGATATACGAGAGAAACATTGGGAAGATTATTTTTAAAAAAACATCATGTTGGACTTGGAGAAGACTTTAAACTAAAGACCGAGACCATAAACTCATTAGGAAAATGTGAACTGAGCTAATAAATCAGGTCAGAAGTAGTGACATTTCACAGACTATACAGTATATTGGCTTCACTTTACAGACTCTCAGTCTCTGTGTCTTGCAGCTCCATAGTGTAAAATAACTAAAAATATTCTCCATTTTAAGTTAGCATTAAGTGAACAGTTAGCAGACCTCCACCTGAGAGCCCCAGAGGCTTCAGATGTAAAAGATGTTGGCTGTATTTTTTCATGAGACCTTTAGAGATTTATTGACAAGCAGCCGAGAGTCTCAACTCTGTTCAGACACCAGCAGAGACCCGAGCTGAAGATATCTTTTTTTTTTTTTTTTTATGGCAGCTTGGGAGAAGACTGTTGCAGTAATCTGGCCTGCTGGAAATGAAAGCAGGATCAGTCCAGTTTCTGAGTGCTGCTTGGACATCAATCCTCTGATCTTTGATATGTTTTTAAGATGGTAGAGGGCAGATCTGAAATCACTTCAAATTTAAGTGAGCAAATAATTAAGAAATATGTTTTTAAGTGGTTCTGCCAGCTCCAGCTGTGTGTTAATTTCTCTAGTACGATCTTTGGTCTTTTTCTGAGGTCAAGTGATCAATCAAATTCCTCCCACTTTCACTTTCATTTGGATATGTATCACCTTATGCATACAGTTAAAGGTCTGTACAGTCTACAAATCAGGTGATTATCAAAGGTCTCAGTCAGAGAAGTGCTCACAGCCTGTTTTCAGAAACTGAGCTGTACAGGACTTCTTGGACTTTGTGATGTCACAATGAAGCGGCCACTGCCCTCAGCCACCCCCCCCCCCCCCCCCCCCCCGCCCCGTCCCTCCCACTATGTGTTTGCCTGAAATCTGCTTTCTTTCCTTCTTTCTATTGGGAGAGATTCAGATGCTCTCTTCTTCTCTGGTGGTTTTTGGTTCTTAAAATTCCAAATATATTCTGTGCATAGATTTAGTAGTAAATTTAACTTACTTTTTGACGAAGTATATGTGTGATAATGATGCTGTACCTCAATGAGAGCCACTCCAAGGCAGATTCCCAGCACCACTCCAATGTTGGTGTCGAGCCAGTTCTCAACACTTGCAGCACAGCCCTGATGAAAACACAAGCAAATCAAATGAAAGACGCACGCGCACCAAGAGGAGCGTAAGTAGGGGAGAACAGCAGGAAACATTGTTTACCACGTTGTAGAAAGCCCAGTCGTCCATCTGAGTATCACAGAAACCGCTGTCTGAAAAGTTCTCAGTGGCGAATGAGATGTTCTGGCAGGAGCAGGGAAACAACAGCTGAGAGCTGTTGACGACAACCTTATTGATGTTCCAGTCCAGGTGACTGTTCCAGCCACAGCACTCCATCTGCAGTCAGTTAGCAGTGATAATCAGCGAGAGAAGCAAACACACCAGTATATATGACAATAACAACGCAGGAATATATGCTTTTCCAGGAGGTTGTGTGGACTTTGGAAAACCAGACGCTGGTTTCTGCATTAAATTTTCTGACAGATGGGCAGATTAGATTTAAGATCTTCTTCATCAGGTTTCTCAATGGACAATCACCACAGCCTGCTGTGATGCACACACAATATAAGGATTTTATCCCGTACGCTGCCCTTTCTGTCACATCAGAAGGTGATTAGTCCTGTGTTACAGAAAGTCCAAACACACAGACATAAGCAGTTCTAAATACGCATTCTTCTTTGCACTTACGCTCTGGTGAAACCTGATCAGTCACAGCTTTGGCCAATTCAAACTCTGTAACAGCTCAAGTAAAGATCAAATATCGAGAATTCTTCAAGGGTGGATGCATCAGGACTTGGGGTGGCTAAGTCTGAGAATATATTATGTAATAAATGGTAACGAGCAGAATTTCTGACCCCTCTTCACTGAAATTTATTACATGACTTCATTAAGTTTAAATTTTAATTGGAATAGAGTCTAGATGAATAAACGAACATGCAGTCAGTTTAACTGTGTTTGGAAATATGACCTGGAAGACACATGGTGACACAGCTGGTCACATCAGCAGCTCTCTGAGCAAATTTTAGCACTTGATATTTGACATCGCGCTGACACCATGATGATCACCAGTGTTGTTTTATATCAGCCATTTAGTTGGTGCAAAAAAAGTTTACAGATGTTTATGTCCTTCATATCAAAGCAGACGGCAAAATATTCAAACATGGTGATTTGTACTGGAAACAATTTAAAGTTAAGGTTATAGCAAGCACTCAAAGGACTGAGAAATTGTAAAACACTCCTTGTGTCTTTCCCATCTGTCGCCTTCTGTTTGCATTTTAACAGATTTTACTTTGAATCAGGTCAGTGGTCCCAACTCACGTTCCTCTGGATGAAGTCCCAGGTCTTCTCTGTGCTAGAGTTGTTCCCAGAATAGTTCTCCAGTACCTCGTCGACAATCTTGGAGATCTCTTCATTTAACTGAAAGAAAACAGGTGAATTTAAAAATCTCCACTTCACCTTGAGACGACAAGAGGCTGTTGTTAACTTGTCTAGTAATATGCTCCTACCTAATGGCCATCAAGGGGGGACACCACTGGTTTTGAAAGAAATCAGGATGTTTCAGTTTTTGAAATTATGGCCCATAACAACAGTTTTTATCCAGGCCAGGCAATTTTAAAAACATTGCATCTCCTTTGGCCTTTCTTTAATGTGCACAAAAAGAGATGTGTAAAAAGGCCATTTTTTACCGATCTAGTTGGGCTACTGTTTGGGCGAGTTAAGTTAACCAGCTGCTGTTTGTGGTTAAAACTTTCTCTTTTAAGAAACCTCGAAACAAATCAGATTTCACAAAATCATGGGATCTTGCAGTGAAGAATTTAGTGACTGTGTGAAATCCAATTTCAACACCACACTCTCCCTCTCTCTCTCTCTCTCTCTCTCTGACAAACAGCTTGGTTGGCTGAGTTCATACAAATCTCTAGAGACCAGACGCAGGAAGTCTGTATATTTGTTAAGCCTTTAAAGCTTCACCTTGAAACTTAGACTGTGTTGGTCTGTGGTGAACATAACCCTGCATATTTGAAATCCAGATTTGCTGTTTTCCCCAAAGAAATGTAGGAAAGAGAGAGCAAGAGAGTCTCTGAGGGACTTTCCTTGAATGTGCGTTTGGCAGAGAGGACAGCAGTTTAGACCTGGGTCCTTCCACCAAATGTTCAGATATAATAAAACAGACCTGTCTGCACCTCCTGCACTCTGCAGAGCTGAGTTTTTTGGAGGTTTCTTTTTTTTTTTTTTTTTTTGGCATTTTATTCTGTTCAGCTGGACCGGTGATGATATGTGACTCCTGCTGGTCTGTGTCAGGAGAAAATCAGAAAAATGCACCAAATACTTTTCTGTTTGGATACATGTACGTGTGTGTTTAACCATGTGGTTGTAAACGTAGCATTAACACCGACAATATCAAGCTGACGTGCGTCTCCTTCTTCACACCCCCCATAAACTAGTTTTGAGTGTAGCACTGAGTCAGCAAATCTAGTTCTTCTCATATAGAGCTGCATTACAGTAATTACACTTGAATTTTAGTCTGTTCTGTAATGATGAGGTACAGCTGAGGAGGATGTGGGCAAGGTGGCCCAGAAATAACGTTCTGATATGTTCCGGCCAAACCGCAATCATGCAACAAGAATCAAGGCTGAGAAATGAAGCTAATGCTGAAATGCTAAAGCCTGCAGTTCCTCCACAGTCCACTACAGTCCAGCTCCAACAGGATTCAGTCCAATAGACTTCCATGTTGAAATGTCCATTTTACAGCAGATATAATCATGTTTACAATCTGTGGTGAACTTTTAAATAACTCCTGGTTGCTCTTTATTAAGGATTTAAGGGTCCTGTTCCCGGCCTGGGGCCTCTCTGTGTGGAGTTTGCATGGTACTCTGGTTTCCTCCCACCGTCCAAAGACATCATGTTTGGGATAAATGGTGACTCTAAATTGTCTGTAGGTCTGAGTGGGAGTGTAATTGGCTGTTTGTCAGTCTGTCTCTGTGTGTTCGCCCTGTGACGGACTGGCGACCTGTCCAGGATGACCCCACCCTCGGGAAGAAGATGAATGAATGAATGAAGAAATTAGAGTGTGGCTTCTTTGAGTGACCAATAGGCGAGCGTACACTTTCCACAAAAGGAATATGCACTAGCCCGACTCCACACACTTCCCCCTGATGTGCTCATTTTTGTGTTAGGAAAGGGTTGGGGGCGGAGTCAGGCACTGCCAAGATCAGTGGAGCAGCTCACTCTGAGCTTCAAAACTGCTCTTAAGAAACCTGAGGGTGGCCTCACAACAGCTACATCTGTTTTTGTGGAGTCTGCAAACACAATACATTAAATGAACAAAAACTTTTCTAAGTCTTTTCATAAATGCACAATTTTACAATAGTTTTGCTCGCTAAAAGAAAAAAAAAAAAAGTGCAGGGACTAAAGCGTGCAACATTATAACAGTCTCGCTTTCTGTTATTTACTGAACGGTTACAGGCAAGTTGTCCAAACCAAGCTGAACTGGAACTTTAACCAAATGAGCGCCCACTGTGACGTCACCCATTGGTTTGCCTCTGTGTTTGTCAGAGTTGACTGGTAGCCTCCTTCAGATATTGGAGCTTTTGGAAAAATCTGTAGTACTTTCAATTCTGCTGATGGCGTGAAAACTATTTTACAAGTCAGAAACTGTTAATAACAGCTACTTTCACGTGGCATGAGGCCTTGTGAGAGGGAAACAGATGTTTTGCATTGGAGTTAATTACTGGCGAGCACATACAGACATCCACAGGAAGCGTTCGTACATTTCTCTGTGAGATATGCTCAAGCTTTCCTCTACTAAAAAACTAGACACAGTTTTAACTACATTATTATACTTGTCAAATCAGTTGGACTGTCTGTTTTGTCGTGTGTCAGTCTCATGGAAACAATCAGCGCTTCCTATCACCAGAAAAAAAAACAAAAAAACAAAACATGTTCATGTCCCCCCCCCCCCCCACATAATGAGCCCTCACCTGACTCGACTCCTTGTGTATCACTGTGAGATATGTTAATGTTTGGTTTTCTTTTTTTTTTTTCTGGCAGTGCGTGTCTGTGACAATCACCAGCCTTCCCTAGAAACAAGGATATCTGTTTTTATTGAGTGAAATTTCCTTTTGTTTGGCAAACAGGGCAGTAAAGTGAACTGGGGGTGGGGGGGGGGGGCGACAGACAGGATGCCACATAGGCATTATACGATGGTTTATTGTTTGGTCACTTCAATCCTTTAAGGATGGGGTTATCAAAGGTCTTATGGATATGGTTCAAGATCCAGTTGTAGCTGACTACCAGTTAAGTGAGGAAAAGGATAAGAGTCCCATGATATGAATTAGTTAGGACTGTGTGACAATGCTGATTATGCTGTTTAACACACAACAGAGTTTAATCTAATGTGGCACAAGGTGTGTTAAATGAAGTAAGTGTGACCTGAAAGAAGTATGTTCACTTCTTATCATTGTTCATCGCTTTTTGTGGAATTTAAATCAGATACTTCAACTGGTTAATTCTTTAAAGACCTTTTAAAGGACATTTCTATGTGGCTGGTTTTGTTTGATATGTTTAATTTAAATTGTTTCATCCCTAATTATTTGTGTTAACATATTTTATTGCCTTACTTTAGTAACAGTCAGATCAGCATAATATTAATGTATGTTTTTAACGTGTCATATAAATTAAGTCATTAATATTATCATCATCATTATTCGGGCAAAAAGAGTTTTGATTGTCATTTCATCAAATCTCCAACACAGTATTATGCTCAAGCTTAGTTCAAAATAAAGCAATTACAATTAAAAGCCTAGAGAGGGGGCTGTATGTTATCTCAGTGCAGGAAATATGTTAAGTTATTGCATTTCACAAACTATGCTGACTATAATGATGCCTCCATTTCCCAAAGAGACGACTAACCCCATGGTGTGTTGCATGCAAGCCCATAACATCAACAACTGAACAACATGTATATGAGGGAACACGTCTTTTGAACAGAATAAACCTCAGGAGAAAGAGGATGCTCCAGTTCTACCTCACATTTGAGCCATCCATCACAGATTGACTCTATGGAGGAGACGTTCAAATTAAAGGACAAAGTGTGACTATCAAACCTGTTCTGTCATTTCACACTGATTAGAAATGAGCGCAAGCCACCTTCAGAGTTCAAATAGGAATGAATACAGAGAAAATGTGAATTCAGATTTTGGCAATGGACAAAAAACCCCTCACCCCTGACTATGCTAACAGTACTTGATAATTATTTTTTTTTTCAAGTTTAAAAACCACGTATGCTTTTTAAAAATAGTTTAAAGTCTTTAAAACGCTGAATAAGTCAAGTTCCTGTTGCTCAATAAGTAGATTTCAGGTCTCAGACTGAACACCAGGGGACGCTGTAACACCAAACGCCATCAGTTTGCTGATGTCACGTGTCCTCAGACACTGTTCTCAGTCACAGTGGTTTACTGGCTGTCAAAGCTGGAATCAGCTTTGATTCGTACCATGTCTGGTACACAGATGTGATGGAGGACTGAAAGAAAGTATTGTCGCTTACCACATTCTTCTTGAAGTGAATGAGGGCCCCGGCTACTATCTGAGCAATGAGGATCAGCACGAGGCAGGTGACGTACTAAGGAGGAGGTGGAGGAGAAAGGTGGTGATGAACATGAAACATTTGTTAACATTTATTGAAATATATTGACTCAGTGCTCGCACATTAACCCTTTATTTAAATATTTAATTAAATAACATAAAACCGGACTACAGAAACTCTCTACAATACAGTTAAAGATCAAAGCCTGTTATCATAATCCATCCTGTTACTTCTGATTTCTCAAAGTGCAAATTTTTTTTACCAGTATTATTAACAAGTAAGAGTTTCAGCACAATCAACACATATTCTTCTTATTGCAGTAAACCAATTCACTGTTTTGTCTGTTTTATCTGTAAAGCAGACATTTTATGCTTCGGTTTTTCAGTATCTAGTATTTCACTGCAACAAATCTGGTTTAGTCTGCTGCTAAAAGTAGTCCCCAGTAATTATTTCCTTCTATTTGACCAAGTTAAAATAAGTCTCCCAAGTAAAAAAAAGTCTTTTATTTTATTATGAGTGAATGTGTTTTTGGCCTGGTGCCAATGGGGCTGGCTTTGGGAAAGACATCTGCTGCTTCACCTACAGAAACCTTGCTGTGGTTTTTACTTCCTCTACATAGTCAAGTTTGATCACCTAGTTTTACTAAAATGGATTTATCGTGAGTTAGCTGTAATAAAAGATGATTCAGAAACAAATGGTGCTTCAGGCCAAGAACGAAGAAGATATTTTTAGTGAAGCTTCTTCTTTTAATACTGAAGACATATAGGTTCAATGATTTTTTTACTTGAAAAAAAAAACAAACAAACAAAAAACAATAACTTAGATAATTATTATTAGTCATATCCTAGAAATTCTTTTTTTTTTTCCCCAAACGTGTTATATTGCACAGTAACACTGGCTTGTTCATCATCATCATCATCATGTACGTCTACAAGAATCTACCCCACTTACACACAGCACTCTCACTCACCAAGCCAAGCAGACAGCGGATCTCATAAATGGCCCCCAAGCAGCCAACAAAGCCCATGAGCATGGAGAAAGCCCCGACTCCAATCAGGATGTAGCAGGCAACTTTAATGGGAACGGAGTTATCTGTCAAAAACGAGCAGACACTAATTAGAATCTGCCGGCAGGTCAAACAGCGCACACACAAAAAAATAGACACAAAGAACTGAAGGGATAAACACAATGCAATGACAGCAAGAACTGTAGAACCGTCATTCCCGAATTTGAATTTTGGGAAGTGAGGAAAGATGGAACTGAGAAACAAACAAAAATCTGAACCTGTGCCCTATCTAAAGCCATCAGGGGGCAACTCCAGGTAACAGAACATTTGTGCCTGGCTGCACGCAACCTTGAGAGATAAGCACTTGAAAATGAAATGAAAATGCACACAGCTACATGATATTAGACAGAAAAAACTCCTGGACTGGTAGACTTAACAGGTCCTCTGGAATTGGTCCAGTGTGAGGGGATAAAGGAAGCAGTTTTCTTTTTGTTTGCCGTGTCATACTTCAAAATTGTCCAACATCCTCCTACATGTCTCATCTCGTCTGAATTCTGAGAAAAACAACTGTTCTGCATCTGGACAGTTCAAAGCTGAACACTGAAGCTAAAGAGCTCCCTCAAAAACCTTTTACCAGGTTATTGCGTGTGAATGGAGTTAACTGGAAAGTACATTTACCTGCAGCCTTAATGAAATAACTTAAAACTTTATTGAGCATTCTCACTGTGAGGTGAAAAATAAGAGGGTCACTTCTGGTTGGCTGAGAAAGATGTTTGAGTTTTTTTTTTTCCAGTAAGTGTTGACAGAATATATGCTACAAACTCCTGAAGAAGAAAGTTGAACTCAGCAGAGCAGAGAATTTAACTGTAGAAATTGAAACCAGACAAACGTGTTATCAAAAACAAAAGAAATTAGAAACAAATGTGTGGTGGCAGAGCTCTACTTATGGTGGTCAGAGTAAGTCTGGAATATTAGCTGAAGATTGACCAAATAAATGAGATTCAAAAGGGTCTTTATCGATGGCACAGAAGAAAAAGAAATGTCATGTCTTAGAATCACAAATCTGTCCATGCTCAAAATCATCTGCTTGTTGTTTGGGTCAAAATGTGAAGCGTCAAACAGAAGAACATGTCGACATGTTGATGACTTCCAGTGCAGATGTTTTAAAGTTTGAAGCCCCCTTGCAGAGTCCTCCAGGCAGGGAAGCATGGGATACCCCAAGAGGGGTGTGTGGGCCAGGGCACACAGCTCCAAACCAGGACAAAGAAAAATGACAGGAATTTATGATGGAGAACTAGGGTGATGAGGGGGAGGGGTGGTGATGCAGGAAATGAAGGCCTGTATGTGTTTGTGTGTTTATGTGCTCAAACACACATGTGCATATGCAAGTGTCAACCTGCGAGGCAACTCGAGACGAACAGCACAGCCCCCTGTGTTTTATGGAGCAAATATCTGTGTGAACAGACTTATTATACACCAAAGGAAGATAATAAATACAAGGAGAGGATTTTTCAAAGCTCACAGTCAGGGTTTCTGCAGTAAACATAAGAAGATTATGTCTAATATTAATACAGAACGATTAAGTAACTCACTGTTAAACAAGCAATAAGAACTACACATCTATGGACCACTGAAGTGACTGTTGAGGTCACTTGTACATAGACAAGACCAAAATCTAACAACTAGATGAAAATCAAAATTAGACTGAGGGGGGAGAGGGGTGGTGAGGCGGGAATGAAGGCTTGTATGTGTTTATTTCCCCTAACACACATGTACATGTGTGAAGTGTCAACGTTAGGCAACACCACAGTGACTAAAGAGGCACAAAGGCACTACAAAGAGGCATAACAAAACTAGACTGACACATTTGCAGTGCCCCCTCCCCTTTAGTAGGAACACTGGTACATATCCCAATGTGCTCTCATGGCTGTAAATGGGGCCTGAACTGTGATCAGTTGCTTCTTTGTCAATGAAAACAGGTCCAGCAGGTGGATTAGCCAGCTTCACTGCAGCTTCCCTGTTCGGGACCACTGAACTTTATTCATCCGATTGTACTGTCAGCATGAAGGCCTCCGAGAAAGCTGCTGAAACCACGAGCTGTCCCTTTAGCTGCGGTCCTGGTTGTCAGACGTTCACTTTGTGAACTGGATCTTGTTTTGCTCTGGTTGTGACCCAGCGCAGCTTTTGTGCAATAAGGTTAGAGCAGCACCAGGCTGATTTCATCGCTCACATGCTGTGCCAGTCAGCTCATCGATTCACCCTTTAAAATCACTGTGATCATCTTTGAGTCCATGACGGACCAACAATCTGGTTCATGAAAAGCACTGAGCGTCAATACGTCCCATTTAGAGGACACACAAAGCTAAACTGTCTGCTGAGCTACAGCCCTCCACGCCGTATGACTGCATCCACAGCCGCCACGAAATCCCTGGACTCACCCTGTGCTCCCTCCACTTGGACAGACCACTGATGTGATGTGCGTTTGTGTGTGTGGTGATGAGTAAGGCGGTGAGCGCACTGGGCTGATGTGATGCATGGTGATGCTAGACGGAGCAGAAAGAGGCCAGTGTCTGAGGGGAGGACACCTGCAGAGGACGACGGACAAATGTCCTCAGTGACTGAGCTGTTCGAGAGCAAGCAGACACACACACACACACACACACACACACACACACACACACGCACACGCACACGCACACACACAGACACACACACTCCATTACACTTGCTCAATGTCTCTCTCTATATTTCAGCATAAGCCCGTCTTTAGCCGCCTCCATTTCGCTGACACTGCTTGTCTCTTTCTCCTGCTCGCTCTGATAAACTGTTTCCACTGTTTCCAGCTCACACAGACAACTTCCAAAGAAGGAAAAGTCTCGAGTTTTTCTTTGATCAAGTAAAATTGCGTGTCAAGAGTCAAGGAATCTAATAATGCAATGTAAAACTTGTAAAAGCTAATCAGATCCAGTTAAATTGATTTTGAAACTACGATAGTTCAGCACACTTCAAGACTACAGTCAGGAGGACCAACAATCTTGGCTCTGGCCAAATAACTTTTCTTTTTTTCTTTTTCTTCATATACACACAGAAGGGAAAAAACAACTATGTGTGGTTTTCTGAGTGTAGCCACATCTTACAGGTTTCCACAGCAGAGTAAAAGCACCTTTAGTCTGTTTTACTGCAGGTTGTATTTATGTACAGACTCTGGATTTTCACAATTTGGATATAAAGCTGCTCATTGGAAACATGTCAAAAGGAGAGAGACAGCGAACTTTGGAAAAAGTAGAAGGAGGAGGAGGAGAATGTGATAATTATTTTACTGTACTGTACTTTAAAAGCGCTTTTTGTGTTGATATCCTCAGAGTGTCAGTCACAATGAGAACATCTGCAGGTTTACGTTTGACATCTAAACCATTGTGGACATAAAGGAGCAGCATTGTTCTAATCGCATGAAGTCAGCTGTCACAGTACCATATCAAAATAAAGTTGGCATTAACATCACAATGTTTGGAAGCTTAGGATAAGGAAATATATTTCATATATTTCATTTCACTTTAACAAGAGGAGTACTTCAGGATCAGGATCAATCATCTCAATAGAATCAAGAGCAGTGGGCACACCTGAACCAGGACTGAAAACTTCTCTCCAATCATGCGGCCGCAGAGGGTGTTCTGGTCATTTTTATGATAAGTAATTTGCCCAAGTTATCCAACTGCAGCTCACAATAGAGAAACTTTTTCTTTCTTGTGTCTGTGGTTTTGGATGGGATATAAAAAGAGCCGGGACAGATTCCTGCATCTGTTTCCTCCAGCCTCTACTTCTTTATGCTTTACTCGTAAACATGAGATTGGTGTCAGCTTTTCTCTGCAACAAAGTCAATAACCAAAGAAGTGTTTACTGTCTGAAGCAATTTATTTTATCTTGAAAGCAGAAGGTGGAAAAGTCCAAAAGGAATGAGACATGGACAGGCAAAGAAAGACAGAAGCTAAGGAAGAAAAGAGAGAAAGATGTGTGGCTGAAAGGAATTTCTTTTTTTTTTTTTTAGTCCAGAACCAGATGAAAAAGGGAGGAAATCTGTTGGATACTTGTGTTCAACTGAGCAGTCTCATATGGTGGAAAAGTTCAGTGAGGACAAGTCACACCTCAACAGGCCTCACTGTGGACTTCATGGGGGTCAAAACTAATAAATGGAGAGAAGGAACATCTGTCATCAGACTCCAGACACCAAACAGCAAAATCCAGTAGCTGATGGGCCTTTTGGACAGATGTGGAGGTAGTCTCCAAGTCTATAAAAGGAAGCCAATGCTGAGGTGATTTAAACCTGCATTTTATCTAATGACCACCAGGGAGCTACTGTACTGTTGTAACAAGAACCTAGATTATATTGTAGCCACGCCCTAATTCATCCCCTGCTTATTGGCCTCTTTCCCTCTAAATGGGACCATGAATTTAAAGATAAAAATCATGTTGTATAAAGAAAACTAAAAACTGAGACCGTAAACTCATCAGGAACATTTTCACATAGACTTCAATACAATCGGACTTCCTTTTACAACCAGTGGAGTCCTGGTGACACCAAAGAAGAAGGAAAAGGGAAATTTACTTTGTAATTTTATTTTGCAGTTTTTCATTATTACATTTTCGTTTAAATGGGAAAAATACATTTAATTAGCTAAATTTATTAATAATCAGTTTGAAATGAATACACCTGGCGTGTTTTAAAAGGGTGTCCTTGATTTTAACACAATAAGAGATACATAAACACACAGAAAGCCTGCAGCCAGAACTTGGCCTGTTTTCAGCCTGTTAATCATTGCTCCATTTGCATTGGCCTACATCAGCTCTACAACTGGATGAGTGTAAAGAGCCCACTGGGGAAAAAAATGTATTGGCCACCTTTCTTGTTTATGCTTTAAGGGTTGTGGCTGGAAAATGGAGCCAGAGAACAGCTCTGTTGCGTGAGCTTAAGATAGGATAAAAACACTTCAGACATACACTGAATCCACACTGCAGCATGGCTGAAAACACAATAAAGAAAAACAGGTGAAATAAAGAAGGAAACGCCAAAAAGAATCACGTTGCAGTCATTGCATATACGCAACTTACTGAGGACGACAAGGAAGCTCTGATTGTCCAAGAGGAGCCACAGTCCAAAGCCCATGATGACGGCCCCGGACAGCTGGAGCACACAAAAAAAAGCACACTGGTCAGATCATATTTCTACACTCTGTAACTCATTAAGATTGTTTGTAAGACAGCATGTGATGCACATCAGTTTGGGTTTTGTTTAGGGCTGCAAACAGAGACTGTAAATAAGGATGGACACATCTTGGCCTAACTCCACCCTCAACTCCATAACTATAGAACGATTAAACTATAATCCTTGATAAAAAGAAAACAAGTGTGTTATATTAAAATTCCCCCAATACAGACATCACAGGAAGATATTAGCTCTAAGGCCCAAAATGGTTGTACCAGGCTGTAAAGTTGGACATTTTAACATGTTAGTCTGTGGGGACTGACACACTGCTGGAGTCAGACTCTCACGGTCTGAAGAAGGGCTGCAGGTTCTGGCACTTTGATGCTTGACTGCAACGAATGATCATTTTTCACTGTAAGTTTATTAATCTAATGACTTGTTTCTCAAGCAATTATTAATAAATATGGCATTGATACTTTAAAATCTGATGACATTTTCCCCAGAGGTCAAGGTGGACTTCAGGGGCTTCACACACTTCACACGTCCTCTACAGTTCTTCATCTTCCAACAGGTAAAATATCCTTCATTGAAGGCAACTGTTCTTAGGAAGTTTCACAAGTCAACATGTTTGTTGTTTGCCAGTGAATAAAATTCCACTGGAATCATGTTTCAGTTGTGTGAATTCACTGCTGGTCTGATTAGGATGAGTGAACCAGTCTGATGTGTGAGGGCATCGACAGGCAGGATGGAGATAGACCACTGAAAAATTACAGCAGTGAAACCTTATAACAAGCTTTTACTGGTGGAAGGACGCCAATTTTCACCATTTTTATTCAAAAATAGACGTGACTGAAAGATCCAGAGCCATGATTTAGTCTTTTGGTTCAAATTAAAGTATGAGCGTCTGTGAAGACAAAACAAAACATACCCATTAATGCTAATTAGCAAACATTAGCAGGTTAACATTTGAGAGTTAGAAGGTGAACATTATACCTCTGTGTGTGCATCATCACCACAACATGAAAACATTAAAAGCTCATTTGATTGGAAATCAGGTCTAGGCTCTATATTAATACTGTAAAAAGTATCATAGCTCTCAGTTTCTGAATACAGACTGAGTGTCTCTCTGGGGAGTGAGTCTTAAAACCAGCTGTCAGGCCTTCTGTAACTTTGTGATGTCACAGCGAGGTAGTTGCCACTCTCACCTGGACCCACAATCCAACTCTGCAGGATTTTGTTTCCCTGACGGTTACCTGAAGCCTAAGTGATGAAAAACAAGACTGAGATGGTATTTAATTATTTTATCTGTCTCGCTGTCTATTTTATTAAATGTTAAACCAGTTAAATGTCTTACAAACCTTATTTTTAATAAGAAGCAGTTTCTGTCATAAAAGCAAATATTTAAAGCGCTATTGATGTGATGCTAAAGTTGCTATCTTCTTTTATATATACACACACTACTTTCCTATTCATTCGAATGAGAAAGTGTGTCCAAACTTTTGACTGGTAGTGTATTTATATATATATATATTCATATAAGTACTTCATATAAGACTTCATATAAAAACTTCCTTCCTGTTAAATAATTTATTTATTTGTCTACCAAGTGTGAGACAATTAAACCAGAGTGTGTATCACTGTGTGCGTTTGTATGAAAAGAAGATGCTCTTAACCTCAGACCACAGATTTAATTTCCTCAGCAGAGGGAGGAAATAACAAAGTGAGAATCACCCTATTAACTTGGCTTCGAGTACGTCTGCTGCAGAGTAATTAAGACTCAGGAACAGGATGCCAACCAAGGGTTGAAATCGAGCTGTTAACTAAACTGAACACTGCAATGATGACGAAAGAAAAGCACCAATACTTAAACCCATTCACCCTTTGTGCTCCTGTTTCCACTTGTGATTCGTCTGCTCTAAGGAACCGACTTTACTTCAAACTTTTGGGTAGTGATTTATAATTCTCTGGGATACATTTTTGCCACCAGCCAAATGTTACTCCACAGCTACTGAGCAGAACTTCAGCATGAATGTGAATAAAGTAAGATAAATTCACAAATATAAGGAACTGATTAAACCGTCTTTACTTGTTTAAGCTGCTGTCGTCAGTATGTCCAAAGCCAAGGAGCTTTTCATTAACCAACTACAGATGATCTTCAGTAGAGTCCAAATGAAACCAGAACAGCCGGTTCCAGATATAAAAATCCTCAATGACCTCTGTCACTGATAAATAGAGATCCTGACCCTGTCTGTCATTGTTGTCACCGATTGCTCTGTATTCGTTTTTTTTTTATTAAGCTATTCATTTCATTTGTTATAAATTAATTTCATGATGCTAAAAGTTCAGAAGATCTTAAAATTAACTGTTAAACCTGAGCATCCTGAGCTCACACATTGATTTAGTTCCTTTTTCTCCCACACTAACAGGACAGGTTTCAGTGCTGAAGAAAACAAAGTTTACCCTCATTTATCACACCACACGGTCTGCACTGATCCATGGCAGATAAAAAGAAACTATGCATCCCAGTAATTCATTCAGAGTGAACTAACCACTGACGATCCTGTAACAACATAGTTCAACAATGAAAACTCCTTTTAAGAGATAAAAGAAAATGAACATTTTTTTTTTTTATTGTTAGTGAGCATTGTGTTAGTATTCATCTAAATTTCCAACCTCTGAGAATACACAGATTCTTTGAAAAAAGAAGTTTTTCTGTTTCTTATGACTATGAAAAATATCTCAAAATCTCAAATAACTTGCTCTTTCTCAGGTTCACAGAATTTCACTCATAAAATAATTCTTAATTATTGTTGTTTTTAAATTGTTAGATTATTAAATTGTTTACGGAGTAGAAAGCTGAAAGCTATGCTGCATATCTAACAATCTTTTATCTCCTTCAAATTTAAAAGTTGTTTTATGTGTACAATTAACTATCTGAACTTGTTGTCTGTCCTGTATGACTTTGTGAGTCTCATTATAATATTAAGAATTTTGTTTTGCAGAGTTGCTGTTTTTCTTGCATTATTGTCTTGCACTGGTTGTGTGTTTTCACTTTGATGTGTCCATGTGCAAAAGAAATGCTGAAAGATGTCACGGCTTTAACCTTGTTTGCCATCCTTGTGTAACTGAATTCAGCGTCCCACATGTGGAGAAACGTTGCAGCATGTTGCAGGGTTGAATTCATCATTTATCTAATCTCACAAATGCTGGTCTTTTTCAGAGAACAGGAAACGCACCGAATACTTACAAAGAAGATGAGGTTGAAGAGGAATAGGAAGTACTTGGTCGCTGTCATGCAGCCTTTCCCCATGGTGCCTTATCTGTAAACAAGACAAAACAACACAACAGTCACAACACAAAGCTATAGCAGGACCACAGAACCAGTGAGATTGTTCTCCATCAGCCTGGTTTAATGAAACATTAGCACAGTGTGAAACCAGATTTGCTTTGGAGATGAGTTTGATGTCAACAAGTGGTGACAGATGCTGGAAGAACCACAGACTCGTGTTGCTAAGCTAGTCTGGATGATCATGACGAGGACTGGGGGGCCCAAATCTCCAGGATTAAACCCGCACAAACCAGTGCAATGAACAGGAGGAGGGGCCATATTCATACTGAGCCCTCGTGCTTTTTAAGGCTCACACACCAACACCCATTTAGACAGACAGGGATTACTGAGAGAAGAATATATTGTACAAACTGCAGCTTAATGTGGTAACAACAGCTGGGTGAAGGTGTGAAGGTTAATTTTTCAGCAAGAATATAAACTCACTTCTGTAGAAAGAAAACAGCTTCAGGCTTTTAATGGAATTACTGAACACAATTTGGGACTTTTCTTTGTGCCTTTCCACCGTCCAAAAACCACCCAGTCTAAAAATTTGTGAGTGATAAAAGCTGCATGGGCTCAGTATATCAGACAGGCTCGATCATTTCTCTGTATTTGTTCAATTATTTTGATACATGGAGTTGTTTAAAAAAGTAAACAACTTCTCCCTATCTTCACATAAACCATGCGACAATGGGTCATCAAAAATCCCATCAAATTAAATGTACACAGCTGAAACCACTTGTTTTCTCTGAAAGTCAAAATCAAGCTCAACGGTGATTTATTATGTGGACTCTCTGTCTCACAATGCTGTCAAATTATATTCACAACACTATATTTCTATCATACAGGTCCCTAATGGCCCCTGAAAATTTATCAAATGGATGATTATCTCTCATTACTCACGCTTTTAAATCGTTATATTGTGCAACAAGAAAAAAGAAAATCACTTTTACAACTTGGATACTACTGATACCATGTGGCGCCCCCCCTTCCCCAAAAAGCACAGAGAGAGAGAAAAAAAAAAGAAGCTGGCTCATATTTACAGTTACTCCACTTGGACGTGAACGCAGCATCTCCCTCTGTCTTTTCCACCACCCTGCATCACGCATCCCTCTTCTCTGTCACAGCTTCTTACTGTCCAATAAATCTATGAGGAACTGGGTGAAATATGGCACCCAGGCTCGATATTTCCTCCCGGCGGTGAGGCCCTGTGGTGTGAGTACTGAGCCTGTGTGTGCGACCCAAATTCCCATCACTGTAAATGGGTTACTGTACCAACACTGTCTGTGCCGGTTTACATGATGATGATGATGATGATGAATGGGGGGGGGGGGCATCTGCTGGGATGACAGAGGATGGAGAATATGCAGTGGGAAAAATATTTTGGCATTTGGGTCTGTAAGCAGAGTGGACTGAAGTCTTAAACAAAACCAGGTTTCAGATCCTGAGAACATCAGAGTTGCAGGAAGGAACCGCCAACTTTACTGGATTTCACTCAGAATTTATTAACCCTTAAATGGTGACTAGATGAGGATTTCAGTGTCAATAAAGCACCAAGGCTGAAATCACAAACTCCAGGTCTCCTTCCAGGGGCCACATCATCGTCATCAACCACAAAGGCCCGACTGCAATGAAACGTTCTGCTTTGGAGGATGGAGGATTATTGCCATATCACCAGGGGTTTCTGCCTTTAGCAGTGCTAAGTGCCTCTCTGTTGCATTGCAACCTTGAGAAAATCTGACATTCTGTCTTTGTTCACCTAAACTAGAAGCTTTAAGGTCCTTTGCGTCTTAAGTGAGGTAATCCCATTTAAAAGTGAAGCTTTAAGCCTCTTTGTTGTTTCTTGCCATCTCGAAGACCACATCCTCTGAAGGACGCTGTGATTTGGAAGTGTGGCCCTTCACTGCCATCACACGCTGCAACGGCTAAACCAGATGAAACAATTTGGTGCCACCAGCTGTGTAGTGTGTACTGCTGTGTCCGATATTGCAAAGCCTTAGGTTTGGTTAAGAGCCACAATTGTAGGAGCCTTTGAAATTGGCATTGTAACCAACTAGCTCCAACTAGCAACCCCACCCCGAAAAAATAAATAAATAAATAAATAAACACTTAAAACAACAACAAAAACAAAGTCCTCCGTCAATTCTGGACTGGAGGTTGTAAACATGACAAAGGCTTTTATGCGCTTCTGGTAGAAGAAAAAAAGTCCTGGAACAAAGGCACATTGTGCTGCAGCTGCTGAATGAAAGTACTCCAGCAGGGATACGCACCATGTTTCAATCAAATTACAGGTCTGAAGTATGCTAAATTGTCTCACTAGTTGAAGACCAAATATAGAAAGATGCTCTCCTGATCTTCCCCTCAGATCGACATACACAATGTGGAGGAGTTTACGAGTCTGAAACTGTCATGCAATGTGCAGCAGAGCACTGAAGCAGTGCGGGGTCGAGTTCTTCCCAGAACAAATTCTGACTCAGTTCACACAGATATTGGATCTGAGTCGACTCCGATCCGCCTCGCCTGTTACAGCGAGCCTCCAATGAGCGAAATATATACAACTGGCCGAGGGTGTGCTGATTCGGAATATGTGAAGGCCACGTGACATTTTCAGAAATGGGAAAGAAAGAAAAGCAGAAAGAAGAAGAAAAGCTTCAGTAAGGCCTGAAAGGGTTAACAGCTAAACATCGGTGTGGGTTTGGTCAGATCACACTCCCCCAACTTAAAACATCTGAAAGAGAAGAATATTTCTATTTTAAATGTACTCCATAGATCTGGATATGAAAAGCATCTCAGGAATCACAATAAGAGCCCATGTCTAATTTTTATCATGTGAATTTATTATTCCTTCAGTGCTTCAGAGAGCAATGAAGCACTGAGGGAATAATAATATTAGAATAATTGCTGTTTTGAAAAAATGATGACATCTCCCTGACAACAGCCACAAAGCAAACTCTTTCCTGATTGGATGACAGCACACTAAAACCCAGAAAACTGGGGAGCAGGTCTTAATAACCGTTAATACGGTGATCAATCTGAATCCTTCACCTTGAGAAGAAGAAACTTCTAACCATATTTCTCTTCTTCTCTAGTTTCATTCATGAAAAACCCAATAACACACATCACTCCTGTGAAAATGATCTCCTTCTTAAGCAGTTTCTATCTATCTGTGAGGACAGAGAAGCTGATGAACGCTCAGTTGCTCATTGCTGCCTCCAGTTTCCTGCTAGAAATCTGTAAAAACATTTCAGACTGCTTTCCTTTCGTCTTTAAGTCTGTCATTGGATTTTAGTGCAAAACTAATAAACCAATAGTTTCAGCTTAGTTTCAAGACACGTCAGTGTTAACAGTCATTAGTCAAGTTGTTGTTTTGTTGCTGTGATAGTTGACCGAGCGTTGGCACTTCTCCTTCAATACGATTTACTTGTTCTTGGGTTTGTACGAGTCAATGAAGCACCTTTTGGTTTGAGCCAACATAAACTGAGTTATAATAAGTTGCAGCTCAGCTGTAACATGAAAAGATGATGCAAGTGTTATTATGGGCTGAAGTGGGGCTGATCCATGTCACTCAATGGAAACATTCATCTGGTTTATGCAACGTCCAGATCTGTAAAACTTTTCTCCATGAGGAGAAAAAAAAGGCAGGCTCAGGCTCTTCTCGCACCTCCCTCTGGAGCTAAGAGTTTGTCCTCCGACGGCGACGGCCCTGAGAGCATCTGCCACTCAGCGTCGGCTCCACGCCGGCTCCACGCCGGCTCCACACCACTCACACAGTCTTTGACTCATGCAGAAATGTGAAGGAGGCGCGTGTGGCAACAATACCTTCTTTTGTTTTCATAAAGAATTCAGAATGTATTTGTATTTTGTATTTGAAATTTAAATTTGATTATTAGGACACCAGAATGAACAAAGACAGTGTTGATGTGTGGAGGGTGCACACACATGTACATGTATGTGTGTGTGTGTGTATATATATATATGATTTCCAATCATTTTGAACTTATTTCTCTTCATTCTTTTGCCTCATATGAAGAGTGCATATTTCTTATATTTAATCCAGCACTTAATGCAGCTGGTCCAGGGCTTTATTCAGACTAAAAGACTCCTGAGTTAAAGGTATTGCCCATCCTTCTTCCAAAAAAACCAAACTGCCCCCCCACTGCTGAGCAGAGCGTCAGACTCCTGAAAACAGATTACAGATCCATATAGCCTGAAGGTAGACGTTAAAGGTCCAAATCCTAGTTTTTACATTCATACAGTGAAAGCGCCATAGGTTTAAGTCCACAGAGAAATGCTCACAGCCAGTATTTAGAAACAGAGCCTTAAAGCTGAGCAGCCTGGGACTTTGTGGTGTCCCACCAAAGTCACTGCCTGAAGTCCCACCCAGAATCTCCACCTGGACCCATCATACAACCTCTCAGCATTTGGTTTCTCCAAGTGTTTACCTAAATCTGCAAAATTTTTACTGAATCAATCAGAAAACAAAGAATCAGAAGGTTGGATCAGATCCTATAACATGTTTTAAAATCATATTTTGGTATTCAACAAGTATAAAAACAAAATAACTTTTTTGTGCCACATTCTGTCTTTATTTCACTAAACAGGCCAGAACAGAAATCACAGACTTACTTTCTGAAGATGACACATGCCCACTACATGCTAATTTGTATTACAATTCATTTAATCATTTCATCATTCAGTCAGACCAAAATACACACACACACGAGATATATGCAAGTCCTCATCCTCCCCAGCTGAACAGCAGCCTCACCACCTACCACCCCACCTGTGAGGAGCTTACAGACAGTTTTCTTTAAAGAGACAAAAGGAAGGAAACTTGACACAGAAATTCGACCCGGCCATACGTTTCCCCAGCACAATAAAAGCTGACAAGGCTGTTTGAAAGACACCCCTTTCCTCATGGTGCGACGTCGTCCTCAGAGACACCCGACCCAACCCAATCCTACCTGCCTTCAGACTACATTAAAACCATCCTGACCTCCAGGAGCAGATCCACACCTTGTGGAGAGTAACTCAAACTGGCAACGCATGTGAACACAGTGATACAACCAAACACAGCAAACTATTCAACACAATCTCTATCGACAAGCAGATCAGAACTGCTGCTAATATTTTAATATCTAATAAGCAAACTATTTTTTCTTGGGCATAAAAAAAAAAAAAAAAATTGAAAAGTGCCTCTTTCTGAAAATACCTAAAATATCCAAATTACTGTAAACAAAATAATACAAATAAATATTTTAACTGAACAAATCTGAGCAACCTTTGAATTTTTGTAGTTTTATTTTAAAGTTGCCATCAACTACTGTCAGCTCAAAGTTAGATGACCTGAAACAGCCCACAGTGGTCAGTCCTGCGCTGTGAGAGGACCCTTTGACCGCCTCCTCACACAGCTCATCTTCTGTTTAACAAGAGGAGCAGCAACAAGGCGGTGATGTTGAATAAGCAAACATTCAGCATTTTGTAGGTTTTCCTGACCATTTAGCAGCAAACTCTGCATGAGGGAGTCTGCCAGCTGCCAGCTCTGCAGAGGACCAGACCGCAGGAAAAAGTTCACAGACCCATCAGGGGTCCATACAGGTCCACAGAAAGCACAACCATTAGGAATTTCTGGAACTTTGCAATGTCACAACAAAGCAGTCGCTTAAAATCTGCTCATTTTTATTCAGTCATTCATTCGGAAAACAAACCAGAAAATCTAAAAACAAGAAAAACTAACTAAGCAAGCCTCAGTTTTGCTGCACGGCTGTCTGTCTCACTGCAGTCATGTGACCCAGACAGTTACAAGAAAAGAGAAAAGGTTAAAAAATATTCTTCTTTCCGAACTATTTCCCCTGAACCATAATGAACAACACGGGGTCAGACAGAGATGAGTTGCAGAGCCAGTTTTTTTTAACATAACTTTGTGATATCGCAGCATACCCATCATTATCCACAGCCACACCCCAAAGCCCACTGCAACTTTCAACATTGCAGGATTTTGTGTCTGAGTGTTTACCTGGCATTCTTATTGGCTCACTCAGACAACAGTCAGCCAATCGGAAGAGAGGATCTGAGCCTCTGTTCTGATGGGCTGACCGACCTGTCGCTACTCAAACTCCAGACAGAAGACGTAAAACTACACTGAGATGTTTTTGGTTCTTCTTCAACAAACAAAAATAAAAGTTTTTTTCTTCTGAACATCAACACTTTGGTTAAAGTTAGAAAATCCAACTTTTTTAAAAGAGAGTGAATGTTTCACAGAAATGAGAGCTACTTGTGAGACTCGCCCACAGTGATGAGTCATGAGTCGATAACCTGGTATACCCTGTTTAGTGGAATTGCCCTGAAGGTGATTATAGGTTTAATAAGGTCTGAACCGCACAAGCAGCTCACATTTCTGATACACAAAAAAACAACAGGCAGAGGTTTGCTCTCTTAGTGTGGGCTGTTGTTAAAACACCTTTCTCCATCAAATCAAACCTTCTTGGACTAAACTTTAAGTTAAATAGTGGAACTTCTTAAAATGTTGATGGGCTCCTTGTGCCATGCACAACCTTGAATTCCTTCAAAGCTGCAGTGATTAGTTCACTGGCAGCACTCTTTTGATTATGGTAGCCAACTAAATATTTGCCTGTTCATCTTTCTCAGACGGGGATTTTCTGCTTTGCTTCATCAGAATCAATTTCGTTGCATTGCTCATAAAAAGAATTGCTAATACTGAAAATAATCAATCCGTAAAGCCTGGGCAGACATTTTCTTGCTGAGAGATACAGAGCTGTAATGATGGCAGTGATGTGTTTGAGTGTAAGAGAAAGATGAATGATTTCTTTTTTTACTTAATTCTCAATGTGGGAGTGAGCACTCAAGTCTTAGTCTAAATAAGAGGGAGATTGGACTGACACCTACACCCTCCTGCCCTGTCACACAATGGAGCTGTCTGGGAGGCACACAAACTGGTTTTGCCACAGAGTAGTCAAACGTGTAATTAATGGTGGGAGGGGTTCACACTACATTAGGATGGCTCAGTAACTTTGCTTCAAAAGGACCCATATTTTACACTCTTGTGTGATATGCATTGTGTTAATGTCTATAGCAAGATATATTTGTGTTTTAAGAACCAAAAGCCAACTCGCTGAGGTTTCATCTCCTCTCTCAGGATTCCCTCTGGAGGTCAGTTACAAGTCAGTCAGCCAGTCAGAGAAGAGGAGCTGAACCAAACAATACTGATCCCCTTCTGGCATGATCCCCAATAACAGATTTCAGCTAAACACTCTGTGATGGCGACCTGTCCAGGGTGTCCTGCGCCCTCGCCCAACGTGAGCTGGGACTGGTTCCAGCACACCCCCACAACCCGGAAACAGGTAAACGGTAGAAGATGAATGAATGAAAGTGAAACACTCACAGAAACCAAATCCTGCAAGGTTGGACACTAGATCAAGGTGTACTGTGCTTAGGGGCATATAGAGATCGACCTTTAGACCATATCGATAGGCGAAGAGAAAAATCTGATTAATGGATTTTATCTTAAAAGGCAGGTAGACAGAATATGAGCAGCCTTCTTTCTCCTCATCATCCTAGGTGAAATCCACCAATCAGAAAATCCTGCAGGTAGGAGGTTTTAAATTTCGGTAATATGGACCTTTAACATCCACCTTAAGACCTCAGGGACTTTTAACAGTTGTTGCATCAGAGCAGAATCACGTTAAACATCTCTGCTAGCTGCAGGACTCTTGACAGCATTCAGAATGCAACCAAACTGGTCCAGAGCTCGTGGAGCCAACTCTGAAAACATTCTCTGGGCTTGTCTGACGACTGTCCAAACCCTCAGCACAGACAAGGCTAACAGCATAATCCATTCAACAAGACACCGTTTTCTGTTCCCAGAGTATGGAAAGGTAATTAAGGTCATGCTGGAGGGAAAGCAGGCCTGCAGTTGAACTGATTTACTACCTCACATGTTGAGGAAACGACAGAAGAGCTCATGGGAGGAGGAGGGTGGTGTCGAAATATTGACTAAGCGTTGATGCCACCATGCACAAAAAACACTGACCCACATTTCCATGTGTGGCACAGACCAGGCTACAAAAGGGGAGCAGCCAAGTCGATCATCCTGCTGAAGAGCTGGCTGATGAAGTTTGAAATTTCAGAGATAGGTCGGTCAATGAGGGAGAGTCGGTCAACCGTTAGATAACTGGCTAAAAGAAAAATGTATTATCTGCTACCTCCACGGCAGAGAGCTCAACACACTGGAGGTTAAAACTGGGGCTGCACAGTGAATCAAAATATAACTGAAACTGCATTACAGCCAAACGCGATTAAAGGAAATTAAAGCAGCTGGACTTTTTTGGGAAAAATGTGAAATGTGTCACAACATTTCTGTGCATTGTTAGCATCATAAATGTTGTGGTGCTACAGAGATGCCTCAGCCTACAAATCAAATTCTCCATACATGCTGCAATATACTGCAATATGTTGTTTGTCTTTTCGATATCATGCAGCACACAACACAACTAGAGTTATAATGATTACTCAATTTTTTTTTATGAAAAAAGTGCCCTAATAGAGTAGAGAAAACTGCCATTTCCTTTATTACCTTATTTTCTCTGCATACATTTCCAGTTTCATATGATCTTGATTGTCAAAACAACTTTTGAGCAAATATGCTGGAGGTCAGGGGAACATGTGGAGGGTTTTAATGTCTGCTGATGATCTGAGTTAGTGATTCAGATTCACATTCGGCAGAAGAAGTCACAGCCCACAAACATGTGAAACTAGACGCTGCTTTGTTTAACAAGCACAGGAAAAAGTTTGAATACCACTTCAGATGTTTTCACGTCGTCATGGCAGTAAAATCCCTCAATCTTTGAGGCACGGAAAAGGTCAGATATATCATTTAAACATTGAGAATGGACTGAATCAGACTGCAGAAACTGTGATCCCTCTGAAAACTGCGTCTACTCCTCCTGTGCAAAGTGACACAGCTGCAGCGAGCTCCATGTTTTTGTATTCCTGCAAATCTGACTGAGTGTTTCTGTTCCTAAACTTCAAATAAGTTCTGAGTTTCCAGCAGAAGAAACTTCTGCCAAACTCTCGATCCCTTTCGTTGAAAACCCCCATAAAGCATGAATGTGAGCTGTCTGGTGAGACCATTTCAGTCTAACTTTACTGTCTCAAACAGTGACGCTCCGGTGTCAGATCCATAAATCATCCACAGGCGCCACATCACCGTCCTCACTTCATCAGAACCTGAGGCGGACCGTCCGTCCGATCAGCCGGGCGAACACGCTGCCTCGTGACGGAGGACTTCCAGTCTGCGTCTCTTACCTGTCGATCGGCGCGGACACAAAGTGCGGCGGGCTGTGCGGGCTGTGCGGGCTGTGCGGGTCGTGTGTGCGCTGCGGGCGGACTCCTGCTCGGACTGACGGACTGAGCTCCGGCTGGACGAGCTCCACAAAGCGGCGGCGGCGGCGGGGAGGCTCCTCAGCTCTGCCCCCCCGCCCCGTGGCAGATATGGGAACTGCCCCCACGGTGGGCAATAAAGCCATCACAGCAGCTGAAAAACGCCCGTAAATATACACTACATCCAAAACGTGCACCGATTCTCAACCAAAAACACATCAAAGCACTTTTATTTGCGCCTTCACGCTAAATAAGTGGATTTAGGACCATCAGCCTCGTTTGGGGAATCACTGGCTGAGTTCATCTTCACAAACCTGACCTGGTAATGTTTGTTTGTGAAATAAATATAACAGCCGCTCATCCTGGACGGTCTTAGTGGCCTCCATGCTTCTTCTGCTAAATGTGAGTTTTCTTAGCTGCTGGACTAAAAGTAAAAGTAAAAGTAATCAACCCAAACTTTATTTGTATGTCATATGTATTTCAGTATTTGGGGGAAAAGTGGCATTTAAACAACTAGAAGGCAAACGGTAACATTCAGACATACACAGAATAAACACAAATGGTGAATAGACTGGAAACAGGGGGGGCTGTTTGACAGTAGCTCATGTTTTTCATCTGAGCACAAATAGTAAAGTAAATATAACCCCTAACCCATCCAGGAAGAGAGGCTGAAGAGACACGTTATATTTATTGCTCAAGTCTTTAACAGAATAAAAGACTTAATACGTTTGAGACTAATGCACAGAGTAGATACAGACAGTGAAAAGGTGCTGATGCAAATCACAATCAAACACTTTGTTAATCTCTGGAGGGAAACCTGTAATAAGGATTAGACCATTAAAACATTTTGAATGGAAAAAAACTCAAAGCACTACAGTCCAAAGGATTGTTTTCATTTGTTAACAATGCATATATACGGTTATATTTATATGTTTGCTTATAAATAGAAGTACAGATTAACATTAAACAAGTTTGAGCCTATTCTGGGGAAGTTGTCCAAGACAGGATTTGCTTATCTTTAAAATATAAGCATACATATAAATACATATTTGCATTGGTAGAGAATATATACACATTCCTTTCCCATGCAAATGCGTCAATACTTCATAGATTTCAAATGATAAACATGTGAAAAAGTGAATTCTGTCATTTTTTGTGTCACAAATTCATTCTTTAGATGTATATAATCACATTTACATATCAGCACATGATGGTATGCTTATGAGCTCCTATTGCGATTTTTCATTTGACAAATAATTATTTTGAACATTTTACTGCAGTCTTTACTTTTAAATCTCTTTCAACTCTGAATTAGTTTCTCGGGTTGGGAAATAATTAAAACCTTTCAGCCTAAAAGTAGTAAAACTTAAGAGTTGGACAACATTGTAGCCTATTAAAGAAGCACACCTTCATTTTTAAACCAACTGTTGTGAACAGGCTACTAAAGAGATATGAAACATCAGAAGTTATGGTACATTTCCAGACAGTGGTATTATCTCTGCATCTCACCAGTCAGTCCTAACTGACCTGTCTGGATAGAAGGGGGGTGGTGAGGTCAGGGTCAGTCCATGAGAACAATGCTCCTCCACACAGCACACTCAGTGCAGGGTGAGAGTACATGAGCTGCCTTTATAAATGATGTCATTCTACAGCTGCAAACGTCAGACACTGTCTTTACAGAGCTAAATGTCCAATTGTTTTAACGTAATGAGCAACATTCAGGCGTCAAATGACACAAGGGCCTGGAAATACGTCAGTTGCCAGAGCCTTGGACTTCAAATGGTTTTATAAAACAGATGACTGATGCGCAGGATTAATGACACGATTAGCTGCTGACCTCAGCCAGGATTTCTTTTCCTCACTGGGTTGACATGCCATAGTGGTCTGATCTGGTTTTAACACACCCATGAATGTGTTAGCCCAAGTACACTTTCAAAGGCATGAAGACGGGGCACGGCCAAAAAAAAAAAAAAAAAAAAAAGTTATAGGGAAATGTCTGACAACAGTGCACTCAAATAGTCAATACATTATCAAATCAGTCTTGTCCCAGCACTGATTCCAAGTATTCATAATGCACTGACTGAGGTTTATTTATATTAAAAAAAAAAAAAAAAAAAAAAAAAAAAAGTACAAAATTATTGGATTAAAAAATTTTTAAAGCAGTTTATTGAACACAGGTTGTGATCACATTAAAAATAAAGTGCAAGTGAAAAGTCCACTGATGAAACAGACGCTCGCCTCAAGAGTTGTTGAGCAGAGCAGCTGCCATGTTCCTGATGAGTGGAGACTGCAGCTGAGGGATGAGGCTGATCTTCATCAGTTTGCTGCTGGAGTACTTGTTCTTGACAGCCTGTGGAGAAACACAGCTGTTAACTTTAGTCATTCTTTATACAGACAGACACTCTGCTGTTTCACTCACCTGGAACTTTGTTCTCCCTTCGGTCACGGTCACCACGTTTTTGGCAATGTGCTGCATGATGGGCTTGAGGTGAGCCTCGTCGTAGGTAGAGTAGTGCTGCTGTGTCGGAGACTGAGGAGCACAACAGGCCCACAGTTTGGTTACAGCAGCAGAGATAAAGTCTAAAGACTGAACCAGGTTCTGAAAGTCCACACTCACCCAGGGCAGCCCCTCCAGCAGCAGCTGAGCAAGACACAGCGAGGCAGCAGCGACCTCAGAGGGCCGATAGTGCACCATGTCGTAGTCAAGGATGGTCAGCTCCATCAAGTACTTGGCCAGTGTGTGTCTCTCTACATCAGACTGAAAAACATCCACAACACACTGAGAACTCTGCTGCCTTTACACCCCAACCAGGTGAAGTCCTGATGTTGGTGCTGCACTTTGGGACACCAATAAGCACAGGTTCCATTAACAGTCAAACAGCAATACAATGCTGATTAGTATGAGCAGGCCTGCTCTGTTAAATGCTGTTCATTTCTAAGTCTGTATCTTTTCTGCACTTTGGCCAACTCCTGCTGTGTTTATTTAAAAAAAAAAAAAACAAAACAAAAAAAACACTACAGTTTTAGGTGGTTTACTTCATTAGTTGACACCAGTCATGCTAAACTCACATTAGCCACTTTTGACGCCCGTCTGAGGAAGTGCAGTGGGAGAGGACGTCCCAACTGAAACTTGAGCGTCTCCAGGACCATCTGCTCCATCTGCAGAATCTGAGACTTTGTAAAAGCGTTGTCAGTGATGTAGGCGAAGTCCCCGACCTCGGGAGCATACATCTCCTCATATTTACAGGCTACCAGCATAGAGGTCACACCAACAAGCTGCAGCTTCCTACGAGACACTGGCTGCACCTGAGAGGATGCAGGAAAGGTTACTTTACAGTCCAGACCACGTTAACAGTTATAGTTAAGTCTTTTCCTGTGACAATTGTTGGCAGTGACACCCATCTCTGGAGTTTAGCAGGAAGTTAACTTCCATTACTGTAGGAAATCCTTTCGGTCATTTATTTGAACAAGCTCACTGAGTGGCAGCCACTATAATCTGAGTTTAATCCAACATTCAAACGATTAGACAAGTCTTGAAAGAAAACTGGCAAATATTTTTGTACAATGAGGAAACTACTGCGAGTCCGACCTGTAGAAAACGATCCAAGATGGCAACTGTGAGGAACAGAGTCTCCTGCAGCAGCTGGAACCTGGAGTGAACCTGGACCAGCCAGTCGACCAGGAGAGCTCGCATGCGTTCCGTGATTTCATAACCTTTCATGTAGTTGGCTTTTACCGACTGCTGCAGCTGTGGAGACAAACAGCGTTACCCAACAAGGCGGGAGATGAGCAGCAGGTTTTCCAGAGGGGGGAACACACTCACCTCCAGCATGTGCAGGTACTTGTAGATATCTTTGACGTATTCTGAGCAGAGCTGTGGCTGGTCCGAGTCCTGCTCGTCCACGTCCTGCACGCTGAGCAGGACGTCAGAGAACGCCTGGCACAGCTGGTCCTCCTTCATGGAGACGTCAGCTGGCTCCTCTGAAACTGAAGGGACGGGATCTGCAGCTGCCTGGAGCTGCATCAGCGGAGGAACCACCGGAGCGGGTTTGGCTTTGGTTGGTGCTTTGGCTGCTCCCCTCCTCTGAGGAAACAAGCGAGCAGCAGAGAGGGAAACGGCCTCTCAGTCACGATGAGAGTGGAGGACGTTGGATTAGTTTCCTTCACTACAGTTCGGCTCCGCCATGTTACCTTCGTGTTGACCGCTCCGGGGCAGTTGGTGATCTCTCCGAGGGCCGCTCTCCTCTGACCGGCTGCTCTCCCCATCTTCCCCGGGTTCACTGCGGCTGTCCGCTGCTACAGGAGGAGGAAATAAAACCGGGAGGACATTTAACAGACAGGAAGTAGACGGTGACCGGCAGAGACCTTCTCCAACAACTAGCCGCTAAACTCAGCTCACTCACCGCAGCTCCGACTTCAACAGACGACATGTTGAACCGGAACACAGAGAACCGACCGGGATTTAGTCCGACAAACTACAGACGGGATTTAGTCCGACAAACTACAGACGGGATTCAGTCCGACAAACTACAGACGGGATTCAGTCCGACAAACTACCGACACTAGCAGGTAAACAACAACCCAACGAGCTGCTTTCAAATAGCGCTCCCTCGATTCTGATTGGGCACAGCTTTGGTGGGACGCTCCTGATTGGCTGAGAATGTCAGGTGGTATAAGTTACATTTAAAATCAGAAAAAACACGTTAGACTGAACTATCGGTTACTATGGCAATACGAAAGACCAATTACCTTGGATTGTATTGGAGAATGAACATTTCAGCTATAATAACTTGTTTCTTTTAATATTGTTTCATTCATTACTCTGTAGAATGCAAATAAAAATTTTTATATTTTTTGCTTTGAGTTGTGTTGTGTTTACTGGCCACCTGTCCAGGGTGACCCCGCCCCTCGCCCAATGTGAGCTGGGATTGGCCCCAGCAGCCCCGCGACCCGGAAATGGAAAAAACGGTAGAAGATGGATGTGTTTACTGAATTTAGTATAAAGCCAAGATTTTCTTAAAACCAAAAGTATTTAGTCCTTGAACAATTCTAATTTTTTGCCTGCAAAAAGAATTTAAATGACTCAGTCTGTGATTTTCTGTATTTTTCTTATAGACAACAGATCTCCTGGAAAGACTGACAACATCACAGAAAGTCTACCACTGGCTGCTGGCGTATGAATCCCAGCCTGATATATCTTATTCCCCTGATCCCTGGAGGCTCATTCATTGTTCAAACACAATAGTCACATTGTTGTACTGGGCCACATGTTCCTTTATCACTATGCACAATCTGACTGTAGTCACACAATATCTTTCCATCCCAAACGTTCACTGTTCTAAGGGTCCATCCATTCTACAGGTAGACCAAGTAGTCTTTGATTACAGATCAGGACTGGGTTCTATATTATATTGTATTATCCTGTGCAAGTATCAAAATCCTCAGACCACATAGAAATGCTCTGTCTGGATTCAGAAACGGAGTCTTAAAAGTTAGACCCAACCTCAATCAAACCCCGAAGCTCCACCCAGCTGGATCCATAATCCAACTTCACAGGATTAGGTCTCTGATGGTCTACCAGAAATCTGCTTTATTTTTTATTCAACAGTCAATCAGTCAGGAGAGAGACTCAGGTCGCCTGACCTCTTGTTACTAGAGAGCCAGTGATGAGCCAGAGAGGGGATGTAAAACTACACTGAGATTTTTTTTTGGTTCTTAAAATGACAAAATTATTTTCCTAAGGAAACCAACACTTCGGACAAAACACTTGCAAAGTGCAAAATATGGTGCCTTTAAACACTGGGCCTTCGGGCAAATCTTATGTACTCAGAGCTTCAACGAGATGGGGCAAAGGCTATTTTTTGTTAGTTTTTTGTTTTGGTCCAGTAATGGAATTTGTGAATAATATGTAGAGTTCTCTCCATAAGATACCTCAGCATCAGCATAAGTTTTTTTGCACTGCGATTTCAATGCAAGATCAGCCGTGTCCCAAATCCACACTACGCACAAATTCTGAGCAGAAAAAGAGCCAAAAGGAAGTAAACGCAAACTGGACATGTGAACTAACAACTTGACAGCTTGATTAATACAAGCACAATGCACAAAGACAACAAAAAAGGGGTCCTGACTGTGATAATACTTGCATTTTTATATAATCTCCTAACAGATTATTAAAATTATTTTTGTCTTTGTTACTCTTTATTAGTATGTAATATGGATTTGGTGCACGACTCAGTATTCATTTAAAAAACAGACTTTCACATTAAAACCTCAAATCTCAGAACAGTCTCAGGAAACAAGAATCACAAAGAAACTTTATATAGTTTTCAAGTATTCAAAACTGTTAAATAAGTACAAGATGTGTTCACATGATTTACATATTGGACAATATATGCACTGCCCATTTTTAATTCTCTTTACATGTTTCCAACTACCCACGCAACACGCTAAAATGTCCGCAAACTATTCACATTTGTTTTACCTTTTTTTTTTTTTTTTTTTATCATTTTGGGAATCTTGACAGCTGTCTATTGGACAAAGACCACACAGACGGTACACCTGGAACAGTTTACAGTGTAGGATGGAGACGTCAGACAAAGGGAGGGGGGGCATACCGAGCCAGGTTCTGAACGGTGATTAGCTGCTGGTGATATGAACAGTACATATTAACACAGGAAAAGTGGGTTAACATTCAATCTCTGTTGATCCCTTTTGTCTGTTGGGCAGTTCATTAATTTCAACACAACAAACATAAAATAATATACAGAAGGACTGACAGCAGGTGGACTCATGTTGAATTGTGTGAGCATGTGGGGGGTGATGGCTTCACCTTCTCACTCCTCATTGATTATTCATGCTACAAATTTGGTCTAAATGTGTCAAAAAATCTCTTTGTTAAGGCACCTAACGCAGTTTGATCTTTTTTTTTTTTTCTTGTTTTAACAATTTTACAAACTAAAAACTAAAATTATTCTTAGTCTTGCAAAGAACTAATAAAAATGCGTGTTCCTGATGTAAAAGATAGATTTTTACAGCGTTTGGGTCATTTTAAATAAATGTTGCCACCATGTACAAATACACACGACAGAAATTCAAGCAGAGTATTGAAATTAAAAAAAAAAAAAAAAATAGCACCACAGAGAAATGAATACATGAGTGTATTATTAATGAGAATGTTTAAGAAAATAGGAGTTCCCTCCTAAAACTCTAGTGTTTATGGACATCTGCAAACTTTAGTGCTGCATTTGGCAATAATTTTTTCCTTGTTGCTTGATCAATTTGTCATTTTTGTGAAAACTGAAAAACACACGTCAAATATCCAAAAAACAAATCAAGGTGGCATCTTTAAAAGTCTTGTTTTGTGTGGTTAATCAAAGCATAATGGGCTGCCGTATATAAAAGGAAAGTGCAAAAATTATTTCTATGCCGGTAGCTAAAAACAAAGACGCTTGACATGTTGTCATAAAGAAATGGCATAGAACAACTAATATATCATTACTTTACTGCTGACCAAAGAAATGACTTATCATCCAATCATTGCAGCTGTAGTTCACATAGCTTTCAGATGTTGTCAGATGTTGGACATGAGCCAGTCTTTCTGTACATTACTTTGAGAGATGTAAAACGCATATAGGTAGCCTTTATATGTGCATTTTGTTCATGTTCTCAGTTGTTTACCAGGGTTGAACTGTGTGCCATGTTACCATTATACAGTAGCTACCCAAACACAAAAAATGGTCCATTTCAATTCCATCACTCTGGCAATTATAAAACATTGTGTGCTTTCATTTCTTGGAATTCAGGAGTTTATTTACAGCACTCTGGACAAATACTGGGAGCCCATACTGGAAAATAACTGAGGGTCCTTTCATATTAATGCAAAACTGAATACACACTGTAGATCACCATGCATATTGTAACTGCTCAAAATTCAGCCTGACTGTGGATGTATTTGGTAAATAATATGGGAAAAAAAAACAAAAAAACAAAACCCAAAACCAGTAAATCCTCTTTGAAAAACTCTTTCATTATATGATATGACTCTACAGCAACACATAATTAACATGTGCAGGAAATAAGGCTGGGAAGTAAATTAATTACTGAAATTCAAGTGGTTGTCTACCTGGAAAACTACTAGGATAATGAGAACATGGCACTTGGATCCAAATGAGCTGACTGACTGATCTTATAATGCCTCTGGACCAACCACACCATACTGCACATTCAGCATGGTTTGCCACACAGAAGTTACAAACTACGAGACAAAAATCAAAAGTTCAATAAAAACCTGCCTATGAGACAGAGGGGAAAGTCACCATACTGTACACTTTCTACAATATTCATGTCCATTACGAATATAACAAGTGCATTCACTAAAAGGAAGAGTTGAACATAAAACAAATTCTTGTTTTTCCACTTAGGACCAGAATAAATGATTTGGAAAGAATAAGATGATGCCCGATGAGTGAACTTTTACTTAATGCATGAAATTTGTCTTAGTAAGAGCTAAAATTAGACTTATGGATGAACACAACTGAAGTGAATAACAAGAGATTTGTTTTAGGTTTAACAGCACCCTCTAGTAAGGTTCATTCAGGTTCTTACATTTTCAGCAATTTTTTTGTTGTTTTTAAATTACTGTACTTCTTTAACATCAACACAACAGTTGATCAGTGAGTCATTTTTATATATACAGAGGGAAAGGTGGAAGTGATGAGCTCCACAGCTTATGCATTGAGCCTCAGAGACTGATCCTCTCTCCTCCTGGAGGAGATATCGATGTCTATGGAGTCTTTACCCACAATGAGCCGCAGCCGCTTTGCTGGAGGAAGTGGAATGAAATCGTCTTCAAACTCATTGTCGAAGTAGTCATCATCATCCTCCCCTTCCTCATTGTTGTCCTCTTCAGATGAGGGGTCTGCCAGGACCTTTTGGGTCCGATGTCCGCCATTCCTAGCCTCCAGACTCTGACCCACATCCCCATTGTAGGACATTTGTTCTGCCTTTGTCTGGGTTATTCTCCGTGCATCATCCTCTCGCTTCAGCTGGATCTTCAGCTTGGTGGAGTTGTGGACCACAGGAGCAAAGCCATTATTCAGTTTGGCTATGTATGAGCTGCCTTTGTCCTTATCGTGGTCTTTGCTGAACTTGATACTAATTTTGCTGGAAGAGGCTGAGTTGACCGTAGAGGCAGAAAGGTTGGAGGAGCCAACGGCATCCTTAGCGTCATTGGTCTTGCTACTGCTGCTGTCCCTCCGCCGGCGGAGTGTCAGTTTGGGTATGCCTGTATTGTTTTCCAGGATCAGCTGGGCGTCGTATCGGGTAATCTGACGTTTCTTCTTCCCCTTGTCCTGCGATCGGCAGCCACTCTTACCTTTGTCCCTGCGGAGGGATTTTCTGCCATTGGCAACCCCGTTGTAGTCTCTGTGTCGGTCAGTGAAGCTCAACAGCATGCTGCCACAGTCTGAAAAGTTAGTGGTGTGGCCAGCAGCCACCGGCATGAACGACTCACCATACGAGTCCTCACGTTTAATTGTCCGGTCGGTCCTGAGCCGTGTCAGCCGTTTCCGCCTGGTACAGGAGCCTCTTCTAGCGTAGCCAGTGTCTAATTCTGGCTGCTCCAGTCCCACTCCATGATGGAGATACTCCTCCATGTCAGCCGGCTCTGTTTTAATGACCACTCCACCAGGGACTGGGCTCAAGCCGTCCATAGCACTAGCCTCCAGTTTAACACCAGCTGCCGTTTCCTGGGCTTTCCCAAGGGTCCTTGTGGACCTGCGAGTTCTATACGTCGAACATTGGCGACTCTCATCACTTTGCACAACTGGTAGATTGCCATTTTCCTTGGCAGCATGACGGGTAAGGCAGCCCCGCTGGCCTAGTGTCTGCTGCACCAGCTCCTGTCCATCCTTTTCCTTTTTGACAGTGACACCTTTACACAATGACACCTTTGAGTCCCTGAGACCCAGCTGACAAGTCTCTCCTTTGGGCAACGCCTTGGGTTCTGCACCCCTCCTGCGGCACCGCAACTGGACTTTACTTAGTGAAGGCTTGGATTGGGATTTTAGTCTCTTTGGTACCCTGTTATTGTTTACACGACCTTGTTTTGAACATGAGGTAGTAAGGGCTCTTGACAAAGTCTGTCTGGTTTGAGTCCTGCTTTTATACTTCAGGCCAGATGATGAGGATGTTCTTTTTCTGGCAGCTGGAGAGAAGACGTAAAATGTTTTGCATTAATAATGTCAGAACTGTGCCTACACATACATTTTTTGGGTGTGTTTTCCTCATAATAACATATACTAAAAATGACATGGAAATATTTACATACTGCAAGAATGCCTCACATTAAACTTTACCAGATTGCCCTGTCACAAGGGATTTCTCCTCCATGGAGTTTTGGATCTGTACCTTTCCAGTATCTATGGCAGCAACATGAAAACACACATACAGTCTCGGGGAGACTTACATTGATGTGTTTTTGGCATTTCCTGAGAGTCTACATCAGTGTGGGAGCCTACAGAGTGACTGTCTGAGCTCCTGTTTCCTTCCCCCAGCTTCTTCAGTCTGTTTAGACGCTTGTCCGTCTCTCGCAACCCGTACTTGCTGTTGATCACCGGTACTTCCGCTGGCAGTCCAGCCTTGGATTTGAAAGCACCTGTACCTCGTCTACTCAAGGCGGGGGAAGAAAAAAAAAAAAAAAAAAGTACATTTAATGTCATCACTTAAGTAATATATTGCTTTACTGCGGGGTTGGAATAATTAGTAAGGGTTAGGGTTAGCAGCACAATTTCCTGTCTTGGCTCAGAAATGTTAGGGTTTTTCATGTTTTAATCACACATAAGATGTTAAACATGTCAGTAAAGTGTCTTAACGTTTTGCCCCAAATCCTTTCTGACATCGCTTTGTTTTAAGGAAGTTAGCTTTCTAATTAAAAGAAATCAGCATAATTAATTGGTAAATAATGAAAACGCCCATCAGTAGCAGCCTTAACATGTAGCCTGTGAATAAATATTTACTATCCACTTCATACTGCATCAATATATAAAGTGTGTGTTGTACCATCTCAACACTGCCAGTGTGCCCCTGTTAAATAAAGATTTTTTTTTTTTATCTTGACAGAATGTGACAATGTCAACATGTAACGTTGCGATTTTGCATGCATTATGTCTTTACTGTTTATCTGTTACACCTACCGTTCACACGTATAGCATTCACAAAACTCATTGTTTTCCCCAAAAAAACCATCTCCATAGTAGCACGAGATTTCCTCTCCTGGTTCAATATCTCTTAAAACTTTCACACAGGCTGTATCTCGTCCCGTCGATACAAACTGAAATGAACAAAAAAAAAAAAACATAAATGTGTTTTGTTGATTTTGTTCAGTTTCCACACTCATTATCAACTCATCCCATCATTTCCTGGTTTTGTAGCAGACCTTTTCAGTTTCAACATACATACCTTGCAGTTTGGTCGACAGTCTTTAAAAAAGAGAAAGACAAATTCATTTGACAATTCTGCAGATTAATATAGCTCAGCAGGTACAACTGAAATGATGCACTAAGATTTTAAAGACAAATACCATGATTGATGAAGGCCGCTGGCCCTAACCAGAGCTGTGCACAGTTCTTTCGGGTTGAATACATGACACTGAAGTCATTCTCTCCATGTCGGAGCAGCAGGTTCTCTTCACTCTCTGAAAGCTCAGCAATGCATCCCACCAGGTACTCGATCTTGTCATTTCTCTTCCTGCAAAACAAGGTTAATTACAAGCGGCATTACTTACACACAATGTTTTTTTGTACTTGTGTAAACTGCAGACGGCAGGACGGCGGCACAGTGGTCAGTGCTGTTGACCTTCATTAGAAGAAGGTCGGGTTCGGTTACTGAGACTGGTGCTTTTCTGTGCAGAGTTTGAATGTTCTCCCCGTGTTTGCTTGGGTTTCCTCCAGGTTAATTGATGACAGTTAATTTGTCACCAATTGAAGTTTACTGGTGACTAAATTGTTCATAGGGCTGAGTGTGAGTGGCTGTTTCTCTCTGTGTGTTGGCCCTGTGATGCACTGGCGACCCCGCCCTAGCACAATGTGAGCTGGGATTGGCTCCAACTCCCCCTGCGACCCAGAAACGGATAAGCAGTGGAAGAAAGATGAATGAATGAATAAACTACAGGCTAAGTTCTGTTCCACTGAAACCACAAATTAATTTTTTAAGCCAAAAGAAAATTAATGGACACCTTTTTAAATAACAGATTCATATTTTTGCTTTTTATTAGTATAAATTGAACATTGTTGGGTGTTTGGTGTAGTTTGAGATCCCCACCCTGGACTTAGTAATAATATTATGCAAAAGGAATTAAAAAGATGACTCTTGAGTTAAAATGCCCCTCCAAAAAAAAAAAACAACAAAACAAAACACTGATATTATTGATCATTTGTTGTTCATTTACCATTGGTGCATGCGACACATAAGTTCAACTTGAATCACTAAATTTATACAGAGCTACCATGAAAGTTTGTAGTCTAACAACCAAGCCAAATTTGGGGTTCAGTGCCTTGTTTAACGTGGAGCTGACGAGCTAAAGACTAACCTGGTGATTGGTAAACAAACCATTTCTGTACTTTTTGAGCTAGATTCTCACTTAAACCCAGAGCTGGTCAATGCTTTCAGTTGGCGAAGGCGAGTGATAGCACTGATGTGACACATGGAGTATCGTTAGGATCGGGCACCAGTTTGTCCTCACCATTCCTTTGTTGCCACAATTTTGGCTCCGTTTTGCTCTGATGAATAGCGGTTACAAGGAAGAATCTCAAACCCGCTATCTGTGGCAAACATCCGCAGATACACAAACACCTGTGCAAAACACAAAGCCCATTATCAGAATATTTAACTGTGTTGGAAAAATAGGATGGATAAGTAGTAATATCTTTACATGTTGCTTGAAGAGCTTTTCCTGGGATTTTGTCTTGTGAAGAAAAAGATTCCGAGACCAGTCTCCTGATGTCAAAGCTCTGAAGGCTTTCTCCAAGTTGTCATGTTTCTTGAAGCGCTCAATTATCTCTTTCAGCTCCTCTTGTCTTCCCTTGATTGGTCGAAATCTGAGGACATAGTTACAGCAATAAAATAAGGCAAACACTACTGTCTGCTGCTGGATATAAATGCAAACGTAATGTGAAAAAAACAATAACGGGCTGCACCACCATCAGTTACATTGTGATGATTCTGACCTGGTGTTCATTTTGTGAGTTTGAAAACCCAGATATGGATCCAGGATGAGGCTTGTGGTCAGGTCATCATTCTCACACAACTCCTTCGCAGTCATTCCTGAGGAGGGCACATAGCGCCTCTCTGCCTCCAGATTGGCTGCATTAAACCCTGTAAACATAAAACATAAGATCATTTTACCATGATTGCTGACGTGTCGAGACATTTGTCTGGAGAGCATCTGAACTCACTGCGGCTACATCTTCGGTTTTTGGGGTGGCTTTTGCTGTGGCGAAGGGATGCCCGCTGTGAATGCTGGGAGCGAGTCTGGCTCTGGCTCACAGGCTGCTCGCTGGTCAACTTGTTTCCGTGTCGTCTGCCATTTAATACCATGTTCTTGGATTCGCCCAGCCACTTCATGCCCACAAGCCCCCTGGTCCAGTTGCATTTAGTCTCTGAGTTGAAGAAACGCTCTCGAGTGGGGAAGACTGGGGTCTAAAGTTTGAAACCTGGTGGCAGAGTAGAAACAATAAACATTACTGTAGATGTCTAGCCAGAAAATATAATTGGTTTATACAGGCTTGAAACATATAAAACAAAAAAGGTTTGATTTAAATTGGCAGGTGGACATGTGGGCAGCTCAGACTGCAAAGGGGAAAAAAGATCTGTTGACCATGTAGTGAGGATTCAGAAGCACCCTTAATTCTTTGCTCCATTTAGAGTTCTGCTTAACCATAGCTTTGTTGTGGTCCTAAGAGGGCAGTCCTAAACAGATGACATATGATAAATGAACAGCTTGAAATCACCCAAAGATACAAACACCATGAGATGGCCAGGAAATGACTCATTCATCACTCAGCATCATTGCACTGTAGTAATAGTAGATACCTCTGTGATCTTCCTGAAAAACATTTGGATTCGCTTCATTCAAGTCACTGATACAAACGTGCAGAAGTCCAAGCCGACCACTAACAGGTGCAAAACGGGAACAGCATCAGTCAGTCTGACCAGTGGTGGCTGGTGTTGTTTACACTGTTTAAAGTGCACAGCAGAGCAGCACAAGGGAAACAAACGCCGAGTGATCCTGCGGCGCCGCTCAGTGGTAACTCCTGATAATGCATTGGCTCGCTGTCAAGCGCAACAGTAACGTACACAGTGATCCTGTGCTACCGCCCGGACGAATAAAGTACCGCTTTGTTGACTGAAGGGACATATAAACACTCGGACACGTCAAACTAAGTTTCCCTTTATAACCACACAAACCCACGGGGGCATTGTTGTTGCGTCTGACACACGACGGGTGTAGATCCCAAAACTGAAAATGCGTCGCAAGACGCATCATCTCATTTGAAATCGGTGCATAAAATGCTCCAAACAGTTGTGTTTTAGCTCTGAAGCTAGCGTTAGCAACGATAACACAACACGCCAGAGGGATCGGGAAAGGCTGTGGAGACCCGGAAGGCCACACCGACAGATGAGGCCGAGATTGTACGAGTTATCAATACAGCTCGTATTGTTTGCTAACAACTGCCGTTTCTCCACCCATTCACTACGTTAGCATGGAGGCTAACAAGCAAAGGCGACGCCAAGGAGATGTCCGGCCGGGCTGCTTAGCTTGCAGCAAACGCCGGCAGTAAGCCATCATGGCAGTTTCCAACAAGCAAGTTGACTTTGATATTAACACCAGAAAACATCAGCAGCTCAGCCACTCAATGCAAATCAGTTCAATATAAAGACTGAGGCACGAAATTACAAGGATGGTGATAATGTGTTGGCATTAGCGACACTATTGAACCACAATACATAAACTTCACATCTCAAGCAGCTTCGACATTTTCCATTATGTGCAAGGAGCTAACACCCAAGTAAAACCCCGATGATCAGGATATGTTAATATCTGTCTGCACATTTAAGGAGCAGATACCTCCAGGGTCGATCTCACCTTAACGTACTTCTTGGTTTGTGTTAGATAGCATCAAACTTAACTTCGGCAGCCTGCTAGCCTAGCTTCACCATCAGCTAGCATCGTCAATTAAAAACACAACAGCGGTAAATCCCCAATACGGGCAGTCCGTCTCTGGCTAACAATACACGATTGACCGATGCCCATCAAATAATCGACGAGGGTGGCGATCGGTCCGTCTCCCCGCTCGGCACAGACCAACGTTAGCTGCCGTTTCTGCTACCTACCTGCAGAGCACCGGAGCACGGCAGCTAGCTGCCTGATGTGGAAGCCATTAGCTAGCTTAGCAGGCTAAATCCCTAACCGAATTAAAAGTTAGTTTCCGTCGCTGTGCGGCCGCAGACTCGGTCCACGGAGGCTCACACCGCCGGCTGATGGCTGCCGGCTCGGAGCTGGTGGTGTTATCGATCAGGATAGCTGGCAGTTTAACAGCAGTAAGCTCTCAGCGTTTTCACGCGTTGCTAGCGTTAAATGTCCCGAGTCGACAACACACACAGAGCAAACACACATCATACTCACTGGGCGATTTTTTTAACACAGCCGCGAAACAAAACACCACTCCGTCAAACTAATCCAATTTTGGCACGACACCCTACCCGAAAATATCACAGGAAACACATTTTTTTTTTTTTTAAAGAAACTTAACATTAAAATTCAAGATGGCGACCTAACTCAGATGGAGAGAAAGGCGCAGCACAGCCATCCTGAAGAAAATAGATCCAACAAATACGCAGCCGCTCCTGTCCGTGTGGACCCACACGAGAATCAGCTCTCCGTGTTCCTGACTGAAACTTGAAAACTGAACCCAGTGATCCTGTTTCAGCAGCACTTTTTCTGAAATTATGCCCGAGACAGCTATGTTAGTCTCTGTAGTAATTGTCGGATGTACACAAAAGTAGTGCTGCATAAACAAACCTCTTTACGCACCCTGCAGGATCCAGAGGCAGTCGGACGGACGGACGGACGGACGGTGGGTTCTCCTCCGGATCGTGGAGAACATCACCAGGAATAGGTCAGCTCACACAGAGCCACAGCAGACAGCAGGGGCCTGCCCCTCCAACTCCCCGTTAGTCTGGACCACATCATGGTCCTTCAGGGTCAGTCCAGATGTTCCAGCGGTCTGTCAGCATCTAACCGCCATTTACTGACATCAAACTAACCACACAACGCTAATTCCATAGTGATACTTTCAGCTTGTGAATGCCAAACTTCAGTGCTTTCATGTTGCAGGACATAGCAATGACCTGCAGTGTAACTTTTAAGATCAAAATGAAGAATAAAATAACTAAAGTTAGCCTGCAGTCCACTTCCATTTTGTATACTCTTTGACTATTACAGTTCAGCATACTTTATTTGTCATTTGCATGTGCATGGATTAGAATTTTAGAATATTTTGTCATTGCAAACACATGAAACAAAAATGACTACTAAAAATGCCCAAAAGCAAGTACAGTTTAATGATACAGCACCATTAGCAAACTATTCACAAAGGTTTTTACAATCATAAGAATACACACAAATAGGCAAAAAACATAAAAGCAAAGTAAGAAGCAGAAGATGAAACATTAGAAGGAAAAGCAGATCAGAACAGATTGGTTTGAGTTTTTTTCTAAGAGTCCTAAGTCCAGAGATCTCAGTCTTAGTGAGAGGCTGCTAACCTGACCCATCACAAATGTGGAAGGTGCATTTAAAAGACCCAGAGCGTAGGACCTGAAAGTTTATCTAATGTTGTGTGGATTAAGAAATTCTGTTGCTATATAGTTTGGAGCCTTACATAACAAAGCTTTAAAAGTAAGGCGTAAACATTTTGAATGGTCTTTAAAATGAACAGGAATTCAGTGCAGTAATGATGAAATGGGTTGCACATCTGTTAGATTTTGTTAAAGGAGTGTTTTGTATAGTTTGTAGGGCACAGTAGGGAGGAGCTGTCCAGACAGGTTAAAAACGGTTACAGTAATCCACATATGATGCAATTAAAGCATGTGATCTTATGTGCTGTGTGAAAACAACAAACAAAGCAATGGATGCACAACCATAAAGAGCCAGTGTCCTCTACTACATTTAATATTGGGCCTTTTATGTTGCACATCATAGCAAATTGATACTTTATATTCTCCTGTTTTATCCGATCAAAGTTTATGTCCATTTTCATTTGTTTCGGTCCTAAATCCAGTTTACACTACTCACTCACTCATCACTTTCTACCACTTATCCAAAGACATGATGTCTTTGGACGGGAATGTGACCTGGGGAGGAAACCCACGCAGGCACAGGAGGAACATGCAAACAGCAAAAAGAGCTCAGTCTGGAGCTGAGTGCTGTAAAGTCCTTCATGATACAATGTGTGAGGAATGGCAGAATATTTATGCTGGCAGGCAGGTGAAGGTAAAGGAGCTGACGAGCTCGGCAGAAACAGGTGTAACCCGGCAGCGTTACTGACACGTTTTCTTACAATATTTGGGATTTACAGATTTACAGTCCACTTTCCCAAAGTACCCATGATGGAACCTAACGCTGCTCTAATCAATATTTTTATGGTAACACATATTACACATTGCTCTTCACGCTGATGAACTTCCAGTTAACTGCAGCTCACAGCTCTCATCAGCCTCAGCAGCCTGTCAAACACAGGTCCCCAACTATGAGCTGCATGTTTCAGTTTGTCTGTTCCAAAAAAGCCAGTTCAAGCGGTCAGCTCTCCATTAAGCTCTGCAGAGGTCTGATACATATTTATTTATTTGAAGTAGTTTTTCTACATGTGTCTGATGTTGAGGCAGTGATGGTATTTTTCTGATTGCTTTCATTTCTTTTTACTGGTGTTACTGGTGTCCTGGTGATATACATGTTGAAAATCTACCATCTTTCATCAGAAGGATCCATTTACAGAGGCCATGCTCATTTATACATTTATCAAAAGATCAGGGAACAGCAACCAAAGTCACACTGTAAAAAAAAAAAAAAAAAACATCAAACAAGATGACAAATCAACCAATTTACAAATAACACTACAATGTGGGTCTGCGTTCACGGACATCATTCAGGTTCAGTGTGTTCTGAGGTGAATGGAATCTGTTTGTAATCTCATTTAGTGAGATGCTGTATACACTTCAGTGGATGGGACCTTTCAGCTGGGTGAAAACAAAAACACTGCCTTTATTGGACTTATTGGTGTTTAGATTTTTTGCAATTTTATCCTGCCCTCTTCAATGTCACTCTATTTTATTGTGCCTCCCGTCTGCACACAATTATGACAATTGTCGATCTGAAGTGATGTAAAAGTTGCATTGAATTCTGAAATGGGGGGATCTGATTGGTTCCACTTGGGCCAGCTGTATAAACATAGCCATAGACTCCAGACCCAGTTTTAAACCCAGAACCTTCTTGCTATTAGGTGACAGGTATACTGGGGCTGCTGGTTTGTATGACCTCAATCTTTACATTAAATTCTGCACCCTACAACACTAACCAGGTGAAATCGGAGCAATTTCGGAGCAAGTGAGGTAAAATGAACAAAGATGGACATTGTTTATTGTTCTAAGTGAATTGTGGTAATTGAACACAACAAATCCTTCCCCTTGATCTTTTAATAGCCACTGAAAAGCAATCATGTCACAAATAAATATATTTTTCTATCATTGATCTGGTCTGACATTTTATTGGAATTCACTTCTTCATATCTGCATTAACCTGTCAACATGTTAAATCAACACAATGAAATAGTGTTGCTGCAGAAATTGTCCAAACACTATTAGCTCATCCTGGAGCGATGCCCAGAAGCAGCCACAAGAAGCTTAAACTTGGTGGGTGCATTGTGCTGCATGTGTGAGGAAGCTGCTACCATAGAAACCACCTAAATACTGTACCTTTTCCTCCACCAAACCTTGACCTTCTCCACCCCGTCTGTGACGAAGGTGAAACGGAGTGGGAAGTCTGCCCAGTCAAACTATTTAATATTCATCTGTGAGCTGCAGATAATGTGTGACTGTGCAAGCGCTTCCACAATCACTTCACTGTGGCCTCTTCCTCTCTGTTTGCCTGTTTGTCAATAGATTGTTTCTGTAGGAAAAACCTACAAACACATTGAGGTGACCTCCTTTGCTCATGTTTTAAATTCATCTCAATGAAAAACCAACCAATGTGTGAGTCCATCTTCCCTGTTTCGCTGCTTGGCTCTACCAGGAGATGCACATCTTTAAAAAAAAAAAAAAAAAAAAAGCTCACAAAGTCACAGACCAGTTCAATTTCTACTCATACATTTTATATAAAAACAATTAAAAAAAACAGCCGTTGAAAGTGTTAACAAATGTTACAGGTAAGGGGAGGGCGATGACTGTTTTCAGTGGTGGAAATGGAAAAATGGAAGCAGCAGAGATAGTGACTCAAAAATAAAGCAACAGTGGCAGAACATTGTAAAGCAGATGTGATGTGGGCGCTTCGTTTAGAAAACAGTAAACCAAACAGTGCCTAGGAAGGTGTGTTAAAGAAGGGGAGAGAGTGTGGAAAGAAATCCGCTGTGTTGTGAAAAGTTGACTGGATGAACCACATTTCCTGTTTGGCCGTGAATACAGTCATCACTACAGCACAGAGTGAGGATATTCAATTTCAATCGTCAGAACAAGACACTTCATTTTCAGAGATTTATGGCCTCAGGAGGAACCAGTGGGCCAAAAGTCCAGACAGAGCGGTCAGAAAACAGTCAGAGATGAGTCCAGGTCCGGGTTCAGTTCCTGCCGTTTCTATCAGGGAAATCTGGAATCACAGTAAAGTCAATGGACATTCACTGTCGCAGATTTTGCATGTTAATAACATGTTAACATTCAATGTGCTATTATTAACATTTTAAGATGCCAATGCTAACAATCTTATTGTTAATTATTTTGCATTTCATTTTGCTAATGGTCACATGAACACTAAAGAAATGTTATAATGTTAGCATTTGTTAAGTGTCCATTATAATAAATAGTTCGCTTGGCCATAAAGTAGAGTTAAGCATTGTAACTTTACCATGTTAGCAAGGAACAGATGATAATGTGTGAATGTTCCCTGAGGAGCTTTCTAGTGAACCAAAGTTCATCATTTTTCACAAAGACAGAGTGTATTGTCACCATTTTTTAAAAACCTGTCTTATTTACATCCATGGTTTTGTCTATGTGGAGAATTTCTGTTTCCAGCACCATCAAATGTTCATCAGAACATCTACCCATCTTCGTCTGCTTATCCAAGGTCGGGTCGTGGGGGGGGTAGCAACTTCAGCAGGGAGCCCCAGACTTTCCTTTCCCCAGCCCAGAGTGGTCTGCCCCGGGGCCTCCTCCCAGCTGGACGTCACAACAAATGTAATAATATATGTGGTGCAAACAAGCAAACAAGTTTTAGTGTAAGTGATTTTATTTACAGTTTAACAGTCCTGTAGATCTGGGCTCTCCACAGAACCTTCACCATATCTCAGGACCTCAGAACAGGTGAATCATTTGTTATAAAATGAGATTTCTACAAAGGGCAAGTTCACATTTACATGGCCCAGTTTCTGCAAAACCATTCATTTGTACAACTTTTTTTTTTCTAACACAACAGAAATCCACAGATGGCTGGCAGCTTTTCCGAGCTGCTGATCAGAGTCGATGTGTCCTTTTCAGGAGCTGCTGAACTTTACGGGATGAAACTGTTCACTTTCTCTGGACGAAGTGCAGGTTACTGATTTTTCCAGTTCTGGATGACTCTGCCACAATGCACACACATGGCTGACATTCATGAGACCTTTATCAGCTCCAGCTCCAGGTCCTCCATCAACCACTGTGTCAGTCTGTCAGTTATACCCAATTAACAACCACATGAAAACAAAACATAATGTGTGGTGACACTGACAAAATCCAGTTCTTCCCACAATCACAATCTGTGATCATTGAAGGATCGTGTATTTTTCTTTCAGATCCTAAAATAACCCATTATGTTTCATTCCCTCAGTTTTAAGGCAGATAAGTAGTATGCCAGTTTTGCTTGACACAAATGTGAGCGGATTCGGTAGGTGCACAGAAAACAACATTTACCTGACAAATGTCAACACTAACTGGATTTCTGCGTAGCATTTTCTGCATCTCCTGTACTTGAGAGCAGGCAGTTATCTGGGTGGTAAAACAGACTTTGAAAAACTTCAGGTTCTGGATTTTTGCCTCACTCAGACGGACTGAAACTTGCCAGCCATAACATGACCACTGAAAGGTGAAGTAAATAGCACAGATTATCTTGTTACCATGGCACCCATCATGAGGTGGGATAGACGAGGCAGCAAGGGAACATTTTGTCCAGAATTGTTGTGTTGAAGCAAGAAAAAGGCTGCAGACGTCTTGGCCCAGATACCACAGTTCATCCTCAGAGGTCTGGGGCGGTCCAGCCTTGAGTGGGTCTTTTTGATGATAAAAGAGGGAACTACACAATATTGGGCAGGTGGTTGTTATGTTATGGCTGATGAGTAAGTTCTGATCAGTGGGGCTGATGTGTCCTCCCCTTTTCTCCAGCCGGTGACTGACACAGCTGTATCTGTGTCTTCAGTTTGGAGCAGGGAGGACATTTCCCAGCAGATGAGCTGTGTGACTCCTCCATTAAAGTCTGTCTGTTGTGGTATTTAGGTCTTTTTCTGTGTACGGGCAGTTTAGCCTCCCAGTCAGTCTATGTTGTTGTTGTGCGACAAAAAACACTTTCTTTTTGCTGATTCTGTTTCTTTTCTCTTATTGTTTTGCCAACTTTATCATTTATGTCTAAGTGACTTCCCTAAACTCCTGTACTTTAACAGGAAACCTATCCCAAGGATCCCCTTGGATAAGAGCTGAACAGAGAAAAAAAAAAAACCCAAAACAAAACCTGTTACTGCATCACTGAAATGTGAATCCCTTTTGGACTGGAGCGAAAGCGGCCGTGTGACTTTCATATAGATACTGAGACATTTGACCTCTGAGGGATCCTTAGTACATTATCCTAAAGCTGAGACATCCCTATCCAGAACCCTCTGATGTCCATCTGTAGATATTTGATGATTGAAAATAACACAAACAAAAACAAATATAACCTAACTGTAAAGAAATCACAGGAGCCATCTTAATTCAGATATGAGGCTGAAGAACCAGAGTTGGAAGTGACAATCTGGGTAAAGCTATTTTGTGAGATGTTCTCCTGTTTGAAAACACTTCCCTGTCCTGATCCAGAACTTAAACTTAACAATGCAGCAGCTCAAAGAGCAGGCTCAGCTGTTTAAGCAGCGGTTAGCTGCGGAAAGCTGCAGAAAGCTCATCATCATGCAGCCTGCTGGGGGGTACCATTTCCAATCGGCACCATTTTCCAGTACAAGTCCATTAAATATAGAGCATTAGTTCACAGTTAAGCCTCCACTGATACTGTTTGTTTCATTATTTAGCAGGAACAGGACATGTCATTTACTATTCCTGTTTCTGCAAATGAGCAGCAGAAGTGAAACCTACAATTGTAAACATAATTATATCAGCATGGGTAAGCATTGCCTTGGAGAAAAAAAAAAAAAAAAGAAGTTTGAATTATAGAAATTAAATGCGAGCTTCACAAAGCTGTCCGCACACTGAATGTTAAACCTGGAATCTGATCGCTGAATCTGACGGCACAGGTTTACACCTTTGTAACCTTAAAGTGCAGCTAAACTCATGACAGGGCAACAGCCCCTCAACAATATTATAGTGACCTCAGCTCTTTTCTGTGCATCTGAGTTTAATATTTGATATAATAAAAATATCTCATATGATGTAATAAAATGTTCTGATATAATAAAAAATTGCAGAACACCAGAATTTCCTTTTAAGAAATTCAAGCAGCTTCATGAAGAACCAACCAGAGTTGCACTGACAGAAAAATTATTATGCAGCAGTTTCCTAGCTGTGTGGTGGAAAAATACAAGAAATGTTTCACAAATCATTTGCAAATAGTGCGATTCTGTTTAAAAAAAAGCTATTTAAATTAATGAACTGATCCGTAGAATCGTTAAAAACTTGTATTAAGACCCAACGCTGTGATGAGCCAATGTAACCAGCATGGTCCAAGACAAAAATGAATATTCTCAGTGGCATCTAGTTGGCAAGACAGTGCTACTATTGGGATGGAGACGCCTTTAAATGAATTTCATTAAATGAATTTGATGGTGACAGAGAGGACTTAGACTTTGGTGAATAAACCCACATCTGGTATGTTTTGTGTCAAACATGAGAAGTTATGGGACACTAAGACCCCCTAACTAGCATGTCCCAGGCCACCTAACACTGGAAGTTAAGTTAAAAGGAAACTTAGTAGCCAGCTTAGCATTGTAAAGGAACCTGTGGAAAAAGGTGAAAGATAATAACATTCATTAAAAAAAGGACAGCTGGTCATTCGACAGAAGGGAAAGACAATCAAGATGAGTGTACTATTATTTCAGAGTTATTGAGAGTATTATTTGGTCTGCAATTTTGGGAATTTGAAGATGGCCCTGAGCTGGGAAAGGTTGTGAGCCACAGCTGTCCCCCTGCCCTCTGACCTTCTGTGAACTCAGGTGAAGCCACAGACATGAATGTAAAGGAACATTTTATGACCTCAGGTGTGTGTTTGGCGATCGTCTTTGCTTCATCCCAACAGCAACACTGACATTGGCATGGTTTTCCACTGGTGTTGAAAAGGTTATTGTGCATATAATGATAAAAGATTGACAAGTTAAAAATGTAAACGTGAAATAAAACTGGGTGAAAGGCAGAATGCAGTAGTGATTATGGGGCAGCACACTGAACCTCTGATACTGGACAAACACTACAGGCTGCTTCAGGAGTGGTTTTTCACATTCAACTAAGGGCTGTAACTAAAGATTCAAAGATTCTCATTATTGGTCAATAATGGCTGGGTGCTGCCACTGATTCCTGATTTGAGAGATATTCCCGTTACAACACTAATTCTGATTAATATGAAGAATTCATTACTAAAAACATTTTGTATTTTTATGACATAGTTTGAATGACGAATGGATCCCAGAGTTGTTAGAGGGTTAAGGTGTGACCAACATCAGATTATGCTACTGAATCTTACTCAGAGAATTGATTTCATTTTCAAACCAGCCCTAATATTTAGTACTTTATGTACTCATTTTGTTGTTTTATCTGGTGTCTGTCTTAAATGTAGTTGTTTTGTCTGTGGATTGATCACTGTCATTCTCATTAATTTTTTTTTACGTAACCCAACACCATGAATGACTGACAGTTTTTTGTTTTCTTGTGTTTTTTAGAAGAGACACTAACACACAATATCTTGTCAACATGTTGGTGGAAATAAGCAGCGAGTCCCCGTCTAAAGTTTGAGACTGCAGCACAAAATAAACTGACATTACACCCGACAAGAAGACAACAACAATAAATAAAGCTGACTCTGCATAAATAGACTTCAAGTTAAAATATTGCTAATATTAGTCTTCATATACTGTATGACTATATAATATAAATGCTGCATTAAAAATCCTCTACTGCTGTGTACTGACAGTTTGAACCATTTTCACAGGATTTAGAAGAAAGCAGGTGAGTCTGACTCAATGACAGGATAAGGTGGTTTATGAACGGGGTGTTTCCAGTCTAGAAAACGTGTCTGTTTGTTTTTATTTACTCTATTTCCAGCTACATAGTGCTGACCACAGTCATCTGTACCTTTATGGTCATTTTTTTCCCCCGGTAGTGCACATTCACAGTCTTAAAACATGTTTCCTGAGCTATTTTTAAAGCAAATGAATAAATCAGTGGTGGAGAGGCAGGTGTTGATCCTGGCGTGTGAAGGTGAGTGTTTACAGGTAAGGCTCTCCAAATGTCCTGCGACACTCCATGACCCCCGCGCTGGGAGGACGGTCACAGTTATGGGTCAGCTTCACCAGGCTCGGCACGAGGCGGTCATATGCCAACTTATACTCACGATCAAAGGCGTCTGGAGGAGGATGAGACATCAGCATTATTACAATTGTGACAACCTGTCTCATGCTGGAGATGCACGGTTTCACTTCCTCATGGTGTTTTCATTTCAGGGCCAATATTAACGGATTACAGCTAGATTGTTTTTAGATCAAATGACTGTGAAAGTTTTCTCTGCCACAATGTGGTTACTTGTATGTTTAAAAGGTTTGGCTCCTTTCTATTCATCTGAGTTTTTACAGCCTCACACTACAACCAGAGCACTGAGGTCTTCTAACCAGGTTCAGCTCATGAGAGGATCAGGCCTTTTTCTGAAGGAGGTGATAAAGCCCTAAAACTCAGACCTCAGCTGTCACTTGAGCATTTTATAACTCTCCTGAAGACTCATCTCTTTTCTTTTGAATTCGGTCCCAGCTAGGTGAGCCTTGATTTTCATTTGATTTATTTAATGCTTCTGACTATATTTTATTCTGACTTCATTTTTATATGTGTAGATGATTATGCCTTACACTATTTATCTTTGTGATTGGACAGCACTTTGACGACTGATGTTGTAAATGTGCTAAATAAATAAAGCCGACTGACTTGTTGGGGGAGAGCCGGAAGGGCTCTTGCCATTGTTGTATTTACAAGACCAGAGATTATAATAGATGATCTGATGTCCTCTGCTAGGTCTTGAGGGCAGAGTTAGCTGGTTAGCATGCTAACTTTGATCCATGAAAAGCTCTGACAGAGATAGGAGTTACTTGGGTAACTTCCATCTCCGGAGACTGATGTTGGTAACAGAATTACATTTGATGCTAAACTTGCTACTTTCCTTCTCAAGTGGTAACTAATCAGCTGTCAATGCTATTCTGAGTTTACAAATAGCCCCTTTCAGGCAGTTCTGCTTTTCAGTTAATTAACAACAGATTGCTGTACACTTCTGTCCAAAACAGCAGACAGAGTTCAAAACCAAATAAAAACGAAGCGAATGATGGAGTTACAGCAAACACGGAAAACAAAACAGAGTAATCAGGTCAGACTTTCTCAATATCAATTTTATGAAAGTCACTGTCAATGGGTTGGTAAAAGACAACTTTCTGCCCTTCCCCACCATTTTTATTTTTTTAAACCTTCATTCCAAAGCCAAACAATAGTCAGCAAAAAATGTATCACTGGCAGTGATGTAAAAAATGTGTGGATACAAAAAAATATAAATATGGACTCACCGATATCAATATTGTCTTTTCCTAGAGCTACAAGAGAGAGGAAGAGGATGTCTCTGTACAAACTCCTGAAAAGAAATGAGTGGTGGTCAATGATTGAGTCACAACTCCACAGTTTAGTAACAGTGTGAATCAATGGGGGGAAGTGTGAAAATCAAATCATCTTCCCATCGCTACAGAAACTTAACATATGTCTTGACTAATGATAACAACACAAAATGAAACCTGGAACAATTTTAGGTCAGGTCAATGGCACTGGTACGCTGTGGAGTGGGCTGCAGTCTATTCAAATGATTATACCATGGATGGATTCATTTGAAATGGTTCCGTCACTCCTGCAGCTTAAACACCACTTAAACATGACTCATTAAGAAGCTCACAGTTGCAGTCAAGCTGTTTCCTCTACAGGAAGTTGTGCTGCAGAGCTGGTGATGGCTACTGATTTAGGGCAGGTAAGAGCTGATCTCTAATAAATCAAGTTGTGCAGATATTCAGTTACTTGACAGGCTTCATTTCAAGATCAATAGTGGGTTAGGGTTAGCTGGTGGAGGTCATGGTCATTAACACTGTCATTAAATCAGACAGTTTAGCATCAGTTTTACTTTTTACACAAATATGCAGGTTTATACAGTTACTAAAAAAATCTGTAATTTGGCTAAATTGTTGCTGCAGTTTCCTTTAAAAAATTCAACTTTTTTCCAGTTTTATTTTTGATGACAGTAAAATTAGATGATAAATAGTAAATTTATGGTTTATATAACCTGAACCTGATAATAGGGCCAGTAATACACAGCTGATACACAAGTTTAGGTATCAGAATTGATATTTTCCAGAGGAGATGATTGGTCAGTTCAGGATCAACACGCCCTGTATGGCATATATCTGCTCACCTTTGCCTTTTGACCCCAAGTGTCTGACCAAGCAGCTGCAGCAGCTGAGCCATTGGCCTGCTGACATTGTTCCTCTGAATGCTCTTCACCACACTGTGCAGCAGCTCCTCGCTGAACGGCTTCTCCTCCTCTGGGACCGGTCTGGACAGAGGGTAACCCACATCTGCTAAAACACACACAGACATATATATACAAAGTTCAGCAGTGAATTTGTCACACGTACAAAAAACAGGATAACAATGACACACACAATGTGGATGGTATGTCTGAGTGAGACCTGTGGAGCACTTGGGGCTGGGTATCTGTACCAGTAAAAAGCAGAACTTCCAATACTGGTTTCATCAATCCAGTAAAACAGTAATGGCAATCTAATGATCTAATTAATTAGATTTACAGTGTGTGGACAATACAATCATCTTCAATAATCATTCATATTTCTTCTATGATGATCATTATTTCATAGTAATACATACAATTTTTGATAAAAATGAAGAAACACTGTCAAGAAATTAATATTTCAGTATATAAAGAGTCCAATATTGTTTCATCAGTGAATCTAAATTTAAATTAAATGAGATTCAAATATAAAAAAAAATAGTTAAACCTTATGAACAGAATCTGATATGTATCATGGAGAAAAGTATTGTAGTTAGAAAGCATGATTTATTAATTTGTGAATTTGCTGAGTTTATGATTGGTTTTCCAATAGATCTCTTGGTTCACTGGATTTCCTGGACTCAGTCAAATAAAAGTTACATTGTTGTTACATTATATTTTTTAGAAGGTGATTAGAAAACAATCAGATGCCAGTTTGTACTTGTCAACAAAGTAATAAGTTCAATATACTTGACTAAAATGGTGATAAACTGTAATTTTATTATTCTTTATCTATTTTAGAAAGAAAAAAAGCACCATTCAGGTGTAAGAATAAATTACCAGAGATTTAAATGTTCAATTGTCTAACTTGCTACTTGCGACTCATCTTTGATATTTTACCTTTGTGGTCTGTCTTGTAGGCTACTCAGAATTTGTGAAATTCAATATAGAAAAAAATAAAGTTCTCTTTACTCCTTGTTCAAGCAAAAGTGAAACAAATTTTTGATTTAGCTTCTCAAAATTCCTGCTTGTTTTGGACTTCTTGTTGCAATCAAAATGTTTGTTGTTATTTTAACTTTTTCACACCTTCTGATGCCTCATGGACTTCACAATTGACTGATAATGAACATAATAGTTGGTTCCAGCATATAATCAATATCAAATTTGAACTCACACTCTATGAACCAGAAAAAAAAAAACAACAACAACAACACAACAGTCTTACCTAGTTTTTTTAAGTTTTTAACAGCTCTAGATACTGCAGTGAGTTTAATGTATAAAAATGTTCAGGATTGTGAGGATGAAGTGGATGCTGATCAGTACCCAGCCCTTGAAGTGCTGCAGCAATAATAAAGACAAATCTTTTAAAGTTGCGATGTCACAATCTTTAATGTTCATGTCCACAAGCTGAAAAGTAGAGCAGACACAGATACAAACCCACATTCAAATAGAGAGCTAGGTCAAAATAGTCCGATTTCACTACAAAACCATTCATTTATTGATTTCCCTCTCTCTATTTCCCTTTCCCTCTTAATTAAGTAAAAATAGAGTAAAATGCATAAATGTGTTAATGTAAAACACTGTGAGCAAGATAGGTATAGTGATAGCTAAAAGTGCTAAGTTTTTTTGTCCCTTTGTGGAGGTGCATGTCATCATCATGTTGTTGTTCTGTTGTCATGTTACAGTGTGTTATGTTGTTTACTTATACTTTGTTTTTGTCCTTTTTGTCAGCTCATCAGTCGTCTTTGTACTTTCATTTACACGAACCTGTAAGAAAAGGACTATATACAAATAACATTTATGATGTGACAATATGTCATGTGTTGTTGTTATTGTATTATATTGTGTTGACATTATTTTTCCCATTATATCACTTTCTTAGTCTTTGCTTCAACAAATAAAAAAAAATAAAAATAAAAGCTTTCACAGATTTCACACTGAACAGACACACTGAAACCATGAAAAGTATAGGCTGACTTTTCACAGACAATACTGCAATGCACAAAGCAGAGGACACACAACACAGTTAGACAGCAGGCCTCAGACAGGACAGCCAGAGCACAACACAACAGGACTCATCTGTGGGAGACTGCTGCAGAGATGAACACTCACTTTCTAACAACAGAGTACAATTAAGCCCTGGAAAACAGAGAGCAGACAGAGGCTGTTAGCAGGAGGAGCTTGTTGCCTCCATGCCCCTCTCCATATGACAATCAATTAAAACAGGTTAGCTAAGCTAAAAACGTTAGCATGAGTCCATTCATTTACAGTGATCACACATCCAGCTGATGTGCAGTTGTTCTCATGATTACTTCTTCTAATAATAACACTTCTAATGTTGCAGTGTATTACGGATCACTGATTTTTCCCTCTATTATAACTAAATGGTTCACCAGATTCTCTTCCTAATTAGGCTCCAGTGAGTGTTGAGTAAAATACCTGATGAAGATGTATCTGGCTAGTTGTATGGATACACAAATACCCTTTACAACAAAATTAGCAAGTATAGGGGGTTTTTGGTTTTGGACTGCATTGAGGACACACAGTGTAGCCTCCTTGCTGGACAGGTGACAGGTCTGTGCATGGTTAACAGTGTGTGATCTGAATGATCTGGGCCAGAACCAATAAATACCAGAATCTCTTGCAAGCCCATTAGACTTAAGAGTTGTATCAGCACTAACTAAACACATTTTAGCATTTCAATTTGATTACAATTTTTTTTATCTGTAGAGCTTCATGCAGCTCACCTCTTGGATTTACTCTTTCACAAGTATTGTGACTACAGACCTGCCACACCTACCTGTTTATTTGCAAATAAATCTGGGAAATGAGATCATATTAGTGGTCAAGGGACAACCAGGTATGACGTGACAGTCTCAGAGCTGTTCACTCCTGATCAATTCACTGAAGACTGAACTATGAAGAGGACCTGTTGGCATTGTGACTCACTGTATGTGTTCCAGAGGATGTAGAGAGGATGTATGGGGTCCTGGTGAAGCTTGAGGTTGTCCCACAGGATCTGGATCAATACGTGTTTACTGTCCTCTGACATCCAGTGACGATGCATCTGAGGGCCAAGAGAGAGGGAGGTACTGTGAGTAGGTCACTTCAGATTCACTTCATGCAACCTACAAATGGACTCATTAAATCCCTTAAGCACAATTATTAAAATAATATCCAACACAGATGATTGTACATGCATCTGAATTAGTTTGAAATAATCATCAGTTCATTTTCATTTTCCACATTTTGTCTTTAATTTCATGACCCAAAAACAATTACTGTCATGACATCAATAGGGCTAATCTAAGATAATGTGTGTTACTTAAAAATTACAAGTAGATCTTCATATTGTATTGTTTAGTTTGGCTACCAGTTTGTTATTTAACTTAACCTTGTGAAATCTGGATCCAAAAGAGCCACAGGAGAGTACCTAAAATCTCTGTACAGGGGTGTTGGTGTGTCAGTGCACTGTGATATTACTGCTGGGTGTGAAAACAGGGCAAAGATGAAATTCAGCCCTTTGTAACCTCAGAATGGAACTACAGTGATGATCAGTGTGTCTCACCTGTGAATCCCTGTTGCAGTGCTCTGAGGTGAGAATGAGTCCAGGTAAGTTGCTAGGCAATTCCAGGCGTCTGAAGTACCAGACCAGGTTCCAGTAGATGATGGGATGATGGTCCACCATGTCAGCCTCCGTGATCACTGGGTCTCCCTCGTTCTCCAGGAGACTCTCCAGCTCCTTCCACAGCACCAGTGGGCTCAAGTATGGGACTGTCACTGGCTCTGGGTTGTGGAGCCGCCACTCCATGCTCAGTGGATCCTGGGAAGGCCACTAATTATAAGAGTTTGACTTCTTAATGCTAAGAGCAAAGTTAATGAGGGGGAGGGGAGATGGGGGTGAACTGAATAATCTGCCATGACTATGAGGGAAGTTTTAGTCTGTTAAATGATACAGTCACTAGGTATTTGCTACATTTTGTCTGTCTGCTTTTTGACTTTGAGTAGCAGATAGTGAAACCAGTTGAATGAGAACAGAGACTGAACAAATAATTAAGCGCCTTAAACCATCAGTGTATCTGATGACCACCAGAGGGCGAATTCACTGGTTGTAAAAAAAAGTCAACAGGAAAACTTTTCTGAAGTGATAAACTGTGAGAAGCAGGATTATTTTCCTAGTTTATTGTTTCAGCCTTTAGTCTTTAGAGGAAAACAGACCATAAAACACGGTCCATGTTGGGCTGTGGCTACGGTGTGACAAACTGGACCACATCACCAGGGTAGAGTATCGAGCAAGTTTTATGTGTTTATGTTTTGTTGTCAATGCTCATAACTTGAAACTTCAGATATGACTTTAAATTAAACTTTTGTGGCTTGTGTTGACACTGACTGTGGTTTCGTTGAGCCGGCTGGGGAGGCTGCCTGACGTAGGGACACGGCAGCTTGGTCTGGGTGCTGCATCCAGAGGACCAAAGGCACTGACGCTGCGGGCCATGGGTGCACCAGGTGACAGCACCCCTGGTTGGCACTCTGGGGGGATGTTAATACATTGGACCCTGGATGCTTGAGTCCTGAGAAGACATAACAAGGAATGCAAACATAATGAACAACTCAGTTCACAGTCTAAATGTTTAACAAATCGACTTTATATAAGTGAATAAGATGTTTCATAGTTCTCCCCAGAATTATATCTCATATTTCTTTACCTTTTGGATTGCATAAAAAATCTACTAATGTTTACACACATGAATTTCTTCAATGACATTCATTTAGCTTCACGTTGCTTCTGTATTATAATGTTTGATCCCTAAGTTTGGTGTACATGGATTTAAAAACACACCATAACATCTGTTTGCAAGTTGCATATTGCTAGTACTCCTTCCTGCTCATTATACCTGTCCCAAAAAAGGGCAACCTTACTGATGTGTCGACACCAGAGCAGCTGTCAGTACTGTGGCACACAGCTGTGACTCTTACAGTAATTTATTGCACCTGTCTGTAAGCCATCATCACACTGAATCTTCCATTATATCTATTAACAGCGACACCTTGAACAGACAAACTTTAGGAGACTACGTAGTTATTGAGGATACAATTAAAGGTGATTGATCAGGAAACAACTTGCATAAATGAGCTTTTGATTGAAATGTCACACATTCAAAAAGAAATAGTAGAGAAGCATTGCGGCATAGTGGTTAGCGCTGTTGCCCCACATAAAGAAGGTTGCGGGTTCAGTTCCCAGCCTGGGGCCTTTCTGTGCGGAGTTTGCATGTTCTCCCCGAGCTTGCGTGGGTTTCCTGTGATGGACTTGTGACCTGTCCAGGGGGAGCTGGGATTGGCTCCAGCATCCCCACAACCCGGAAACGGCTAAGCTGTAGAAGATGAAATAATGAATGATGTCTTTGGATGGCAGGAGGAAACCAGAGTACCCAAAGAAAATCCACACAAGCACGGGGGAACATGCAAACTCCACACAGAAACGCCACAGGGCCGGGAACCAAACCTGCAACACTCTTATTGTGGGGCAACAGTGCTAACAACTATGCCTCCACAAGCATAGTGCGTGAAAAAAGAAAAACATGAGCAAGTACCTTCTGTGGCTCGAGCATTCCTGAACAGAAATCACAGGGAAGGGAGGGGACACTGCTGTTGTGGGACATGGGGTTGACAAGGTGGATGTCCCCGTGTCCAGACCTGTGGAGGCAGAGTACGATGAGGTCATCGCCTCATCCACCGATGGGCTAGCCTTCAGGAAGAGCCTGCAGATAAGATGAGCTGAGAATTACACTTAAGTCAAGTCAGTTTGGAAGGTGACAGAATTATGTATATTTATAAAATCCAGCTAGTTTATCATGTGATGAAATCAATTATTAAATACATGATGGGATCAATCTGCGGACTAAAGGTAATTTAACATCTACCTGCTAGGTCCTCGCATATCCCTGATCTCCACGTTGAGGAAGGGCAAGAAGGGGTTTCCACAGAAGGGGCAGGTGGTGTTCAGGTTGGAGTCATCGGCTGTCCAGCCGGCCATAATCTCCTCGTCATACACAAGGCAGTCACATGTCTTACAGCGAGAACAGCTGGAGATCAGCAGCTGCAAATGCACACAAACACAGGCAGACCTTTATTTTAATGACTGAAATGCTGAAGATTTAAATCATCTAAAACATTTAAAACATCTACAAAACCAATTGTGCTCTTTTATATTCTGCACCAGCTGGTATAAAAAGGAAATGTTTCATAATCAGTATTTTAGGGTTCAGATAAATATTTCTGATTGGAACATGACCTCATTAAACTTAACCAGCTGCTTCTCCCTCAGGGTCATGACACTGTGGGATTGAAATGAGGGAGAATCTCTCTGATCAGCTCTCAGATCAGTTTCCCTTTTCCTGAAACTAATGGAAGTAATGGAATTAGCAGATGCACCTCCACCGAAGAAAACACACAAATGGACAATAATACTCTTCAATGATGCAACAACATGTGAGCTGCAAATATAATCAAATGCAGCACGGTGTAGTAATTGCAGTGGCCAACTGATGGCTCTTTGCCCGTTCTCTCTTTTTCTATATTTCTCTGCTGCTCTTTCGAACCCCTCTCTTTCTCTCTTGTTTGTCCTCATAGTTTAACATGACAACTTTTGTCAACTTTTTATGAGATTTATGCACTTTTGGTCTTGCAGCTAAACATGTGTGTGTCCATCACCTGCCCTCCCTGGAAGCTAGTTTGTTGCACCTTATTGAGTGAAATGACCTTTGTGAGGCAGGGAGGGCTATGCTATACAGGGGGGAGCAAAGAACAGAGAGCTCTGTGTAGAGCTCTTGAGAGATGGGAGTCCAGATACCTTAAGGTGTCCCAATAGAGGAGCCAACTCAAAGATAGGGTACATAGTGAAGGAATGAAAGAACAGCTCAGCCCAGCTGGCAAGTGAAACCACATGCATTTGGGCACTCACTAATTATGAGTAAGCCCATTACCAGGTTCCAGAGTCACATCAGGAGCCCAGGCTCCCCACGCAGTGTGCCACAGATCCCAGTGTTCCAGACGGGCAACGGTGAGCACCACATCCATGCAAGCACATGTAGGAGCGGGACACGAGAGTCCCCTGGCTCCTCCCACCCATGGTGTGGTGCATTAAGATTGACGAAAAGGAGAGGAGGGTGGGGGGCAAGTCAGAGGACTGCAGCACACTACTGTCCAGCTGCCTGCCCTGACAGAGTGCCCCCTGAACCAGCCCCGGTCTGGAATTTTGCATTAAAATCTTATTTACTTTCTCTCCCTCCCATTGTTATCTGAATATGTAACTTTTGAAAAAGTGGCTGAACAGGCTAAATGGATGTTCTATGACACGTCATTAACATATTCACTTATTGTTCATTACGTTGAACATTAAGTCATAATGAAGAAAACTGTGTCCCAGCAGATTCATCACTCTTTCTCTTTCCCTAGAAACATTTAGTTTGTGTTGTGTGTATTTCCTGCACATTTGATGAAGCTATTTTTTGATTTATAATTTTTTTTATTTTGTGTTATTTCTGCAGTCTTCAGGGCTACTGTACTTCACACACTATATGGCAAAGGTGCAGTCTGACTTGTGGTCTTCTGTAATATAAACTGCAAAAATGTATGTTTCCATAGAAAAAAATGAATAGATTCAGTCACAAAATAATTTACACATTTGTAATTTGGCAAACACGAAAAGGATAATACTGTAACTGTGACCCCTTCACTGATTTTTCCTGGTTGTTGAACTCACCTCCATGGCATAGTTGTTGAAGATGCTGGTGTTGCTGCTATAGCGTGATGAGCCGAGGTCTGACTTGTTGGGCAGAGGGAAGCCCGGAGGAGACAGAGCACAACCTGCAGAAGTATGAACATTAATCAGAGGACACGTAAAGACATCAGGAGTCAACATCACAGCACAAAACAACACCTCTAGATGCATTTTTTAAGCCATCCATTGTCAATGAAGACATGAGCAGAGATAGGGATTTTTTGGGAAAGGCTAAGTACAACTGAGAAAAGTGGGAGATAAGTTTAACAAATCAAATCTTTTAACAGACTGCTTGACATCTTTCTTATTGTCAAAAAAGGGGCAAAGATACCAATAAAGATTTGAATATTTAATATATATATAAAAAAAAAAGTAACATTAAATTTTTATTTGCTTTTTTTAATTATTATATTTTTTGGCATTTTATGCCTTTTTTTAATTAGAGAATGGCAGACAGGCTGACAGGAAACGGAGAGAAAGAGGGGAGAGCATAGGTCCTGGGCTGGAAACAAACCCAGGACACTGCAATATTATGGCATGTGTGCTCAACAACTCACCACCCATGCTGCTGAGAAATGCAATATCAAAATTTTGTATTTATTTATTTACATGTTGGTATATAAAGCTCTCATGAAGGTTAAGTATTTTATGTTTTCATGTTTATTTTATATATTTAAATTTGTATTTGTATGTTAGTACTTATAAAGGAAGTTTTTTTCTTGCCATTGTCACAAAGTGCTTGCTCTTTGAGGGATATATTGGGTCTCTTTAACAATACAATAAAGAGTTCAGTCTAGACCTGCTCTATATGAAAAGTGCCTTGATATAACTCTGTTATGCTTTGGCACTATATAAATAAATTTGATTTAATTTGATGTGTCCATAATTTTATTTCCTTTCTACTTGATGGAGGACTGATGGAAAACAGAAAAATAAGTTAATTTCCCCTGAAATCCCTGGATCAGGGAAATATGCTGATTGTAATTGAAATAACAAAACTCTGATAACTTAAGGAAAAACAGAAATGTGAGAAAATGGTCACGGAAGAATGACGGAGCAATTAGTTAAAATTTCTGATTGTTTATGAAATTTAAAATATATTACAATAAAATGTTGTGCATTAATCAAAAGATTATAATCATTTCAGTACCAAACAAACAAACAAGCTATTGATATTCAGTATTCCGGTATAGGACAAATTGCCACCTGGTGACACCTCAAGGCTGTCACTCACACTGGGTTTTCTTACCAGGCAGCAGAGATGTTGGTCTCCTATGGCTGGAACCTGCAGAGGGGCTGTCTAGTCTGTTTCGTAAGGGACTTCGTCTGGGGCTCTTGCGAGGCCCAGTGGGGCCATTCCTCAACGGTGAGACCACAGAGCTCTCTGACTCCCCGAAGTCCTCATCATCTAGCAGGGAGGGGCAGTCTGGGTCTCCGATGCCCAGAGAGGACACGCTTAAATGGTCACTGTTACCATCCTGAATCAACAGAGAGCCAGCCAGGTTAATGTCATCAGGGGCTGCTTAGGTGTCTCATTTTCCAATTGTGACACTCGCAGAGACAGCAGATCAAAGTCAGAAATAACAAAACGACTACGATTGGATACAAATAAGTATTGATACATACAAATGGGAACAAATAAGATACAATGTACTATGAGTAACATTAAAACACTTGGTTAATGTCAAAAGAATGCTGGCATACAAAGAGAGGGCCACAAGATGGCAGCAGCTATTCAAATCCCGATTTTATCAGCACCAACCACAGCCTTATGTTACCTGTGTTTATGCAGGTTTACTGTACACGGTTCACTTTGCATTATTGAACACTAACACACAGCTGTGGCAGATGAAAATACAGGTCAATATTTCAATACTTTAGTCTTGCTCTTAAAAAAATCCAAACTATAAAAAAAATGACCAAACCTGATTCATTCATTAGTTATGGTTTAATTTTTTCTTCGTAAAAGTTGCATTACTGTCACTTGGTATTCAATTCATGTAATTAAAAATCTCTACATTCACCTGAACAACCCAACAACAGGCAGTTAGGTTTAACCACAGGACTCTGTACCTTAGTAGGGGTGGTGTATGTGGCAAAACGGGAATACCAGCGGCTTGCTTTCTCTGCCACTCCCTTCCCAGCAGAGACCATGCTGGTCTTGAATACATCCAGTGTTGGTGTGAGCAGAGTGTCCAGAGCAAAAGAGGAGGAGGACGGTGAAGGTGATGCCAGGCTCATCCTGTCTGTCCTCTCTCTGCAGGGGCTTGGCCGAGGGCTGGGGCTGGGGGTGGTGCTCGTGCTGCGACAGGGGGGGGATGACCACAGGCGCTGGCGTGAGATAGTTTGGGAGGGCGAGGGTGGATGGTATGTACAGGAGCGTGGTACTCCAGTAGTCCTCAGGGGGGAACTGTGGGGAAGGCTAGCTCTGCGAGGGGCAGACATTGAGGAAGGGTGGAGGAGAAGGGGGCTTGCTGGGTCCTGCAGGTCCAGACTAGGTGTACGGCTGCTCAGTGGGCTGCCCATATGGTTCATATAGAGCTCTATCTCCCTAGCCAGGTGCCTATGTGTACTCGGAGTGCTGGCCTCATCCCCCTCTGGGTCCTGTTCCTCAAGTTGCTGCTCAGATTTTGATTCTGCTGCCAGCAGGGACAGAGGGTCATCGCCCATCTCAATGCCTGTGCGCTTGACAGCTCCTCTGGACAGTGTGGTGGTCATGGGACCATAGCTGGTGCTTCGTTCAACATGTTTCTTATGAGGTTTGGTAATTTTACATGAGGTGACACCAGCTGGTGCAGTAGGTTTGTCAAGATCCAAATCCTCCAAATCAAAAATTGCCTCCATATTACTCCTGTCTTCATCACTCGAGTCCTGTCCATCAAAGTCATCTTCCTCCTCCCTGTGATCCAGACCTCTGGACATCCCTGTTTTAGCTGTTGGCCCCTCTAACCCATCCAAAGCGAGTGACCGAGGCCTCTTACTGTTGCCTAAGTTGGCAGAAGAAAGTATCTTGGCATCTGCACCCAGGTGTCCCGCAATCTTATCCGGGTCGGTTTCACCCTGGCTCATACCTAGGCCAAGGACAGTGGTGCCACTGCCACTGCTGGCCACAGTGTCCCCACTCAGACGGCGGCCCTTCACTCCCTGCCAGTCTAGAGCTGAACCACTGGCGCTGCCCACCACTTCCTCCAAGGCACTCTTATGTCTCTGGAGCAAACTGTTGGTGTGGACTTCACCAATCTCATCCAGGGATGAAGTAAAGAGTAGCCCAGCAACATGGCCTGAGAGGGAAGGAGAGAAACATTTTTCATACAATGCCATGATCCTACTGTGTTTTGACTTGATAAGTTTAAAAGAATACAGGCTGCTAACACTACTTACCAACAACAGTTGGCTTTTAAACCTATAGTTTACTTTAATCTTTTCATCTTTTAGCAGATACAGTTTGTAAACTTTCATTATTTGGCTGACAAACCAGTTGGTGATATTCCTGTGAGTTTGCACTTGGGACCAAAGCTGCCACCCTTCTTTGGTGAAGTCACTTTTTCCAAGAAGAGGTATTAACAAAGACCTTTGTACTTTTTGTCCACTGACTTTATACCTGTGCTGACAGAGCTCTTGGGTTTACAGGACAAATCGTCGTACGGACAGCTGCTGCGGACAATGCCTCTGGGCTTGAAGGAGGAATGGATCTCTGTATCCAGCTGAGGAAGACAGTCTTTACTTCCTTTGGAGCTCTCTGTCTCCGACACTAAAAGCACAAAAATTGCAATTTCAAAAAGTTTTAACTTTGTGCATACCAACACCAAACGGCTCTAATAAAAAACCCAATGAAGGAAAACATGTAACTGAAATGCTTTGATGTGCATGAGAAACCAAAAAGAATAAATCATCTCTGGAGGAGACAGGAAGATCAAGCCAGAGGAAGGGGAACTCCCATCACTACAAGGCTGCCAAGTTATAATTGTTATAGATAGTACATTCAACTGAATTATCAGAACGGATCTGAGTACTAACAGGAACTGCAGTCGCTCTCCTTCTTGTCATCCTTGTCAGGGGCCAAGTCCTGAGCACTTAGGTCTCCCCTCCGAACCTCCTCTTTGGACAGCGAGTTATAGCCCAAATCTGACTGATCTCCTGGAGAACGAGACCAACAGAGGAAGATCCAAATTATATAGAAGTAAGGGGACACAAATGAAACTGACACTGACATTTAATCACAAAAATGAAAAAAATCACAGTATATGTAGAGAAAGGATTTAAAGTGGCACCTCCTTTCTCATAATAGTTGCGTTTCAAGACCACTGCATGTGACAGGGTTGATGGCCAAGTCCCTTATTTTCACGGAACCTATTGAACTGCTGCAGTTTTACACTATGGTAGGCAAAAAAAAAAAAAAAGAGGAAGTTCTTCCCTTTCATCTGCTCAACTCTGCAGGGACATGAGGGCCAAAACAGCAGCTAAGCTGTGTAGGATAAAAGAGCCCTCCTCAGGGCATGCAGTCCTCAGCTCTACAGTTACTTGAAGCAATGAAACTACAGTTTCACAACTGTTGATGAATTTAACTCCATCACTCCAGGCCGACATTTCCATCTGTCTCTTAAAGTTCTTGGTCTCCTGGCAACTAGCTGTAAGATCATATGCTCTCATCTTTCATCTTTCCCATGATCCTCCCTGGCCTTGTAGTCTCTGAATAAGTGAAGAGGCAACATGGCGCAGCGTCAGTACAGTATGGAGCGACTCACAAATGATGGTGAGAGAAGCAAAACTCATTGTAATAATCACTGAACAGCACATCAAGGCCCCTTGCTGAGCTATGAGCTGTAGCTCCTTCAGCAAAGTCTCCTGCAGAGGTGCTATCATCATGATTAAAATGATTTTTTCAATCAAGAAGAATGCTGCTCTCAGTAATTCCCTATGATTGACAATGACAAATCAGTTTGCGGTTAAACACGGAGGAAGAGAGTAAGAGAGAAGACCGAGAGTGGAGCAGCAGACTGTTATGTGTGGATGGAGATACAACACAGTGGAGGGAAAAAAGAAAACTTAGAGAAAGAGAGAGAATAAAATAAAATCACTGACCAGGCAGAAATCAGAGAGACTCAGACAGGTAGAGAGGTTTACCTGGATGGAGAGTGGCTTCTCTGAGCTCAGAGCCCCCCCAGCGTGAGTGGGCCACCGGGGCTCTGGCACCCACGCTGCCGCCCCCACGGTGGACTGCATGCAAGGGCAACACAGGCAGGGCCAGAGTGAAGGGCAGGGTTAGGGACAGAGCAGAGCAGAAACCACAGCCGCAAAACCAGGGAGACATAGATGGACAACAGGGACGGGAGAGGGGGGGGCAAACAAGAAAACAGGCAGCGGAGAGAAATGAGGAAGAGGCCGGTCAGTGAGCGGGACAGATGAGGGAGGAGGATAAAAAAACAAACAAACAAAAAAACAAACCCCATCATTGAGCAGCAGGAAAAAAGAAGATGTAGAACAAAATGGCTGCCTGTGAAAAGAGGAGTCAAGCAGCAGCCATTTGAAGTGTACCTGTGCTAGATCTATCATCAGTGGGGTCAGTGGCGTAGTGGCCCTGCTCGGCCAGGTTAGTGTCGGCAGAGCTATCCAGGCTGCCGTGACTCACAGCGTCCAGGTCACTGCCATCTGCCCAAAGACAACAGCGAATTATTGTCAAGTGTTTATTGTTGTTCTTGCTAATTTAATAGCTTTGCAGTGATTTTTTTTCTTGTATCTAATGATCATCTTATCAGTCATTTCATTACCAATGAATTGCTCATGTAAAATAAAGTCTTCTACTCAGGGCACAGCAGCCCATGTGAACAAGCACAAATGTGGAACTTGTCTACTATTCATTAATCTATCTGACGTGGAGATTAAAGTTTACAATAACTATGTTATAATGTAGCATTTACATCAGGGGGGCTTAATTTATAAAACAAGCCCTTACCATTCTTTGGGTATATAAATCCAAGAAAACTGCAGCACAGCTCTTTCTGTCAATTCCCCATAATAATTTCTAAACCACACAAGAATGAAAATTCTTGTTTTCAGGAAAACCTCCTACAAATGTATCAGAAAATAATGGGATATGTCAAATTCTGCACAATGGCCATTTCTCTTCATCTTTCCATTTCTGTCATATTTCTACAAAGATGTAACTTATAATGTTTGGGCTGAGAGTGCAGGCCAGTGTCTAAAAAGTTTGAACTGTGTAGTCCACAGCTTTGATAAATCCAAGTGTACCCAGTAGACTGAATCAGCTGTGAACACGGGAGGAGCGTGGATGGGCGTGTTGATACTAACCACTGGTAACAGACAGTGTCTTAAAAAAGCAGGGATTAGCAGGATAGGGATTAGCATGCAAGTGTTCACTGGCATGCAGGGGAGTTACATCACACACATAACGATACTAGTTCTTTTATGGTTGGTAGTTTTGACTTTCTTATTTTCCTTTCTCAATTTGGAAGTGTATGTGTATGGTCATGTTGGGATCACTTATTGCTTTTATTGTTATTATTCAACAGTTCAACAGCATTCTTCCTGCAACTCTGACATTTCTAATATATATATATTAGGAAGAATACTGTTGAATATTTTCACCTGTAACAGTTGAAAATGGTGACTCTAAATTTGTCTGTAAGTCTGAGTGTGAGTGGTTGTTGGTCTCCATGTCAGCCCTGTGATGGACTGGTGACCTGTCCAGGGTGTACCCCGCCCCGCGCATAGAGTGAGCTGGGAAACGAAGCAACCGAGAAACTGAAAAGCGGTAGAAGATGGCTGGATGGATGGATGGATGGATATACAGTTGAAACCAGACATTTGCATACATACACTGTGTAAAACTCCTGACTTTGAAGAAAGTAATAAAAACAACTCTCTAAAATATTCTCTCTATCATTATTGCAGCATTTAGCAAACAGAAATAATTTTGGTAATCCTAACTGACCTAAAACAAGAGAAGTTTAGTTTGATTTAATTTCAGACAGTGAGAAAAAAAGGTTGATGTGTCTTTTTACACGTGTATGTAAACATCTGGTTTCAACTGTACATAAATCTTACAGTTTAGTGAAATGGATTTCGTTTAATAGGGAACGTGTCAATATCAAGTCAGCGGTCCTTCATGATAGGCCAAAAACTAAAATAACTCAAGACTGTTAGTACAGAGGCAGCAAACCCTCAGCTTTGTTTCCATGTAGGTTATCAAACTAAACACACAAACGCAACTAAAATCCTTGACAAAAAAAAAAAAAAATCTATTTTCTTGAGTAACTGAATTACATAGAATATGTCAATTACATGCACAGGCCTTTTATTATACTGATTGTGAGTCTGTATTGTTCATTGTCTCTGGATCTTTTTTTTTTTTTTGTAAGGGGCTACTGCAAGGTGCTGAAGCCCAATTTTATATACACAATTACACACCCTGTGTAATGTAAAGTAAACACAATGTAAATGTGTTTATAAGTCCAATTTATGGTAAAAAAAGAGAGAGAAATGTTATAAATGAAATGTCAGAAATCTTTTTTTTCCATTGCAGTTGTATCAGCAGTGAGCTGCCATTGAGATGTCAGTGAGATGTTACATTGTGAGCAACAACACACTGACTGACACAACTTGTGCCGTAACTACAAGTTGTGTCAATCTGTGTGTTGTTCGTTGTATTTAACTGAAAGTAATATTCGCAAGATAAGATCCTGTTTGATGTGCTGCGGTCAATTAGCAGAATGTTTGGTGCGTTGTTGAAATTCGGCAGGAAACCTGCTGCCTGTGTAGCAGTTGTAACTGTTTAGTTACATTTATTTCAGTGACAGTATCTAAATAAGGTATTCATCCATAAATGGACAGTATGCCAACACTAGACCTTCAAATTAAAGCAAAATTTAATTTTTTTTTACTGATGCTTTCTGATTTCTTTCATCCAAAGCAGAAAAAAAGGCAAGTGATTTACAGAAGGAATACAAATATAACAATTTAACTCTGATTTGGAAAATAAACTGTATGCAATAAAATATCCATAAACCACTGATTTGAAAGTTGCAGTGTTAATGAGCTACCTGACAAAGGGCTCTGGATGAGGGTGGCGTGCCGTCGTAGAGCTTGTTTGAACTGTGCCACACCCAGAATGACATTTCTCAGCTTCATCCACAGGAAGTATCCTCCCCTGGTGCTGGAGGGCCATGTGCTCTCCAACACTGCCTGGATGGCAAGAGTGAAAGAGACCAAAGGAAATGAGGGAGGATGAGGAATATCAGAGAGGAGACCAAAATTAGCTAAAGCTGCCACATCAGTTTGAAGAGTCATTATCTTGTAGCAGTGTTGCTGTCAGTTCATCTTTTATTCAAATTATTTATTTATTTATTTTTTTGTTTCAGAGTTCTAATCTAAATCCCTGAACACAAAACATCTGAATATCATGTGCAATGCAGCGCCTATCAGTGAATGAACTAAAACTGACCAAATCACTATTTCAAATAAAACCATCTTCAAAAGCTATGACTGCAGCTGTAAACCCGCAGTCACATTGAGGATCAGAAAAAGAGGAGGGAAAGGTGCTGCAGCTGCCGGTGCCAAGTCACATTCAGCACTCCTCATCTGCTCCAAAAATGCACTTCAGAAGGCCCCTGAGAGAAACACGATTGGTACGCCCCTTAACAGGGATACGTTTATTATACTATACAACACTCCTGTGTGGAGGCTCTGAGGATCTGGGTCAGGTTGAATGAGTATGCCCCTCCTGGAGATGCTGTCAGTGATCTTCTAAATCACAGGGATCTAGATTCAGACCCAGTGTGTTTAATAGAAATCCATGAGCTGTTCTTTAAGCTCAATATTCAGTGTGTTTCAGTGAGATCCAGAAGATGGACCTTCGCAGATGCAGGGTGTGACAGACTACAGGCTACATTCAGACCAGGACCATCTCGGACAGGTGATCACCAGTGGTCTATGTCAACCCACTGTGGCTGCTAATTTGCTGTTTTGAAGCCTCCATCAAACCAACTCACAGCTATTTTTGCTATTTAACAACAGCCAATCAAACGGTGGTAAAAACAATTTCATGCAGAATGAAGATAAGTATGTCGTCGCAACATCCCTCCCATCCCTGCATTTCAAAAGTAGGCATGGACAAAAAAATAACACCCGCAACTGTCTGCAATAATTAGAAGGAAATCTTCCCTCTCTAAGATGAAATACTCCACCTTTGTCCTCTGACAGCCTGCTCCCACATCACCTTATTTACTTTTATGCTCCCTGTGCTGTGTCGCCTGATCAAGGACAGGTTGTGCCGTCAACAGAGCCACAACTCTTCTTGAGTCGCGACCATGATATACATGATAGCACACAACCTTGAGGGGAAATTGTAAATGTCACGGATGTTTCTATTCATCTGAGGTCCGCAGAGACATTGCAGTGATGATGTGTCTCTGCCTTGTAAGGATCAGATGGAGAGTAGGTGTCTTGCTGATTATGTGAGTGACCAACTATTAGTGGTGTAACAGATTGGATTATATGATTTATGCACCTGAAATAATCAGCATCCAGGCTGCAATCGGCCTTTCAATAATATATCAAAGCTGTATTTCTTAAGAGCATTTGATCTGAGTTGTCTATTCTATTAAATAAATAACAATACCAATGAACACTATTAACTTATTTCCGTATATTAATGTTAACTTCATCAAACCTTTATTTATTTAACGGCATCTGATTTGCCATCCAATTTGCCAAGTATAGTGACTGTTGTTGAGTTAATGTCCCTGTCACATGAGCATGAGGATACTTAGATTTTTGCATCAGTGTATTCCAAGACTTTTACTGTACGTTATTGGTCCAACTTCATCTATGTCCTCATCCATTACAGATGATGAAAGTGGGAGTATACTGCTGGACAGTCCACCCAGAGATTTGTGAGACATCTGGCAGTTGTAAGCGTGTTCAGGCATGACTCAAACTTGCAGCAGAATCAGGAACACCATGCACAGAATGACAGTACACTGAGTCTCCTGTCAATAATATATTTATCAGTGGTTGACTCAGTTATTGCAGTGGGCTGTCACTGTCCAGACACCAGTACTTTAAACCTTAACAAAACAACAAAATAAAAGAAATGCAAAGCCGCATCCCTGATGTATAAACCCTGTTAAGCCCAGGTTGAGGTATTGTATAGACTTCCAGAAATCATGTTGTCTTTAAAGCTTTAATGCTCTGTGTAAATAAAATTTGAGAAAACTAAACTTAAACTAGAGAATAATTTCTTTCAAACAATCCCAATTTGTCTGTGTGATACTGACTGATTACGTGAATTAAATTAGTTGAGATTTGGAGCATCGCTGATTACTTTTTTATGCTTATCCATTGATTCTTATCCTCCATCTTCATCTCTACACAGGAGCCAATAGGAATGTCTATTCCCATGTCATTTAGAGGCCTAGCTGTCAACTACTTGTATAGCCAAAGTAAATGGGATCAATCCTGTGTTTTTCTGATCTCAGAGTTAGGAGTAGTTTGACATGGATATAGCAATAAGATATTTAGAGCATTAGGGGCTTTGGAGCATATTTTTCATAATTACTACTGAAAAGAATGAGCATAACTCATGATCAGATAAATATAGGAACTTCAAATAATCTCTAACACAACACAAACGTGTGGGACTTTCTCTGTTGAAGTTTCTTTGGTGATTATGATTTACAGAAATTGTACCTTGTTGTAGTAGCCATAAGTGATAGCGTTGGGGTGGATTCCAGCCTTCTTCATCTCAAAAAGCACCCTGACAGCCAGGACAGGCTGACCATACTGTCCACAGAGCTGCATCAAGACCCGGTAGCAGACCTGTATGATTATTACATGGAAAAGTTAACCTCAGTTATATAGAAACAAAAAAAAAAAAAGGATCTATTACAACTTGGAAAGATTAACATGCAAAAGATAAAAAAATACTGTAACTTGTTTAAGGCTGAATACATATAAAGCAGATATTCGTGGGAGCAGCATGTGTACCTCATCAGGGGGTTGCAGTTTCTTCACCTGCATCTTCCTGAGGACATCATAGGCAGTGCGAAGCGCCCTCACCTTGGAGTGGCACACTTTTACGTATGCTGGCAGACAGATGAACCACAGACCGTAGCAGTGACGGAGCAAGCACTTGGACCACAGCTGAGGGATGGATGAGTACTTTTTCGCTATCTTATGGGCCAGTTTTATTTCCTGTGGGTGGAAGAGTTGTAAAAGAAGCAAAGTTGCTTTCTTCAAATCACGTTTTATTTAGTGATTGATTCACATCTTAATATTTTCTTTTATAATCATCTGTGTGTGCAGTCCCTACCTTTTCAGTGTCTCTGATAATAATAACCACAACTTAAAAGAAATCTATTGAACAAATAAAATAAATATAAATAATCCCCCTCCCCCCTTTTTTAAATTAATTAATTTAAACCTAATCTACTCATTGTTTTTACATCTTCAGGTGAATGGGCCAGAAGTGCTTAAACAGTTAAATGATCATTTAAAACAGTCAGTAGCAATGAACCACAACTTGATGATTTTTTTATATTTAATCAAATTTTTCAAGATTCCCTTGAATTTGTCTAGTTTCAATCTAATAGAAAAAATTATTTTCTCCATCATACATTATATATAGTTTCTACCCAATTTTCCATCTTTTGTACCTCAGTCATTAAACTCTTTTCAGGACCTCAGAGTATAATATATATTTCTTTCACAGCAATAAAACTTTTTTTATCTATTTTAGATGTGTGGACTGCTTTCAGCAGGTCTTTCAGCATGCTGAATTTTCAATTGTAAAGTTGCCTGTCAATTATTAATTCCCTTATAATAATTTAAGAGAGTAAATTGTAAATTGCTACTTGTAGTTTCTACTTTCATGCTTCAAGTTAAGGCTGGTGTCAGACTGACACACATCACTGACTGAAGTAGGTACACCAAGGAAGTTCTTTTGTGCTGACCTGTTTGGTGCGTCTAAACATGGGGGCAGGGCTGGTGGGACAGCTTTGCCTGGCAGCAAGGCGTGAGGGAGCCCCCAGTCCTTCCATAGGGTCAAACAAGTCAAGACTTAGCACTGGGAAACCATCATACCTAGGGAAGAACAGAGACAGCTTTACTCACTATCCACTACAGAGACAATGAAAACACGCCCCTATTAGTATCTTAATGGACACTAAGAGAACTGCAAATTTTAAAATCATTTTCACATGCACATCTCCATTTAAACCTTAGCAAAAAAGCTATATGTGCCCCTTCCATCCAGGACCTTTACAGGTCCAGAGTCAGGAACCGGGTAGGTACCATTGCTACAGACCCCTCACTCCACGGACACAAATTATTCAGACTGCTTCCCTCTGGTAGGCACTACAGAGCTGTGTTTGCCAAAACCACCAGTCTTAAAAACAGTTTCTTCCCCCAGGCTGTCTCCCAGATCTCCCCATAAGCCATCTGACAACCCCATGAACATTTGCACATTACTCCACTATTACACTACTGTACAATATTCCACAACAACTATTCCCAGTGTCATTGTATATTTATATATTTTTATTTTGTCTTTACCTCAACGTGTCCAAGATTGAAACACCAGAGTCAAATTCCTAGTATATTTACACATACATCGCAATAACATCTAATTGTGATTCTGATGATTTCTTCCAAAATTACAGTGATCATTCCTTATGTCAAGTGAGGAAGCTGCACAAATCATTTTAGTATAATTTGACAGCTAATAAACACTGTGTGAGTCTGTTCTTCCTCATACTTCCTGTATTTTTCACTGACAAGAATTAACCTCAAAACTGAAGTGGCAAATAGAGTCCTGCAGCCTTGTGCCATAGACATTGAGCTTGTTTTTACCTGTAGCAAAGTGGGTATTCCTCCCCGTCAGGCAGTGGAGGCAGCTCCGGAGGTGTGATAAAGACTGTGTGTTCACTTCGCTGGGATTCATCAATCTCTATGAGCCTGGACTCCTCTGGCCTGTCACTGTCCACCTGCAGGACACATAAAAGACAACCGAGATGTTTGGGAGATTGCACAATGACCTTTCCATCGTTGCTAGACAAAGGGGATATGGTGCTAAACAATGAGGCATTCAACAAATCTTCAAATTCTGCCTTGTGATAAATCTGTGTGTTTGTCTTGCTTGGCTTCACACAGCACCGTTTCCCTTTTTCACTCAAGTATAATTTTCAAGCAGTTTGAGAGCAGGATTTCTACAAAATGAATGTCTCTACAAGTTGAGGGGTGGTGATGGCAGGTGACCTAGATTTTTTGAGAGAACAAAATTATTTTTATTCTTTTTTTAGACTTATCCTACCACTTTGCAGCTCCTCTCTCAACACACACAAACACTAAAATTCAGTTCCCCATTTTACTCCATTTGTTACCTAGAGAATAATCTTTTCTTAAACAAAACAACAAAGCAATATAATTAAAGCTATTAAAGGACAGATCATTCTGGTACAAATTCCAGCTTTAAAATTGAAATTGAAAATAAGATAATAAATGAGAAGAAGAGCAGAAAACAAATAACAGATATACTCTATCTCAACAAAAAAAAAGGCAATGAGAAAAGAATCAGTGGAAATCTGTCACAAACTGCACTAACATTGCTAGAAGTATCTGATGCAACAGTAACTGTATCATATCTACACCAGGGAGGCAAAATATAAAGACTGAAAATAGAGACTGACACTGAGGAAAACTCTTTGTAATGTTAACAGAGCTATCAAATTAAATGAGAAGTGTCCCTACTTCTCATTGACATTGACATTGACGTCAATATAATCTGACTTCTTTTACAACCAGTTTAGTCACCAACTGATGGTCATTAGAAATAATGCAGGTTTAAGGCTCTTCTACATTGTGTTTTATTGCTCAGGCCCAATTTATATCTACTTTTACATGTCTTCTATGACATAAACACATATTTACTTCAGTACAACAATGAATTTCCTTGCAGGTAACACCAACCATAACAATAATCTGTTTTTAGTCTTTGGGTCTTTTAGAATTGACACAACAGCTTGTTCACTGAGTCAACATGGTGGATGGAGCATAAACATGCAGGTACTCCTTTACGTGATAAACTACAATCATATTCAAAGTTCTACTGGAATGTGTAACTGATTTTAGAAAAGATGAAAGGAGACTAAAAACTAAGAACCTAAATCTAGTACATGAGGTGTTAAGTGTGTATCTATCAATATACAAGATTAAGAGATTAGTTGTTCAAGAAGTGTGTGTGTGATGACTCATTGAATCTGAACTGGCACTTCAGAAGAACTGGGTCAGTGTGTGAGGAGAAAATTTAATCAGCTGCAGAGATCTATCACTGTAAACTGTATCTTTTAAACTCAGATTTCATTCATTCATTCATCTTCAACCACTTATCCGTTTCCAGGTCGCAGGGGTTGCTGGAGCCAATCCCAGTTTACACTGGGTGAGGGCGAGGCGTACCCTGGACAGGCCGCCACCACTGGGCCAACACAACATTCACACTCAGACCTACGGACAATTTAGAGTCACCAGTTTACCTAAACATGATGTCTTTTGATGGTGGGAGGACACCCACGCAGACATGGGGGAGAACATGCAAACTGCACAGAAAGGCCCCAGGCCAGGAACCACACCAGCAACCTTCTTATTGTGGGGCAACAGCGCTAACCAGTACGTTTTGATTGCAATTCAATATTAGACAGGCTGTCATAATTAATGTTTAAATAAAATTCTAAATAAATAAAACAGTGGCTGTGGCACTGAATATATTTTACTGCCAACATCTTAAAATTTGTGGTCAGAACTTGATGGTTAACATAAAAAATGAATGATGAGAGGGTATCTTCAGAATCTGAAAAAGTGTTTAGTGACAGAATGTAGTGCTGCCAGCGATGATTTTATTAATGGCTGCTGGAAGGTAAGTGTAGCACTTGCTAAAAGCTGATAGTTTAGTTATTCTGATTGTAATTAATGTTTGATAATAACCTCACCCAGAGCAGTAAAGTGTGGGGAAGTAATGTGTCTGTCCTTTGCTGCAGACTTTAGTTCACTTGGACTTTGTGCAAAATGTAAAAGTGATATTCAATAGAAAGATGACAACAGATAGAAAGGAGGTTGAAGTTTCTTCGGCATTGGCTTCACTTTTCATTCCCAGAGTCTATGTCGACTATTATATTCAGTGTATGGCTATTCATTCATTCATTCATTCATTTTGTTGGGTTGCAAATAGCTACAAAGAACTGTAACTTCATTTTCAGTCATGAGCACCTCTCAGCGAGTAAACATGTGATTCTAGTAATTATCTATTCAGTTATCAGCTGGGTCACCTGGAGTGTGTATTACTGTAGGAGGAAGCTGGAGTACCTAGAAGGAACTGACACGGACACAGGGATATAAACCCCACAAAGAAAGGCCCCATGCCTGCTGACAGTGCTAAATACTACACCACCATGCTGCCTAGTATACATTTGTGATATAACATAAATGCTGAAATAGAGATAGGCTCTTTGCAGTCTAATAAATTGTTTACTTCATTTGTCTTTATCCCCTGTATTTAATTAGTTTTTTTTCTGCAATGATTTACACACTCCCTCTTGGATAAATACATTATAAGATTATCTGTGTGGATGTGGCTGCTGTTGCATGTATTGTTTTGTGTGTGGTGCAGTGTTTTTTTCGCCTCATCCATAATGTAACTGGATGCAGAAAGACAGAAGATTAAATCGTCTATGGAGTCGACACACTTAGAGGACTAGGGAACCCAGGCACCACCACAGGTCTGGGAACACAGGAAAAGGAGGTGGTAGCGGTTGTCACTATGTGGCGCTATGTCTCAATTACAGCCAGATTATCCACACACACTCAGGACCCCAAACACAAGGACAGCCAAGAGTATTTCAACACTGTGACAAATATCACTACCAGAAAGCAGTGACCCACAGGACAGACTGCTGTGGCATGGATTTTAAAACCGCAAACACAAAATGTAACCTTTCAGAAACACAATCTAATGCAAGAGCACTGCTCCATGAACACACTGTGTCAAACTCAAAAATTGCTCCCTTCATGCTGTCACACTGAAGGATACGAGCCCAGGAGACAAATAAAAAAAAGTGGTAGTGCTTTAGGAATCACTGACGTGCCAAAATTCTTTACTCACGACACTCATGAAAAATTGACGGCAGAAAACAGTGAATATGGATTTTCTGTGTACTTTCACTACATTGGGACAAATTGTTTTACCTTTCTAAGGACCGTTAATGTTTGAATAATAATTAAAAGTGACTCAATCAGCGGGAACTTAAATTTAAGACTTAAGCCTGATCGGTTAGTGAGAAAACTAACATGACAGCTCGGACTTAAGCTGTAGGGGAGGAGCATGACTTGCATGGAGCATGGAGCATAAGTCCAGGAGGCAAAAATTGTTTACAAAACTATTTTGATCCAGATTAATTTCTTTCTTTCTGTCGGGGACCACAAACTGAGAACAAAGCCCTCATTTGGAGACATGTACCCAGAGCAGGTGTGTACTGACCAAGTAATAATAGACTTACCTTGCCCCCTTTGTCCGCACTTCGCTCTGAATTGTAGAGCTGCTTGCAAATGGAGGCAGAAGGAGAGAGAAAGAAAACTCAAGAAATCGGAGATGAAGGCGCAAAGTAGGTGAAGCAGCACAGGAATGGAGTGTAAAGTACTAATACAAAAAGTGGGAATTGAAAACCCTTACAGCAGTAGTAGACGCCTCAAATAAACACAAAAACTGATCAAGAACAATAATTTTTGTGAGAAGCTTGGCTGCACGGCATCTACAGGAAAAAACAAACAGCATGCTACAATAATAACAAGCTCACTTTGTCCACACAGTCGTCAAAGAAGGCCAGGCTGGCGTCTTTGTCGCTGACAAACGAGCACTCCTCAATGAAGCGTATGAACATCTGAGTCCGTGTCATCAGTGAGTAGAACTTCTGATGTGAGCGGTCACGGCTCTTCAGGAACCCTGAGGACACACAAGTTTGGTGTTGGGGGGGGTCAGTTACAAGATTTCCAGCCAAATTATTCATTTGTAGGCATTAAATCACACAATGGCTTTGCCTAAAAGTCTTTATAGCTGGCCTGGTTCGCTCATAAAATCCCCAATTCCATAAAAGCCTTGGGACGGTGTAGCTTCCATTTGTCTTGGTTTGGGCAGTGCGACGCAACACAATGCTATTAGTATAGTGGCCAATTTGGGATGTACAAGAAAATGTAGAATCGCTCCTTGACTGACGCTGAAAGCTGCTTCACTGACTAATAAGCCACGACTGTTGAGAGGCTTTGAGCAGAATGAATGACCGCTGGCTCACAGTACAGTGGTGGAAGCCAAACATTGGCCGCTGCCTAGAAAATTAATATGTAACTTTAATATTCAATATTTCAAGAGACTGCTTAAAGAATTTCAAATAAAAGTGCATCTTGTTTCTCTTTGCTTCAAATCACTCTAAACCAAACATTTATTTAAAAATGTAACATTTGTCCAAGCATTTGGTCAAATGCATTTTCCATTTTGAAATATTAACACTGTCTTTTAAGCGGTCATATCAGCGAACGACGAGCACAACGATCAAATTAGTTCAGATTAGCAAATGCATTAGATAAGTCAACACAACTGACATCAACAACTCACTGGAGCGTTTTATTACATCCCTGATGATGCATCATTCAAGGGCAGCTATTAAATGGATGCTCAGATAATATTTTTTGCCAACTGTTTTAGTTATCAAATTCTCTTTTATTACCTAAAAGCTCCTGACCATAGACAATGTTGATAAGACATTCAAGATAAAGTAAAAATGGAAATGATTACATTTAACTATATACATACCTGCAATGATTATTCAGTTCATTAATAAAAAAGATGAATTACTTTTGTTCCAGTTTCTCAAATGTGAATATTCTCTGGCTTTCCTCTTTTGTAATAACAAAGTGAACGTCTTTGGATTTTGAGGATTTAATTAGATTTTTGATGATGTTTCCTTCGGGCCTTTCAGAAATTGTGATGCTCATTTTTGACTATTTTCTGACATTATCAGACTGAGTGATTATTTGATTTATCAAAAAAATAATGGACTTTAAACATGGAGAAATATATAACAGGAAAGCTTCACAAATGTGAACAAATCTCATTCAACAGTTACAGATTCCACAGTTTGTATATCATCAGTCTGTGTAATAATGTCTGCTTATCATTTGTCCTCAGAGTTTTATTTTTGCGAGTAAAAACGCTGAAAATGCACATCTAATTTGCATATAATACTGTTTGAGTCACAGATGTTGTACTGACAGCACAATAAATTTAAAAAAGAATAAACAATCCAAAATTCTTGTTGTGGCCATTGGGTGTGCAAATTGTTCCGGTTTTCATGCACTTTTTCACAAACTGTTACATCTCACCTTGAACTTTTACGTAATGAACTGTGGCTGTCCCTGTTTGCTATATTATGTAACTCAAATTGGACACGACCTTGGTTCCAGTGGTCCTCCAACCATGATTTCACCACAACTTATTTCAGCTGTGATGCACCCTGAATTGATGGCCTCCAAACTGCAGAGCCTCTGGAGCATTTTGCAGCTGTGGAGCTAAGCGACCAATTGGCTCACCTTCAGTCAGCAAACTGCCTTGAACCTTGAGCCACCTACTCAGAGAGTTTGTGTGTTGGTGGTGAGTTCACCCATAGGACACACTAGGACGGATACTAATGAAATCTAATGTTTTGACCAACACCATCCTAAAGAAGGTGATGAAGGTTTATAATATATAGGCTCATTAGTATTAATCAGGCACCGTAACTTTACAAGTGTGACTCAAATTGGCTGCACAGATCAGTTGAAGGTTGATAATGATTAAAATTGGATCAAGCTAAACTTTCTTTCAAAACCTCTGCTAGTTTGGTCTTCCAACCTCCACACAGGAGCTTAAATGCTCAGAGTAGTATTGATTTTCATTGCTAAATAGCTTTACCTTTTTAAGTAGTCTCTCAGTTCAGATCTTATATGACTAAAATAGAAAACAGGGGACTTTCGATTGAACAGCCATGAGGTAGGCACTACAATACAGCTCCTTCACGGCATAGAGGAAGGGTCGCAGAACAACGTTGATGATAACATTTGTGAAAAATTTGCTTAAGGAAAAACTGGAGTTGCCTCCCACTGACAACCTCAAAATTGAGCGTGCGTCATACTTTGGGACAGAAACCACCAGCTGAATTTCTAGGTAATGAGAAAGGAAGAACTGCAACAAACTAATTTGGGCATAGTGAATGTAGTTCTACTCAGCTACAGGTCAGAACCTGGCCATGGAAACTTATCAAAGATCTATAAAGTGTTACAAGAGATCGAAGGGGAGGATACTGAATATATAAAGGAGAAATGGGAGGAAAGTAACATCAAGACGCAGATTGCTCTGCTCTGAGTTTTTAGAGTTCAAAAGGATTTCTCAAGGTGGACGTACAAACTGGTGGCAAGAGTAAGGCAACACATTTTCATGTATTTTGGGACTGCCCATTCATTTCAAAATACTGGGATAAAGTTAAATTGACCATTGAGAAAACAAAAAAAAAAAAACAAAATAAAACAAAACTGAGCACTGATCTGAGTCTGTCACTGATCTAGGAAATTGATTGCAGATAAAAACTGGCAATGCAATCTTGGTTGAGCCTCTAGTTGATTGAGGAAGTGACACAACATGTTCTCCTGTCTAGCTGAACCATTTGGTCCAATAAAAACCTAAAGAATCGCTCAATCCCGTGAAAAATAGCCTGCGTAAAAAATACAAACATGGTAAACAGGTACTTCCCAAAGGAGATATAATTCAGCTTATGAGGACACCTGTAACAACTGAGGCAAAGCTCTTTTGGACTGTGGTCTGTGATGCAGTGCATCCGGTGTCTCTCCGGTCTAGGAGACCAGTTCAAGTTTAATAGTAATAACTTGAGCTCATACAGCCATTAAAAGAACTGAATGACACAATAAATAAGATGTTCAGTATAGTAACAATTTCAGATGCCAGTTTTAAAATAACATTTGGTTGTATGCCCTTACTGTCTTGGATTTGTTAGTGATTGCATTGATGATTGATGTAATACTTTCTCTTTCCTTCAATTGTTGTTTTTAATCCTATTAATGTGGTTGGGCATGTTTATTGATGGACACCAGCTTAACATGTTTTAGCCTTTTAACAAACTTGAAAAAAATGTTTTCACTAATCCTCTACAGAGAAAGAGGAGGAAAAATGAATCCTTAAGCAAGATTTATGCAAAGCAAGGCCATTATTTGTTGGACCAGTGTAGAGATGACTGACTAAACAGCAAAGCTTAAATCATCTGAGATCTAGAAATAACTGTGCAAGTTTACGTCTTTTGAACAGAAAAACTTGCCTCATGACACTGTGGCCAATGGCGGAATTGTTTGGTTCTGATGTCAGGACTTTGGGGAGGCTGCCAGGGAAAAGGACAGCTGTTTCCTGTGTCTGTAACCCTGCTTGTGTTTTTTGGGTGCATGGTCCCTTCATTGTTATTCCACATACCTTGTAAGTCAAAGAGCGAGAAGGCATCTGTGGCTTTCTCAGATGGTGCCTGGGTAATGGGCCGTAAGAATGAACGGTATCCCTTCAAAATAGCTGCCATGAACCGGAGGAAAGCTTCCTGGATCTCCATCTCCAGCATGTGGAGGCTTTTCCCGCAGCTCAGTTCAGATGAATCACTCATGCTGAGCTCCATCAGCCCGTCAGGTCTGCATTGACCTGAACACAGAGCAATGGTCAGCACGTTAGACTCTACAGCAGAGATTTACAATTTGAAGTTTGAAAACTGTTGGCAGCCAGCATCAGACCCCATAACAATACCACAAAAAGTGGTCAGGACTGCAACAACATTTGGGTTCCTCCTGACCAGACAGACCATCCACACTATGTCAATTCCCCACCTCAGTTTGAGACCTGCTTTAAGTATTCTTCTAGAACATGAGGGTTAGAATTACGTATTTTAAATAAATAAACTGTTGTCATTAGATTTTCTGCAAATTCCACAAGACTCTCAACTAAAACTTCTGGCAGGCATATCAATACTCAACATTTCTAACAGCAGCTAAATAGATTTTCAACTTCACTGAATCAGAAAATGTATTCATTCGATTCCAAAAGCAAAAAGTAGCAGCAGGTTTCATGGTCTTTCAGCAAACAGCAGGAAAAGTTCAGAATCAAAACATCAAGCATGCCATCTGAGGGCAGATGAATAATTAGGAAATTATGCTACGATGGGATTATTGCCAGCCTTCAATTTGCTGATGGGATTAAATAGAGACTAAAATTTATTTGAAGGGAGCAGAATCCAAACCTAAAGATGATAAATGAAGTTGACTGCACTCTTTTGGTGATTACACCAACTTTTCTCAATTTATGGCCCATGCACTAGTGGTCTGCAGAAAACTTTGGGTCTTTTAAAAGAGAATCAACTGGAATCTCCAATATAACAGGCACACAGGAAGTGTCAACATTTTTCCAGTAATGACATCACCATGATTGAGATTTGAGAACTGTTCAATGATGTCTGACAAGAATTTGGAATGAAGAAACAGTACAATGTCAATTGAAGAGCACTACTTGTTTTCTTCGAAGTTGGATAAGGCAAAGGCCTCATTGTTTTGAGGCCCTTTTTCGATTACCAGTTGGCTGGACTTTTTACCAAAAGCTTCATGGTTTATCACCACAGCGTCTATCAAATAAAGACATAATTAAAAAAAACTAAACAAAACAACTTTATCATCCCTGCAAACTCACAGGGACAAGTCCTGTTGGTTTTGGGGATATTTTGAGTTCAAGAGGTCTGTGGGTTTTAGTTTAGTGTCTAAGTCCTTGGCTTGAAAAAGTCTGAGCAGCAATAGACTACACTGAAATGGTCATGCATGGCCTAAGTACCTCTGAAAAACACAAAAGACTGGAGATCTGGCTTTTGAATTGTTTCATGTTATTCGACTGAATACAATGTAAAAAATATTTCCAAATTTCACCACTGACCATGAAATTCATACAGAAAAATCTAACAACTGGCACATCTGCACGGTAATTTGTTCAACCACTTCATACATCAGCTTAGTACTCACCATCAACCAACTGCTGGTAGAGATTGCTCAGCACATTCATTAGGTTTTTACAGGCTTTCTTTGGCAGGATCTTCCATGTGAGGGCTCGCTTATCTTCATTGCTAGAAAAGCAGAGACACACACTGAGCTATGGAGAGGCTGAGGGGCTGAAACCAGCATGGTAAGTAGTCAGGCCTGAGGGACTTCAGACCACCTTAGCCTTTTTTTTTTTTTTTTAAATAATCGCTGCATACTATTGTTCATTCTTTATAAATATTGTACAGTATGCAGTTTTAAATACACATATGGTATAATTTTATGTATTGCGGATGCAAACTGTATTGCTTTTAAACTCACTGTATATCCCTAATATTTGCCAAAATTGCATTGCACATTTGATTTTTTCTTTTTCTCGGCACATATGTTTTTATGACATCTGTCATATGTTGTATACCTTGTAAGCTATCTTTTTTTTTTTTTTTTTTTTTTACATCAACCCCAACCCAGGACCAGAAGCTGGTGTCTAAACTTAGAACTCATGACCTGGCAGTAGCATAGTCTGGAACAAATATGCAGCAAAGGAAACGCTGTTGAGCTTTTAGCTGGAAGTGATGAACGTTATATTTTCAGCTCACTGCACTACAGTCAACCCCTCATAAAATGCATACAATATTCATCATGAGAAGCCGACAGAGCAGTGAAGACAAACAGCTGGCCTAAATAACTGAAGCTACCCGAGGATTTTTGGTGTTGCGCTCACTGGAAGATGGTGTTGGTGTCCAAGTCCACACAGCTCACATCTGGCGGGGGGTCATAGAGGTCAAAATAGCGAGAGTCCACTCCTACGATAAATGGACAGGGGGCGCTCAGCACGTCAGCCAACGCCAGGGGGCAGAGAGGAATATATGGGCACGGCCAGTGGAACGGGAAAATCATCTGAAGATGAGAATGAAGGTGAGATGAAGAACTTTAAGTGAACTTCCATGTCACAAGTATGTGATTGACTGCTGGTTTATTTGTGTTAGTGTCATACTGTGGACAACTTATGGAAGTAGATTTGTCTCAGTATTATTTCTGTGAACTAATTGTTCATGTTTAACTTTGTCATTTGTAAATAAGAATATGGCTTCCACAAATATTAAAGCCTGATTAGAAAACTGATTAGAAAACTAATAATTAAACACAGAAATAACTTGAACATATAAAAAAAAATACATTCAATTTATGTGTGAATATATTTTTGAACATTTACAGCTTTAAACTTTAATTTACACATCTCAGTTTGTTATTTGAGAAGTGAAAAATAATTTGTAGATCTCAGTTCTCTGCATGGAGATTTGCATTTCAGACAGTGTCAACCCTCAATAACACTACCTCATTATCAGGCAGGTTGCGTTCATTATATATTTAATTGTGCAAATCTAATAAAAAAATAACCATATCCTGATGTTGCTAAGGCAACTGAAAAACACTTCTTCACAACTTTGCCCAATAGAATGTATGACATCCAATCACTCTCAGCGTATTCAACTTGAAGAGAAATGAACAACTTAACTGGAAAACACATTACAAAAGCACAGAGCGGGACACTAGCATGAAGAGTGTCAGGGAGATATGAAATCACTCTGTACAGTAAATGTGGAAACTTACAGACACCAGTGCCTCAGTGACACTGGTCAGTACGGCTGGTCGTAATGAGTGGACCAGGATCTTATGTTCAGTGACAGCAAACACCAACAGGGTGACGGCGTTCTCTGGTCCAAGGTTTTGGAGAAGGGTGGAAAACCGACCACCACTGCAAACAGATGAGGAAGGTTGCACATTTGAAAGGTATTCTGGAGCTTCAGAGAACATGCAACATCCTTTTCACAAGGACAAAATGCAGAGACTCACCTGAGTGGCAATGGAGAAGACACCGGCTGGCTCAACATCAGGCTGTCGTGAGGGGATAGCTGCAGAAAAGTTGGGCAGTGGGATAAAACCGGCCAAAATAAAAAAGAAGAAAAAAGAAAGATGATGCTCAGCCAGTTCTAATATACACAAGTTAAAGTTCAATGAACCAATCTTACCTGCACAAGGATCCGAGGTCTCTGAGAGGAAGGGAAGGGAACTTTGTGCATGAAGTGAGAGATGTGCCTAGAAGAACAACAAACAGGGGGATGTGAGGCCTAAAATAACAACAGTGTGTGGCTGACTTGTCCACCAACAAAATCCCTTTCAGCAGGGTACAAATTATGAGCAGCAGTAAAACATAAAAAACATTCATCTCCTGTCGCACATAACCTGTTCCAAATTTTGAGAAAAACCAAAACTGCCTTCCAAGCTCAGATGGAACCATTTTAACTATAAATTTTATTGTTTTTTCAGTCCATCAGATGATTTTGTAAGAACAACACCAAGAATGTTGCACTTCTGTCAACCTAAAAAATAATCAAGTGTAAGGCTCCAAGACTGTGAAGAACAAACATCCAAAAACAGTTAATGGACCAAAAATCTGGATCAAAAGCTCAAACAATCATATTATCACGATATAGCATGGACACTATTGTACTACACTAAGACTACACAGAATTAAGTTCTCATAATAACCTATGCTGGGAAAGTATCCAAAAAGTCACAAGTTACTACTATGTTAACTAGTGGACAAGTCCCAAATACTAAGCTTATCCATGTGCAAACTTTATTTTGTTGCTAGTATAATCACAGCCTGTGAAGTTATTTCAACACACTTGAAAGAATGGATGAGTGCAACTGCATCTCACAAATGTTGCTCAGTAGAATAAATGGTAATTAGGAGAAAGGGGTTTCCAATTGGAACCGGCTTTTTTCTAAGAATCTAATTAAATGAATCGTAATCAGTCTTTATGAACCTTTCATCCTGGGGTCTGACTCAGGATGTGTGACATGCTTCTCGACTGTTGTTTTGTCTTTCTTTTTTCCCTCCATTCTGGATTTATTCATTTAATTTTACTGGATGAAGAATTTACTTTTGTCTGAAAACAAAGGACTCACTTCTCAATGGGCAAGACATGAGGGCCCGAGATGGAGTAGCGGTAGAGGAATGTGAGGAACTTGCGGAAAACATCAAAGAAGGGCCAGTGGGAGAGCAGACAAATACACTTATTGGTGTGGACAGAGTTGGGGCTGGCAGCGGTACTGCTGTTGGCGGTGGCTGCCACAGCAGTAGCATTGGAGGGAGAGGGTTTGTGTGGATCCAGGTTCAGGAGGCCCAGCTGGGAGAGCTGCTGGTCGGTCAGACACTCCTGGGGGAAGGGCTCGTAGAACTGAATGGCAGCACCATACACCTGAAAGAGGAGATTTATGGGTCGCACAGTCAGCACAGTCTAAGATTCCATACAGTAACTACACAAGATAAATCCTGCTTACAAAAAGTTAGACACCTCTAAATGTTGGTTTTTCATATTAGGAAGCACTTGGAATTAGCCAGAAGTCGAACTATGCAAGTTTACTTTTTTAAATGCACCTTTCACAGAGACAATAACTGGCCAGAATTAACAGGCACACACTCTCTATGTCAGAGAACATTACTTATAAGAAAAATATCCACCCTGGCCATAAAGGAACTACCAGACAAGAACAGCTTCTTGTGAACCATTCGAGGCGGCAGTGGTGGTTAGAGCACATGCCATGTAATCAAGTGTCCCACAGTCAACTCTGGTCATAGACCTATGCTGCAGGTCATTCACCTTTCTCTCTCTCTGTCTGTCTCCTTCCCTGCTTGCTGCCAGTTGAAATAAAGGCATAGAAATCTTTTATTTGGATCAGAAGGGTTGAGGAGGGATGAGTTGTGGATTTAAATTTTTTCCTGTACTCTATCCTGATTGCGTGGTACAGTTTGTCAATCACACAGTAGCCATTCCACCTAATACATACTATGCTTTATGGTCTGTTTTGCTCAAAATGGGACAATTGTTTAAAAAATGAACCCCATTATTTGTGTTGTTATCAAGAAGACTTGAAACTTGAACAAAAGCGTTAACTGAGCTACAATAATAATAAATCGTGATACGTTTTCCCATTCACTGCACTGCAATGTAACATCTTGTTACAGCCAGTGGAGTCGTCCCCTGATGGTCACTAGATAGAATGAAGGTTTAAAGCTCTTCAGCGTTGACTTCACTTTACTGACCCAGAGTCTTGGCGCACTTTTATTTACAGTCTTTGACACAAAGGCATTTACTTATGTATGTATGAATTACCATGCAGAAGACACCAACCTTAACCACAAAAGCTTCCATCTGCTTCAACTTATTCAAACCTTTACACAAACTCCTATTCTCAAGTCACTGAAATGAGAGCTTCATGACCTGGTCAAATTAATAATGAAGATGAGCAGAGAGTCAAAAATATTTGTGCCATGCTCTGAATTCACATCTGCATTTCACTGCACTTAAATAAATGGGAACATCAATAAACAGAGATAAAGTGAGTATAGTGCTACAAAAAGGTCTCCAAAGCAAGCAAATTAATTTAATAAATAAAATATAAAGAAAAAAAAAACAGTCATTAAAGTTTTCTGAAATGAAAATGCTTTAAGATAATGACGAATAATGGCTTTTCTCTTATCTCAACAGGTTCACTTTTCCTCGGCCTTGGGGTTCGAAAAGCAAAGACCCCACCACTCATAGTCGTGAGCCCAGACCAGCAGTCCAATAACCAAGAACATTTTGAGTTTATAGGTTTAAGTAATTTGTTTGCGATCATTTTAAAAATAAATCTTGAATGTGACCAGCTGATTACCATTATGTAACTGATAGGGGCCATAATAGATTCATTCTTAGAAATCAAAAAGTGGGTTTCAATATCCGTAAGTTATCTTGTTATCTTGTTATCTTGTGCATGTTGACATTAAGGTTACTGTCACATGTATTACAGAGGTCTCGTAAGGACAGAAACAATTATGTTGCCTGTGTGTTAGAATACCCTCCATGGAAGACAGCAAGCCCTCCAAACTCACCCAAAGAAACACACACAAGCGAACACACAAACTTGACTCAACAGCAATGGACCGTGGAAGTCTTGGCACCAATGACTGCTACTGACCCCTCACTGGCCTTGTTGAAGAGCAGCTGGTTTCTAAACAGACTGGTCTCGTCTCCGTCTCTGGGGTGTCCAGTGTCTCGTCTGGTCTAGTCTCTACTCTCTGCAGGGGTCCTGTCTCTGGAGAGGGGGTTCAGTGTCTCTGGTCTAGTGTCTACTCTCAACAGTGGTCCGGTCTAATCTCTGGGGGGTCCAGTCTCTGGTGTAGTCTGGTCTGGTCTGGTCTTGTCTCTGGGGGGTGCACTCTCTGGTCTAGTAGCCCAGTCCGTCACTCGTTTCCAATTAACCAATTGACTTAGACATGTTCAGGTCCCCCTATCGGGAATCGAACCACACACTTCTGACTGTGAGGCGACATCACTAACAACCAACTACATATTAACCCCATAATGATTGGAAACGTTTGGGTTATAAAAAGCTATTTTCAGACTATGATGTAGTAGTGTGTATGTCGCCTAACCCTAACCCTAATGCAGGACTTGGTCTTTATCGCTATTAGGTTAAATGATAAAACCATAAACCAGCCAACGACAGCGCCTCTCATCTTACTGCCTGTATCCACTTCTCTAGTCTTAAAGGCTCAGTTGTTCTGTTCAGCAGCTTCTAAAAACTAAAAACTTTTGGGCATTTGTTGTAGACTACAGGACTCCACCTGTAGTCCGGGCGAAATACCAGGCTCTATAAAAATTAAATGATTCCTTGAGGCAGAGGAAATTCCTTAATCATTTTTTGTAATCGAGGTACTCGAATTATTTGAGGAACTGTTTCAGCCCTAAAGCAAATGCAGCAGATTTTCATGTTTGAGAACATAAAGGTACATATAAAGAATGTGTTTTACTCTTTTTCCAACAGAATCTGCAGCTACACACAGGTGTTTTAATGTGCACGAGTTTTCTAATACAAGCATTGATATTGATCCCCAACTTTGCCTTTCCGTTATCCCTGAGGAAATATACAAGAGCAGCGATAGATGTCATTACATACCCTTTCAGAGCGCACACACACGCAGTCGAGAAAATGAGCTGTTTGCTGCCTTGCAAACTGATAGAACAGGTCCATCATGCATCATCCTCAGGCTGTTGCTCCACTTAGAGTGTAAGCTCTTACACTTAATGTATTTTAGACCCTTAATGTATTTTAAAACTTGTATCAAGGCTCAAGATCACTCTGCCATCCCAGAGAAGTAGAATTATGGTTTTTCTGGTTGTGCAGCATTGTGCAGGATGGGTAACAGGTGTGTGTCGGTGCTTTGAGAAAAATATTAACTACTGACTAATAATAACTGTTGTGACACTTACTGTATCACTGCATCAAAATCTGCAACAATTCAGTTTTGTCAATTTGTCATGGTAAATGAATGATCTGTCCTCCTCAGACTTATTATCTATTTCACTGACTAAAAATCACATGGCATGAGTTCAAGACATAGCTGATCAGATAGCAGACATTCTGAGGTCATTACATGCCATCACATATCCAGGTATTGACGTGACACTTTACTAAGAAATTACATGCCCAAGGTAATCCTTATGTTAATGGTGCTTGTGCATTGTTTGGGAGGATCGGTGTGTTTTCATGAACCTCTTCTCAATGTGGAAATGGAGATTTTCAACAGACAATAGCAACATGCATGGCTGACCCACTTTCCCCTCTGGCATGTTGAGCATTGTGGCTTTCTCATTCCCCGTTGTGGTCAAGTCAGCTGCGTGGATGGCAGTTAGAGTCTGTTGGTGTATAACTGCCTCTTAGATACAATACAGAGAGAAAGAGACAGAGTGGAGTAGAGTAGTGAGCCCTTCTTACCTTCTCTCCTGAGGCTCCAGTGAGGACAAAGGTGGAAAAAACAGGGAGGGAGTACTTGGTGTTTGCTGGCCAGCACTCAATTGTTGCCCCCATGGGGAGGCAGAAGAGAGGGACAGACTCTGGAAGTGGGAATGATTCATAGTCTTCCTCTGGATATCTGCTGAATAAACCTATATAGATATATAGAACAAATACATCGAAGACTCCATTTAGAGAGATGTGATTACCAATTAAGACTCAATATAGATGTAAAACATTCTTTGACCTCTACGTACTTAGAATGATGTTCAGTTTGCCATACTGACAGTGATACTGAACAATTTCATTGAGCCAACAGCTTTGTAATAAAAAAAAAAAAATCTGTTTGGTCATCAGACCTTTGGGTGATTAGTCACTGTGAGTATACACTAACAAGTAGTTTTTAGAAAAAATTGAAAAAAGAAAAAAATAATAATAAAATTAATTAGAAAAACCTGGTGCCTATGTAGTCCCAAAAGTTCAACCTGTCCATGGTTCATCCCTTAAATCTTGACAAGTTGACATATGTATACTTGACATACATTTCTTAGTTGACTCTATCTTTACTAAAAATAATCTGACACAATTAATCATTATGGGAATGGCTTCATTATGGTCCCACTGAAGACATAAAAAGAAACTGTTGTGTCATAACTCTTCCGAGTCCACAGAAGCGTATATGCTTCTGACTTCATGGCATAAGACTTGATACTACCAGAAAATCGGCTGCAAAAAGCCCTGATTTGTCTCCAGCTTGACAATTAATTCTGTTAATATACATATGAAGAAAGTTAGGTAAGATTAATTGAGTCTGACTGTTCTGCTAGAACATTTACTGCTCTTTCCATCCATTCACATACACCATAATAATCACTATAATACATTTAAATTATATAGCGCTTCTAACAACGCTCAAAGACACAAAATGGAAAAACAAGAAAGCAGTAAAATGAAGCATTAAATTAAAATATAAGAAATAAAATATATAAAACCCTAAAATGCACAGTAATCAAACATATGACATTGCACACAATTACACAACCCCAAATTAAAAGCAGTCCTGAACAGGTGAGTTTTGAGTTGGGTTTTGAAAGTGGACAGATTAGTACAGTCATGGATCTATCTTCCCAAATCCAGTGTTTGGTCCCGGGAGGAAGTGTCAGGGGGTTGGCATCAGAGGAGCAGAAAGTGCGGGAGGGTTAGAGGGGAGTGTGGTGGTGGAGTATGTTGGTGAGATTGGACGTGGCTTGGTCATGAAGGGCTTGTGAGTGAGGTAGAGGATTTTGAATTGGATCTCTTGTGGAACATGTAGTTAGTGGAGGCTTTTTAGGACAGTGGTGATTTGCTCACAGGAGCAGGTCTGTGTGAGGAGACAGCACAGCTCTGGATAAACTGGAGTTTGTTGAGGACTTTGGATGACATGCCATGGAAAGTGCTACTGAAATAGTCTAGCCTGGATTTAAGAGAGTGTAGTGCCAGCGATATAAAAGGCAGGAGAGGAGAGTGTTTTAGTGGATGGAATTTAAAGCCGTGGGGAGGTTGAGGAGGATGAGTATGTTGAGGTGGCCAGAGTCTCAGGATAGAAGGAGGTCTTTGGTGACTTTAAGGAGGACTGTGCTGTGTTGTGAATGAAAACTGGATTGAAATGTCTCAAACAGATTTCTAGAAATGAAGAAGGCTTTGATTTGGGAGGAACCAACACAAAGTATTTTTGACAGAAATGGGTGATTGGAGTTGGGCTGAAAATATGTCAAAATGTCAGGATTGAATCCAGGTTTTTTGAGAATGAGTGTGACAGTAGCCAGTTTGAGGATTTGAGGGAACGAACCAGAGTTGAGGGAGGAGTTAATGATGTCTGTGATTAGTGTGGAAAAGATTTGGGAGACAGTCCGTGACAAGTGTGGGTGGAAATAGATCCAGTACATCAGTGGAGTTTCTCATACCTCTGTGTGGAGTTCCATTGGGGACATGGGGGAGGAATGAGATGGGGCAAGTAGTAATGGGGGGAAAGAGGAAGGTGGGTGGATATGGCAGGGGAGGTACTCAGGCTACTGTGTACAGTGTTGATTTTTACTTCAAAGAATGAAACAAAGGATAAACATTTGTCCAATATAAAGGAATTGGAAGTGTTGTCACTTGGTCTGAGAAGTTTGTTCATGATGGAGAAGGGAGTGAGAGTGTATGAGGCATGAGTAGTAAGTAGACTAAGTTGTGGAGAGAACATATTTGTATTCTCATCCACCATCTTTAGTGACTTCTAGAGTCATATCTCTACATTCCTATTTGCTCCAGTTGGTGATGTCACAGCCAATCAGTGTCTCATTACAGTACAACAGCACCACAAACTACAACTTTTTGAATCAACACCTGTGAAAGTCTTTGTTGTACAGCTGTGAGATTGGAGTAAGAGTTTAACTTCAGCAGGTCTTTAGACTTCCTGTCCTGTAGTCACAGCTCGACAGCAATACATGCTTGTTGACTTTTGTCATTTCATTCCCAAAATGAAAACCACGTGCCCGCCAACAAAACAAACCAAACCTGTTCTGGATTTTTCAGCAAATCAAAAACTCAAAGCTTAATGTGACTTTGACTTTTTTTATTCTTTTTTTTGTACATGGACTTTGACGTTGAAAATTAATAATTATTTCTTTATGCTGACTCATCTGTAGCATTAATAAAAAAAAAAAAAGATATGAACTCTTATGCTGCATTTTAGAGACATTTACATCAAAACATCAGCCAGCAGTTCAAAGTTGGTAATTAAGGGGGTTGAGACGCATAGATCTGAGCTAGACAAACCATGTTAAATTGAGAGAATCTACCACAGCGTGTTTATAAAACTTAACATTCATTATCAATCATTAAGCTATTATATTGGGGGGGTGCTGTGGGTGGTTTGGATTATCGGGTGGGTTGCAACCCACTCACCTCCCCATAAATTACACCTATGAGCAGATCTGAGTCTTTGCCAAACACAATTGCACTAAGCCAACAGTGTTAGTGTCAGAGAAAGACAATCTTTTGTTAGACCTTTTGGGACTTAAAAGTCAGATGAACTTAACAGAGAATTCTATTTATTATTAAGATTTCATACTGGGAATGGCAGCCATTTAAACCTTCTGAAGTGGGGGAATATTGGTGTGCAGAGGCTTACCCCATCACTCCAAATCTGAGGCATCAACATGCTTCAACAAGCCTGAACCTGCAACTGCAGCAGACTTCCCTCTGGCAGAAGCTTACTGACAAAAACGGGTAAATAAGTTCAATAAAATAAATATTTATCATGCTAAATTTACTGACTGACTAAAGACTGCATATCTGAAATTACCCTGATTCTCCGACTATTCAAGAAGGCCGTGAGTCAAAGGAAGAACTGATAGAGCATTTACTGACTACATAGTATTTGGTGTCATGTTTCAGCAGAAGCAGGAGGGAGACATCACCATTGCATTAAGTAGTAAGTGAGTGCATGGCAGTTATGGGATTAGGAGTATTACCTGCTTTGTAGGCTATTGCGTTGGTTTTGGCCACAGACTTCTTATAGCATAGGTAGACTGAAGAGCCCCACTGAAAACAAGAGCACAATGAGGACAGTTAGTCACTTTGTCCTTTTCGAGCTGTAAGGAACAAAATGCATAAACATCCATCAAATCTGGACCAATACTCCAGTTACTCCATGAACAGCCTGACGTAATGATAATATACTTTGACCTCCACTAACAAGTTGGGGCAATATTTTGAAAAGATCATTCAAGTGCTTTTACATTTTTTCAATTCTGCTGAAGACTCAGCAGAAACTCTCAGCATCATGAAGTGATTATTTTTATTCAGGTGCTATGGTTCTGCTTTTAACTGTATAACACATTACGGAGCAGATTCCAAAGCAGGCCTTTAGACAAAATTTCCTTGGGCTCTGTAAACAAGAGTAATTGCATTGACATAGTGCAGTAGCTCAGGTGAAACGTCAGTACGTTTTTCGATTGAAGAAACCCTTTTCTTTGTCTGCAAAGAGAAATAACAGATGATCACAGACAGAGTAGCTATGGGGACAACCATCTTAAAACCTGGCCACCTTGTGGAGTATCAAAAAATAAATACATAAATAAATAAATCCAGGTTTGTCATTTCTTTGACTATAGTCCCAGTAGATCAACCCAAGGCTGAATTTCTTTCCCAGCTGGAAGTGGAGCCAGTAGGATTTTCCAAGAGAACCATACAAGCTACACTTACCTCCAGCTGGACGTCTTTTCTTCTCAATGTGTCAGTGATGTTACATAGTACATGTCTGTTTTTATTCAGGTCAATGAGAGTAGCATGATAAGGTGAGCTGACTTGCTAATGATATTAAAATTTGTTTGTGAAATGTTGCTATGACTGATTTTGTTGGACGGAGGACGGAGATGTTGCCAGTGAAGCATTTGTTATCAGGAGGCACAGATTGTTCGAAAATATCCTTAATGATGCATTTAAGGATGTGTCAAAATGTAAGACATGATTAACAACCCCCACGACCCGGAAAAGGAAAAGCTTTTTATTGTGTGTCTTTGGATGCAATGCTTAAGCAGACACTGATGGAATGGTGATTGGATTGATTTTACACATAATGAGGTTTACATTTCAAATTTGATTCTGGTTTCAACTATATCATTGCACGGTACCAATTATTTTTATTTCTAAATGTTCTGGGGGCATTGTTCCTTTTATTTAAGTTAAACAGTAGATATCTGACAAGATTTTAAGAGAGAAACAGAGAGACAGTGGAGACAAGTGAGAACAGCAATAGCAGCTTAATCCGAACCAGTGATGTTGGTACTGCAATTTACAGTTTCAATTGAAAGGGGCTATATGTTTTCTTTGCCGACAAGCTTGGTTTCTTGCCAGTAGCATGTGCTGGTAGTTGTCATTCAACTTCACTCACCATTGTAACCATTATTACTGAAACTATATCTTCAAGGCAGATTGGAGGCTATAATGATTCGCAATTGGAAGGTGACAAGACGGCCCAGAGCCAGCTGGTTAGCTAAAAATATTATTAAAAGAGACAGTCTGGACAATTTAGCATGTGTTACCTTCCACCTCTGGAGACGTTGTTGTGAAGTGAAGTTTCATGTTGAGTCTCCTCTAAAGTGGTAAACAACTGTTAATGTTAACATTAGCTGCGTAGCAAAAGCAAAACTTACACAGAGCCCCTTTAAAAATCATCATCCACAATCAATTATCAAAATGGAAAATACAGTGCAAACGTGTAGTACATGTCCAAAAGTTTAGACAATCATCCAAGCCAAAAGTCTAAGGACTCAGGAATCCAATCATGCAGTCATAGACACACGGGTCCCAGCACCAAAAGTCACATGAAATCGAGCTGAAGTACGATCCTGGAGCAGGACTGAAATATAAAAAATTATCTTTGCAGCTCCTGCATAAAATTAGTATGGATAAATCCAGATTTAAGTTCAAAATCGTTGCCCTCTTCTTCATACACCACAAGTGTCTTTTGAAAATATATTAACACTGAATTTCCTGTCAGACTAACGCTCCTCTTGTAGCGGTTTTAAGACATGTGCACAGCTCCCCAGGAGAGTGATCTGGTTTGTGAAATTCCAAATTTAGACTGAAGATGACACAGAATAAACCTTTTACAGTATTTAACTATATAGTGTGTGTGTGTGTGTGTGTTGTTCGGTGGAAGAGAGAGACAGAGAGAGGGAAGCAAAAAGACATTGGGAGAATATGACAGAGAAGTGGAAAAAGACAGAAATATTCCTGAGGAACACAAATTCTGGGTGCTTAGAAAACAAAGCAAGGGATGATCAGTGGATTCTACTTCCCTTTTTAAAAAGAAACAAAACCAAAACAGCATAAATACATGTAGTCTTCTGCATTGCAGCAGCAACACATAATAGTTTTACATATTTTGCCGTAATTAGATGCACGAAACAGTTCAAGTAGCTCACCTAAGGGCCAAAATCTCCCTTGTAACTACTGAAAAATACCATAATCAACTGAGGAGAAGAATAAACAGGTGACCTAGAGCTAATTTAACATTATCAGTCCTGCACTAAAGAAACACATAGAAATTCAGCTCAGTGCCACACTGAGATTTTTACATAATTACTCCATATTAGAGTAACAGAAGAACATTCATTCATCTTATCCACTTATCCATTCGGGTTTGCAGGGGTGCTGGAACCAATCCCAGCTCACACTGGACAGGTCACCTAAACATGCATGTCTTTGGATGGTGGGAGGAAACCCACACAGGCACAGTAGAACATGCAAAGTCTGCACAGAAAGGGCCCAGGCTGGAGAACCAAACCTGCGGCTTTTTGTTGTGGGGCAACAGTGCTAACCACTATGCTGCCGTGCTGCCACAGAAGAACGTGTGGCAGCTAAATCTTTCAGCATTTGTTCATGTGAACTCTAATTTTCTATTGGTGGAAAGAACAATTCACAACTACTGAGGCAGTGGACTTGAGGATTCAAGACTTCAGACGAAAGAATATCTAACAACCGGTTGAAATTTAAATGTCATGAAGTTGTTTAAAAAAGACACTTCCATCAATGTCCTGTATTTTATTACTGTACATTCCCAACATTATACATGTCACTCCGTAATGAAGACTAAAGAATTTTTGGGCCTATTTAACTTCAAACTGCACACTCTAACTCAGCTACTCATGTCCTTCATTTTCAACAACATCATGAATTGATAAGACAAATGTATGAACATTGGTTACCTGTATCCAATAAATTGGCCTTTACACCTGTCCTCTTGACAAATTTGTCCTTTTTGCACACTGTGGTTCTAGGAAGACACCCATTTAATTTTCGAACACATGAAACCTGTGGTCCTAAATTAAGGATGTTTCCTGGGCAACTTCTTCTGGAGGCTTAACAAGCAGGTCCAACCAGGAGGAAACCTCCCAGGTAGGCCCAGATCTTACTAAAGGTATAACAGATGCCATCTGGCCTGGGAGCATTATTGGATACCCCAAAAGAAGCCTGAAGATGTTCCTGGAAAGAGGAATGTCTGGAATTCCCTGCGTAGCCTTCTGCCACTGAGACTAGAGCCAAATAAGCAGAAGATAGGGGGATGGATGGATTGTAGATGTTATAAATACCTGGATTTCACCTAACCAGACAAAATGTAAAATGCAGTTTTTAATAATTCAATGAAAAACTGGAATGAAGATATGTATTCAACAGGATTTCCATACACTGCTATCTCTCTCACCATGCTGCTGTTGAGGTTCTTCTCCACCTTACAGAAGGTGTGGGGCGGTGTCTCTCCCTTGCTTGGGATGATGATACAGATGTCAGTGACAGCCAGGGCAGCATGTGGCTGGCTCTCAGCCGCCCGGCGGTATGTGACATAGATACGTTGAGCGGAATTGCCGCTGATATTGGCTGGACGACCAGAGGGTGTGGTCTGGATGAGGTGACAGCCCTGCTTTAGTCGCTCCTTCCACTCATATAACACACTGGAGGGAGGAAGGAGAAAAACAACAATCCACATCATTACAGTTACTTTCCCACGTAGAAATAACCAAAACAAAAACCAGTCATGATGTCACTGGATTCATTAGGTGGAGTCCGGGCCTTTATCCCATTTTTTAGAAGCAGGATCAGAAATAGAATGGGGAGGATTAAGCAAAAAATTATGTAGTGTTGAAATACTGTGTTGAAGTACATTCCTATAAGTTTCAGTCCACTGCCAGTCAAAGCATATTAACCCAGTGCAACCTTACAATCAAGTATAAAAGGAGAAAGCAGAAAGCACTTAGAGGATGCGTACTCATCAGAATCATATCAGTAATTTCAAACATCCCTCTTTCAGCTTCCATTGTGCACTTATCATCCATTACTGTGGCACTATCTGAAACCTGAAAAAAGAAAACAGAACACAAAGTGGTCAAGTGTGGGTTTTACTTTATTTTGGCTGTTGACCCATTTAAGTTCTTATTGATGTAATAATTCTGTACTGCTCTCAACAAGGCCAAACACACCCCTCTCTCTGCTGTTATTGCAGACTAGTTTTTGTCAATCCAGTCTCCACCATTAGTTTAGTGTGGCTGAAACTTATTTCTTTATTGATGGCTGAGCAAATTTTGTAGAACTCAAACTTTGCCGTATTTGCTAAATGAAATCTGAATAACTTTCTAAACAGTTATAGCTGTGAAAGCAGTTCAGTGCTTTCTAAGGTGGCTGCTCTTGGAATTTGCATAGGTAGACTTCCTAGTCAATCTCCAATAGAAAGTAAAATAAAAAAAACATTAAAAGGTTTGTGTAACAAAACATTGGCCCTGAGGAATAACAAACAGAGGTGCCAAGTTAACATTAATGAATTAAAACACATGATGCATCAGTGCTCGATAACGTCCCTGTTTAACAGTTTACTGATGGACCTGGAGGTCCCACTGCTCTTCACAGTCCTTATACAGCTGTCAGTAATGAATGTAGCCACACTGATATTAACATGGAGGCTGGTTAGAGATAATGACAACAATTAAATCTATATTCTGAGCAACTGTGTCCTATAAATGTTCTGCAGCTGCAGAAAAGAGAATTTAAACAACCAGTACAGTTTGAGGATGGGCGCCTGGATTCATGTTGCCAATTATCTGTAACTGACCAAATGTGAAATATGGTCACCCTCCTGCTCTACTTCAGCGCTGTAGTGTTGGATAATGGCCAGACAATGATAATCTCATATGGATGATGCCCTTCATCCATTAGGATATAAAATGTTTTTACTTTGTCGGTGTCTCAATTCAGGGATCATGGCTTTTGGAGGATGAGGCCCTTCATAGCTACTGTAGACAGGGAAGGTCAAACCAAAAGGACACAATGTTGTGAGATTTTGGGATGTGCCTGTGATTCACCTGTTATGGATACCACAAAGGCTAAAGGCTAACCGCAGTGGCCTGGATATGAATCCGACCCAGCCTTTTGCTGGAAGTCATCCCACCCTCTCTTTCATTGACTCTGCAGTCCTTCTCTTTCTTTCACTGTGTCTGTCTGAATGAGGGTAAAAACATCCCAAAAATGACTTTAAAACATTTGAAAAAGTCTTCAAACTGGGGCAGTCTATTTGTGCTGCTGTGATGGAATCAGTTTCCTCAGGATGCAGCCCCTGAATTATTTAATTTAATACTGGACATTTGCCTGAAATAGTTGCCATACGTTGTCAATATATGAATTTGAACTTTTTTGAGTGACTCTGTGTTTTGTGAGGTTAAGCGACTACCGAATCAGTGTCACTCCATCCTTTACTTTAGGCGGATGTTTGTTCCAAATTTGAAAAAAATTCCCTCAAGGCATTACTGACATATCACCATCACAAAAACATGATGAATGGACAGATGGACAACCTGAAAACATAGTGTCTCTGTCCCCGATGTCACTGGCGTGAAGGCATTAAAATGGAGATAAATGATGGCTGAACATACATACATTACTTCAGCTTCCCATTAGTCCTACCAGTGTCTGGGAGGTGTAGCCTCTTTGGGCTATTGGCACACAGAAGCTGCTGATACTTACAAAGAGCTACTGGGTCAGCACCTGATAAGCGCTGCACTCTGCAGCGCAAGAGGCCTATATTAACCTCCTCAGCATTGTCACCATTAGCGTCTGCACGACTGAGGTGTGAGAAGACTGAATAAGCGGTCCTGGATTCCCTGAGTTCAGTCCCACCATCTTCCACACTATTTCCTTTGTCAATGTAAAAACACAGATGCTGCACATCACATCTCTTTTTAGGAAGGAATTCTTTGTCTTTATCAGAATAATGAATGTCACACAGCAAGTTAGAAGACGGACAGTTTCCACTTCATTAGCTTTTCATTTATGGGTGAACGATTTCTTAATGAATCAGTCAGCTGGTGGGCATCATGCAACTGCTGGGAACATTAAAATAACTGATTATATTATATTTTAATGTTACAGTGTTTACTCCAGTATTAGTGAGCTCTGACCCCAAATGTAGTGCACTGAAAATAGCTTAATACAGAGGAATTAAAACTGCCATCGTTGAGATGTTTTTCCTTTCTCAAACTAGAAAAAGACAAATAAAAAGGCTGCTTTACCCCAGGTCTGTGAGCGGTGGCTTGTCTCTGCCTCGTCTGTAGCACAGGAAGATCTGGGGTGCCATGAAGCCACCATTGTTTAGATCAGCTGAATGGCCTGTTGGTGTTGTCTCTATGCAAGTAAACCCTAGCGGCACCTCCTCCCCCATGGAGCGGATCACCAAATCCACATCGGTGATGGGTGCTTTTGGCTTGGCTGTCTTGTGACACACATCGTCAAAGTGGATCTCCTGGTCCAACGGCTTGGACGGGTCTGTCAGGCCAGCCACCACAAAGTAGTCGGCTACACGAGGGCCTTTGTCCTCCATCATCTCCCATCACCGCCAAGTGCTTATATAGAGACAGAGTGAAAGAGAGAGAGAGAAAGACAGGGGGTGTCATGGGGAGAGAGAGAAAGAGATCAATTTTCATTGTGGTAGCAGGTACAGACTGTTCTTCAGCCCCTGCTATGGCAGTAAAATAAAAACTCTCACAATCATAAATTTCACTAAGGGGCCAGTAGAAGGGCAAACGAAGAGAAAGGGTAAAAGTCTGTGAATGAGGAAGCTATGATTACGTCACAGTCAGTCATTCACATTTCTGGCTGTTTAGTTGAGGGCCAGCTAAAGGTTAGGCTCAAAGACACTTTGTTGAAGCATGTAGAGGGCAGAATATTGGAAGTGTTGAGGGTTTTGAACTTGCTTCTAATTCTAAACAGTGAAACAGTGCAGGTAGAGTCTGGGTGGCTACACAGACCTGAGTGTGCATTTTAAAGAGGGAGCAGTGAGGTGTTTCTTTACACTTGACATTCTACAGATTAGAAGCATTGTGATATCATAGGGACCATTAAGCACAGTGATAAAAGCTAAAAAGTAATTTCCTTAATCTGTCCTAAGAAATGCAAAGCTGACTGAAAGATCCACTAGGCAGGTCAACATCAGAGTGTATAGAAATTGGAAATACAGAAACACCAAAGAGGCTGTTCTTTGTGTAGGGTGAATAATGACCAGTGATGATAAAGTTATCTTCTGTACAATCTGCATCAAGTAAAAAGCTGGTCTGAGTGAATCAATGTTTTTCTGCCAAAAAAAAAAAAAAAGCTCAGCTTCTGTAATCACAGTTACACTGTCACATCCACCCATAAAACATAGGCACAAGCTACAGCCAAGACCATCTCAACAAATTTAAGGGTGATCGTCACCACAAACACCAGAGAAGCATCTCCTGTTCAACAAATTTAGGAGGGCGGCTCAACACTGACTGGCTGAGGTCGGCCAACAGATCCCAAAGTTCAGTGTCGATGCAGCACATTTAATTGCTGATTGTTAGCTTTGTTATGATCACATTGCCATGTTCAAGAGGAAAGAGCAACTTTCCCCCCATCTGAAGAACACAGATCTCAGTCGACAACAAAACAGTCGAAAACAATTAAAGTAGCACTAAATACAAGTAAAAATCTAATTTATTGTGAATGTGGAATAAATGAGGTTGTCCCAGTGGTGGACAACCTGATAGCTGAAAACCATTGTAACTCTGTAAATCAGGTCCAAGGATCACTTATTGAGTCCCGCAGAGATATATATGTAGATGTGACAATTCAAGAAAGACTGGAATGTAAAAATGCTTCCTTTTGCTGTATTATTTACTCTACTGGCTTTGCCTTGTAGCTTAAGTGAATATTCCTCTTGTAACTTTTTGCCATTGTTTTACAAATAATGCTAAAGTTCTGCAGAAAAAAGAACAATGGCATTTCAGTTTTATCTTACAGTGAATTTGTTTTTATTGACAGCCTCCGGGTGTGGTGGGTAACGCATTCCCCCTTCATGCCTCTGGGACTTGAGTGTGTCTCTTGGGGTAAAAGTGAAACTTTACCCCTGCTGATGCTCCCACTCTTCTCCCCATCAATCATGCAATAACCTAAGACAAAATGGCTTCATGACAGCTGAGATAAGGAGGTGTGAGAGTACAATTCAACCATGTCAGAAAGTGGTCATACAAAAGCAGCCTCCTGCGTAGATGGCAAACAGGTAACAGTCATAAAGTGATTTTTAAAAAATGTTACCAATTGCACCACATGTTCACCACCAGGACAATCTCAGTTAATTATATATGTCACTCAAAGACTTCAGTTCATTGTAACAGGGGATATTGGCACAAATGGTAAAAATAAAATGTTTCAGTGTCTGTATTACTCAGATATCACCCACTGGAGCCAATAGGTGTGTGCGATGTAGAAATGTGACTACAGACATCATTAGCAAAGAGGGAGGATGAGAATCACACATAGAACTAAAGTAGCAATGCCTCAGTCCAAAGGGCTAGTCAGATCCAAGTCTTACCTCATTTACAAGTTTATACATATAGTTATATCACAGAGAAAAAATATCTTAAATCTAGCTTAAACCATCCCAGAGCAATAAGACTGTAAAGGTGACATTTGCTTAATAGGTTCAAAAACATTTCCAAGTTGATGTCTACAACCAGATTTCAATTTTGTTTCCATTGTGTAATTCTGAATAATTCCACCATGCAAGCTCTGTGATTCCAACCACATGTAGTAAGAGGGTGTGGGGCAATTGTTTTAATTAGCAGGGTGTGCTAGCAAGTCTATACTGTATGTGCTGGCTCAGAGGAAATGTTAAAAGCTGCTCACTCCAGTCCACTCCAGCTACTACCACAGCTATATGAACCACTGTTATTAACTCCTTCCATCCAACTCACTATCAGACCAATGCAAGTCTAGAAAACAGATTTGACCTCTGCCCTTGATTGTCCTGCATCTGCATCTTGGCTTGTTGTGTTCAATCAGCCACATATTTGAAAGCATTTGCCAACATGTGACACATGTTGCTGGAAGTACAATTGTGAAAACAGCAATAGAATCTTAAATTACAAACCACTCACAAGAGACTCAACCAGGCTGAAGGCAGCAGTAAATGGACCAGAATCCAATTAGTTTTTGTCTTGTCTTTCACAAGGTGTTCAAAGGAGTTGTTTGCTGAATACATTAGCTGCTTCAGACATAATATTTTGACTAGAAAAATGATTTATTTGCGTAAATCAAACTATAACTGGTGTTTATTAGTATGATGAAATGATCTTTGCAGGGTCAATGAGGCAAGTTTATATACAAACAGAGTGATTTGTGTTCCTTTTTTTGGCTTTCACGTTCAGCTATTGACTTACATAGAAAAAAAAAATGCCGGTACATTGCGTTCTGACTCTTATACTCAGATTAAAAATGTCTCACCTCATCACATCCTCACTGTGAGAAACTGATGAGAAGACAGTCACAGCAAGTTGAGCAAATTCTCTTTGCCAAGTGATGTCTGGTCAACCGTGATAAGGCTGAAGGAGTGAGTGGAGCCCATACCTCTGGTCCACTCCTCACCCAGCACAAAGACTTCCAGAGCCAATCCAGTTTTTCAAACCTAAAACAGTCAAATTTAGAAGGATCACAAGAGCCCCACATCTGCACAGCTTGCTGAGGCCAAGACCACAGTGTGCATTCAGCTTCCTGCCCAATACACAGAGCAGGATCTTAACAGTTCCTGCGATGCTTGCATTACAACACGTTGTTGAAACTCCCCGAGGAGAAGCTGTAGGACACATGCTCCCTTTGCTTTCAAGCATATATTCATGAGAATTGAGCAGGAAGATGCAAAAAATACAAACTTCTTTCATGAATTGAAAGAGGAGTCTCAGCTATTACAATTCACATCCTCATTGTCATATGGGTGGATGTTAAAGACTTTCATCTTAATGCCCAAGATTCAAGGTTTTAATCAAAACCTTCTCTGCTTCTGGCAGTGTTAATAGAAGAGCAGAGGTAGAAGAAAAACAACATGTGAAACAGGAAATAATAAGAAGGGGAAAGCAAAGAGCAGTGGCATAAAAACAAACATTCCTATAACACCTTCACAGCTGCTCACAACACTGCCATAAAAAGCCTGCATGACTCTGGAGAGGCTGAGAAGCTGACAGGTTGTCTGAAGATGAGGTCCGGCGTCATAAGTTGGTGTGTATGTGCATGCACAAGTTGCTGGGGTCACATTTTTGCATTTTACTGACATGAATTAATGTGTTCAACATGGGAGGTTTTGCCAACATGCAGCCAATCGAAGTTCCGTCCTACCCAAGATTTCACATCTTAGTTCTACTGATTGTTGGGTCTCATTAACTTCATAAAGACTATGGTTTAGAGATAATGTCTGTTGTGGTTTGGTGCTGTGTGTAGTGGAAACACTCATCTCTGATGAGTTATTATTTTATTTTATATTATCAATATTATTTGGCACGTTCACATGCTCACAGAAGCAGGTGTAACAATATTGTAATAATCTGTAAGTGCTGTGCAATATAAAAATGTCTACCGTATTATATAAACCTCAATTGTTTATATCATAATTTTATTGTGCGAGCTACTGGGTTAGCTTAGCTAACGAAACTAGAACAATGCTCTCGTTACGAGCAATATATATATATAATTTTAAGAAAACATACTAAATTGGGATATACTTCATGATTGGGATATAAACTTTTGTCCATATCGCACAGCACTGGTCTCTGTTTTAACAGCTCTATGCTGGACCAAAGACAGGAGTATGTCTGTGAGCTGAGAAATGTTACAGGAGAAGAGGAAACGTTTGCTCCTTCACCCTGGTGTTATACTTACATCAATGGGGATCAGACTGCAGAATCATTTGATCTAGGACTCAATGCTGACTGTAGTTTTCTTCATTGCCAACAAAAACCAGATTTTAGCTAGTCTTAGCAGATTTTAAAGGGAAAGATAAAAATGACAGAGTAAAGGGCCCCAGTCCAGACTCAAAACTGTGTTGCCGTGGCAAATAGCGGGGGAGATATTGTCACTCATGGACATCCAAGGTTAGAGGAAAGGCCCCACTGTAGCAGTCCAGCCAAAAACCAAGCTATAACATTGAGCAGTGTGTTATGAAATGAAGGGCGGAGTTACTCAGGATGTCAACAGCACAGCAGCTATCTTGTTCAATTGACCCGTTGGGATTCTTCTCAACCGAGAAAAAAAAAACTGACTTAGATATCGGTTACTGGAACACACAGTTCAATTAACTCCCCGCTTAGTAAAAAACTGTATTCCCTTTAAATAAATATATTAATAAATAAAATGTTGACCCAATTTATTGCAAAAGCATCATAGAGCTTTGCAGTGTCACCTCCTGTTACACTAACTACAGAGCCACATGATGAGCCAAAGAATGACACTCATCCTCACCATGTTGTGAGCATGCTAAAAATACAATGCAAACCAAAGCAGACCATGGCGCACATTGCATAAGGGTTACACATATATTCTACGCATATGTGGGGCAGTCCTGGACTCATACTGAAATCAAACCACTTCCACTGTTTTCAACCTTTTCTCTCTGCCTGACCTATTTCAAGTAGACAAGAAATCAGTGTTGCTGAGTTCACAACAGAGGCGACAGAATGAATGCCCAGAAACTTTAGGCTTGACCACATCAAGGGCCTGGTGCCAGAGCCAAAGAGAAAGCTTCCCAGCCAAAACTCACAGACATAGAACCATCGCGGTAGTTCAAGGGACGAGTTCGATAAGATTTCCAGACCTAACAGACCTTTAGTGGCTTCCATGAGGTTTCGTTTCAGCCTGCGTGACAAGGGAATGATTTCCATCTGTCTCAAGTTCACGAGAACCTGTGCCAATGAAACTCACCAAGGGGACTCTCAATTTAAGGCTCCAGCAGCCAAGTCAGTGCTCCCTGCTCCAGCTGTAAAGACATCAAGCACCAGAGATGGCCACACTAGGGCAGACATGTGGAGGAGATGAAAAGGAATGTGCTCAAGAACATAAACACAAGCCAGTAGGAAGCCTCACTAGCCAAGCATCTGTTTCTAGTTAGCCTAGAGGGGAAGGTCCCCTAGAGGGAGCCCTCTCACTGCACTAGGTCATGTGACATCTCAAAGGAAAAATGACCTCTGTGAGAAAGAAGTAAAATCTTAATCTCCACTAAAGACTGATGATCAAATCGGTGAAATAAAAAGTAACAAACAGTGGGTTACTGACAGTGCTGAGCAAAAGATACACGAATTACAACACAAGCCTGTCTGGCAGATATCCATGCTCTTCCTGACAGTCAATGTAATTACAAAACCAATAGCGCAACATATGTACTTTAATAACTGAGTGTGTGCAAACCCAGGAGACATTATGCAAAAGAGATAGTTAGGATGCATTAACCTCTGTCAACAGAGATTTCATGTTTTAATTAGGTATGTGACTATTTGTAGTTGTCAAGTTGTGTGTGTGTGTGTGTGTGTGTCCGAACAGCAGTGCTTCTTTCACACACACAAGCTAATTTCCCCTAAGAGACTAATGAAATCAGCCTCATCTTACTTAGGCAGAGTTTTCATTTTCTAACAAGGTGACAATAAACACAAGGACGTCAATCATCTGAGCCAATCATTCTTTAAATATTTAAATATAAATTTAAATATTCACCACTTTTTCACCCACAACAGCAGCTAAGACAGGACTGAAGGTAAACTGGACTGATGAGTGTGAACAAAGAGTCATCCGCTTGCAGACTTAAATCCTTGATGCTTTAAAAGGGAGAATGGAGTTTAGTTGTTGCTAATTGGGAAAACAAAGGAAGCAAACTTATTTTGAAGTTTACAGATAACTTTATTCAAATTTTCAGTGGCATTTTCAGAAAATGCCACCGTATCCTCAGAGTTAAAGAAAAAAAAAAAAAAAAACAACCAAGCAATAATAGGCTGGGTTTGCTTTTCTGTTCAGAGAAGACAGACACACATCTGTGGGAAGCAATGTCACCACGTAGACAATCCATCCGGATCCATGGATCCATCACGTCTCATCCCCAGATTGTGCTGCTATCAGTCAGAGCGTTGTTGTGTGTTGAATTTTTCATTTTCATATTGCACATGCACAGAACAGCCTAAAATGATTGTCTATTTTCATTATTTTTTATAGTATTTCTATTTTATCTTCTTAAGAGAGTATTCATATTTTCACTCTATTTCTTATCATCCCTTCTCCTTAAGCTGCTGTGTTGATTTGAAATCCCTCTATCAGGGATCACTGCACGTAAATCTAACTATTCTGGGCTTTTTCTTCCCCGATCAGTGTAGCATTTGTATTTATGGTTTAACAGCACAGTTGACAGGCCTTTTTACTGTGTTTGGAAAAGGGGCAAAATTTTGTTATGACCGATTTTGCTCCAAGATTTTAGTAATTATCAAAAATGTCTTGGGTTTTGACAATGACTGCATTTATAGGTGTTTTAAGTCAAGAAAATGCCTTTGGGAGGCAACTATCTTAACCACAGAGGCAATAAATTGTATTGCTCCTCTCGTTATTCTTTATTTTTCTCCTATAATGCCACCCTTGCCCCCTGAACAACTAATAAGGTGGCACTTTCTGTGGTATTAAAAACATAAATCCTTTGACGTGTCCCAGCTTTGTGAGATAAATAAAACACTGCTTTCAAGGGAGCAAGAAAATTAAAGAATTGGAAAGCCTGTTGCTGTATTTATTGAGACTAACAAAGGTTTAGCTGCAGCTATGATGCTCATTTTACCTATAGAGGAACTCTCCTTGTCTTCCGATAAAATTTTCCATGTTAGTTTACCTGGGCAATTGTCAAAGTAGGGATCCTCAGGGTCAGGCACTAAGGTGTTATCCATTACCACTCAGTGCTTGCCTTCACATAAATTGTGTCGTTAATGTAACAGATCGTGATGCAGAAGAGGACAAAAGGGTAAAAAAGGAAGGAAAGGAAAAAAGAAAGGCTTTCAGGCCATGAAGGATGCAATGAGGCCTACAAGGAAGTCATCACCACTGGAACTTTTGCATGCAAATTTCAAATACTTGAACCACAGAACAGATTTAAAAGCTGTTTTTTTGTTTGTTTGTTTTTTTTAAATAACTGAGCAGCATTTTGCATCTAATTTTTGATGAAGTTTGGTTTACTTTGATTTTAGTTGCTGAATCTTCTAGTGTAGCTTGTATTGCCTCCACCTCCTGCACCCTATATACTTTCATGCCCCCTACCCGAACCAGGGTCTGTATCCCCACCCCGCTTTCACTGGTGCAGTTGGTGAGAGGTTAGAGTAGTTGACAGTCGTGCTGTTTGAGATAGTTGTCTTTGTGTGAGGAGCGGTGATGGCTGGCATTAGGGACGCCAGTGTTCACGGTCTAGCCTCCTGAAGGTGTTGTGGGCCTAACTAGACGAAACACAGACGAAAGGAGGTTCCCACCTGATGACCCCAAAGACATGATAGTTATCACCGCTCACTGGCCTAGTTGTAGTTTTAGTTGTTATCTGTAGGGCACATCGAGCAGGGCGAAAGTTTGTTGCTAGGTAGGTAATCGCTGAGTCTGGTCCATTTTTTTTTTTTTTAATCGCACAAGTTTCTTGTGTTTTCTCTAAATTAAACAACCTGGTTGTCTCTATTCTCTGGCAGAACAGTGACACTGTTTCAGAACATAAAACTATCTCAAGTTTTAGAAAATACTTTCAAAGAAGAACAGCAAAGAGAGCATTAAGCGTTGTGTATTAAGATGCTCAATTTAACTGAACAGCTACTATAAAAACAAGGACAGTACAACTAATTCATTATTCACGTTGGTTACACCACTGGTACTCAAGACAACCAGGGGGTATGATTGTCTACAAAAGTAGTGACTAGGATACAACTTAAACCTGGAGTTTTCAAAGTAAACTGGGAGCAGCACTATGCCCACCCTCTGTGACATCATGCATTGGTTTACAGCTGCGATTTGAAGACTCCACTTTGTAATTTGGGTGCCAGTCATATTGTTTTTTGGGGCCTGAAGATATCTGGAAGAGAAAGCGGAGCTCAAGAGGATTGAGGAATGGATCTGATTTTGTACTCTATCCTGACTGGGTGCTAAAGTGTGTACTTCACACTTTTCCGCTAGATGGAATAATTATTGAGCCCATAAACTCGTTAGGAAATTGTTTACTGAGCTAATAAACCAAGGAAATAGTGGGGAAATTTTCACATCTACAGTAATGAATGCCAGAGATAGTCATTAAATGGACTGATGCTTCAGTATTACTTACACATCAGATATGGTGTGAAGTTGAGGTCATTTTCTGTATGCAGATATTAAGGTAAAATCTGGGATCACAATTCCAACTCATGAAGCCCAAGAAGATATAGCCATGCCGGCTCTGGCTTGGTCTTAGCACAGGGAAGTGCTAAGACAGAGCCCTGTGGGAATGCCTCTGAGAAATCTGATGTCACCGACCTACCAACTCCTCCTGCTTGATCTTTTGATTCCAGTGTTGGCACAATACCATTCTTAAGGCCACTGTTTTCCCTTCAAGAGAGACAAAGTGATTTGTTTTAACAGTCATGTTTGTTTTCCAGTGTGACCCCATTTAATTTGCAGCTTGTTAACTTTGGTGTCTGCCAGTTTTTCTTTGGTGATGTAAGATGCCATGTCTGTATGACTGATTGGATGAAAGTGAAGACTGCCTTTTCCTTTTATCCTTGTGAACCCAGTAGACCACACATCAGCAGCAAAACAATATGAGATTTAAACAATTACAGCTGTACTAATGGAGTCTCGACAGTGGCATTAAACTACTATCTACTGAACTAAATAAGTAAAAGTGGAAGTGACCAGAAAAACAGATTAAGCATAATTATTCATGTAAAATTTGGCTTCTGTATAAAAGTGAAAACAGTTTTTATTTTAATCTTATTTTTTAAATTCTGAGATGTAGCTATCTAGCACCACAATTTTTCTCACCAATCAGAACTAATAGGCCTTGTATTTGTGTGCTGCTGTGGGAGCTGCACAATGTGAGTAAAAAAATAAAATCATATTGTCATTATGTTGGCAGATGTAACAATTGTGATATTTGAACTCAGCTGGAATGGTTGCTTTTGCATTTTATTTTCACTGAACAGCAACACACACACACCCAAAAAATAAAAACATAACGATGTGAGTTTTAGTAACTAGCAAGCTAACTTGTCCTAACCAGAACGCAAAAACAATCATGTTCATGCATCACAACACTTATGTTGTTGTTTTTAAGGTTGACAGACTCTTTGAGAGTCATGTCTAGTTTCTGGTACTAAACTTGCATATTAGACTGAGATGTAATTTAATTAAAGGGTTTTTGTTTGTTTAGGGTCTTTTTTTTGCCTCCCTCTCTCTCTCTTTTTCAGCTTTTCCCTGTTCAGGGTCGCCACAGCAAGTCAGCTCTGTGACTTGCATGGTTGATTTGGCCACAGGTTTTACACCAGATGCCATTCCTGTCGCAACCCTCCCCATGTCTCTGGGCTTGGCACGGGCATTAGTGCAGTATTACACTAATGCCCATGGCTGGGGTTTGAGTCCCAGCCGAGCATGCACTCTACCACTGACCTGAGTCTGCAGGTTTGCAACCAATTATTTAACTTGAATGGGGAGTAAGTAGTTATTAATTACACAATTGTATTAAGTTGTCAAGTACCATTTCTAGAACAAAACAAAATCATTGTTTTGTTCTAGAACCAACACCACCAGTGATTTCCCAGTTTCTTTATTCAGTTGGATCACCCTCACTGAACCAGATTTTATTTACACCATTCACAGAAACAGCAGCCTGCTCCAAGACACCAGGTGCCACCCACAGACTCAAGCCACACCCTGCCTTTCTGAGTTTATAGCTAATTAGTGTTTGTGGATAGTATTCCCTGGGAACATGTAATCTTCTTTGTTGCAAAGAAATAGTAGCTTTTCTTTTGTAAGAAGGTGTTTCCTCTTGGCTATAGTTTGCATTTTAAAAAATAATGCAGTGCTGTGACCTTTAGGCTGACACACAATCCTTATTATTTCTAAATCAAACATCAGTTAAATTTCAACAAGTGTTGCTGATTTTATCCATGGCGACACTGGGTTGATGTGAAAGGGCGAAGGAGACATTTAATTAGCTCACATGATCATATGAGATTCAATAGACAATTTACAATGCATTCTCTATTGATGTTTATGGTTAGCAAATTATTAATAAATATTCTCTAAGACCATGGCTGTCTCTACATCCAAGAACTCCAAGCCTTTTTCCTACTCTTGAAAAAATAGAAGGAAAAAGTTACTTAATTGTTTAAGCACACTGGTGTGACAGAGTGAAGACTGTTCCCTTGCTGACCACTGACACCTTTAATTTAGTCCTGTAATCACATTATCACAGAATTGACAGTAATTAGTGGTACTGATACAACCCACAGCCAGTGACGTGCCATTTTAACTGGCAAAAGTGAGGCTCAGCACCAGCTAAAAATAAGAAGCTGCTGAGTATTTACCACTTTTGCTGTTAGTTCTCAGCTCCATGACTTTGTGTCTGGCCTTAATACCAATCCTTTGGCTCATTCAATTTAAATTAAAACAAAGCACAGGAAGGATGTTGATCATTTCTACAATTGTCCTGAAGGTGACACTAGTACTAAAAAAAAAAGAGAGAATGACTACATTTGCTAACTACAACAAGATTCTGGGGGCTCATTTATAAAACTGTGCATAGGATCATTACCAAGTGTACGTATGCCCAAAAACCATGGGTCAGAGTTTGCTTAGGGGTGCGCACATTCTCCCGTCTGTCTGTCCCAGTCTGTTTTTCATAGATCACAAACTTTGCATGGAAAGTGATGTACGCCAGTTTCAGGCCCTGTTTCGCGCATATGCCACAGTTATAAATGAGGCCTCTGGTGAATTGCATCAAGGGAAAATTTAGGGTGCTGAAAAGTCTAATTTGAGCAGTCTAAAATTGTTCCCCAACTTCCTTAAAAAACTGCTTAAATTAGAAGAGTTCATGCTTAATTAGAACTTTCGTTGCAGTTTAGCACCCAGTAGTCCCCACTATTGAAATGTATGTGTGCATCGCTGCTACAGGGGGAAATTAAAATAGATGAAACACTTAAAATCAACACACTATTGATACTGTGTACTGCTCCATTACAGACTAAATACTGGTAAGCAATGATGATTGTCCACAGTGACTATCTGGGCACAATCAAAGTTTCCCTTTAGACAACTGACAGCTCTATGACATGAGACTACTTTTACCATCAATATTTGGGTTCACATAATTATGAAATATGATAGAAACAACATGCACCCCTTCATTTTATGTATTGAAAACATCATTGCCATAGGTGGGCCAATTTTTTGCCAGTAATAGGTAGACAGCAGGCATTGACCCCAAATATGGGGTGAGGATAAGAGGAACCAGGGTTAAATGAGTATGTCTGAGGTTAGCTAAGTCTATTTCTATGATCTTGTACTCATTGCCATATATCATTTTCTTGTTCTTCCTGCACAGCACTACACAGCCCAGATCAACAACCAATACCACCACTCACACGTCCAAGACAATGGCATATTCACTTTAAATGACTCCTATTTTCCTCAGCTGCACCACAACAAAATCTGGCCATGATAAATTCCCTGATATCTGCAGAAGCTAAGACTTGAATGAAAAGGGGGGAAAAGCAGAGCAGGCAGAAGATTTATAGGGTTACCTTTCTGGTATGCGGAGCTGAGGTTTTCAAATGACAGGCTTAAGGGTATTTCTGTCACATTTATGATTTGACCAGACTTGCCTGTCCTGTGCGACACAGTTAAACAATGCTAGAGGATTTTTTTTTTGGGTAAGTAAGCCTCCAGAATCTTGATGGTAGCCATCAGGTCTTAATAACTGCCATTAGGGGAGGTGGGATGGGGGTCCTCCACTTTCTCAAATAGACATACGGTACAGAGCAAACATTTTATGCTCTTTGGTTATTTTCTTTGAAATATCACGCAAGACCCATTTCACTGGTCTGTAATTTATTCTGCAGCATGACGCAAATCCAAAAACTATCTCCAGAGTCCTGGAGTCCTCCCACAGCTTGACGGGTAGTCTGGCCCCTTCAGAGCCCTGACCTCAACATCATGGAGTCATTTCGGGATAGACAGAAGACACAAAGGTAGACTAAATCCACAGGGGAACTGTGGCAGGTTTTCCAAGATGCAATTACAATCTACATGCAAAATTGTGCAGAAAACTGCATGAAGTTAACTAATAAATAAAAACTATTCATTGCATAATTACTGTTGGCAACCTCAGACTAGTTATACTTCCTAAAACTTTAACACAGTGTTATAGTAATAGCCTTGGCACAAAATCAGAGAACAAATTCCCCAGACTGTGCAACACTGTACTTCCAAACATGCGTATACGAAACTGTCTGAAAACAGAGAAAATGTCAAAGAAGACATCTTTAAATGCGTTCAAAATCCCTAATCTGTTTATATCAATATGACGTAACACAAAAGAGACGCAAGAAAAATCCCCATTTTCTGACACTTTGGCATACAAAAAAATCGCCACGGCCCATTACCCAATTATTACAATGTTTTACTTACAGCTGATTATTTTTTATGACGCTGCCAATTGACCATGTGCACGGTCTAAAGCAAACACAGGCAATGCCTCCTCTTGAGTCGTTGCATAAAATGAAGGTTGAATGAGACGCATCCTCAATCCGAACTCGACACCCTGAATATTGTGTGCAGGGAGGTGTGGGTGGGCTGTGTTTTTGGGTTGTTTGGCTCTGACCGGGAGAATGCCGGCCCAGCGGACAACGTCAGGTTTTAATGTGCTGTGACTTCGCCGCCGTTTCGCAGCTCACACAGCTGACATGTTCACCGACAACCTGTGGCAGAGCCCGAGCTTCGGGGGCGTCGGGCCAATCTGTTGGAGGGCACACTGTTGTCAACCAGCGACAGTTCATTCAAAGCAAGACAATTAACAAACAAGACAACGGAGCGCGGTGTGGCAGCGCTAACATGGAGGATTTGTAGCTTGGTATAGCGGCGGGCAGCTGTTCGCTAACCCCCCCACCCTTCCCCCCCCGCCCGGTCGGTCCCTGAAGCGGGTCATCATCTCTACTTACCCCGTTAGTCAACGCTGAATTAGTCCCCACTCAACTTCGGCCGGTGTCGTCTACCGGTGCTGGCTCATTACAGCGCCGACAGGGTGAGGTGACCGGGCCGGCTGTGTGTTTTCGTCGGTATAAACGCACAGATATCTCCCCCTGTGTCAGCGCTTAACCGTTAGCTGTCCAACCGAGCGAGCCTTCTGTCAGTCACCGAGCAGAGCCGGCTGCCGCTCCGCCGCCATCTTGATTGTGATGGGGAATCCGTCGTCTCCCTCTCTCCCACTCTCTCTCCCACTCTCTCTCTCTCCCTCCCTCACTCACTCACTCACTCACTCACTCACACTCACTCACACTCACACACACACACTGATCAGTACAACATGAAGGATCATCCCTGTACCTGATGGTGAAGTGTTGAATACTACATTTATGATCTGGTTGTTTTTAGCAATCTGCTGATTATGATCCAATTTCTTTTTTTCTTTTTAGCTTTTAACATAATCTCTAAACCATTGTTTTTGTATTTTTATACAGTTTTACACCGGACTGGCCTTGATTAATGAAGTGAAACGCAGTTATTGTATAATTATTGTCTAAATATTGTCTTGTTTTGCCTTCCTCTACGGCATGACAGCCGTCTGCAGAGATACGCAAAATGTCCATAATGAGATAAAATGGCCAAAGAAATACACAAGGCAACTATAAACAAAAACCAAATGACCACAAAGAGAAACAAACCTGGAGCCAGAAAAAAATGAACAGTTGCAAATTGATTTAAATAAGAGATATTAAAGAACCGGGAAGAGTCATAGTGACAATAATGAGAGGTAAGTCAAGTGAAGAGACACAAAACAGCTGCAACGAGACACTAAGATATTAATTTCCACAAAGAGACAAAAAACCAGAGAGCCAGAAGAGAAAGATGCCAAGCAAATCAAAAGATACTCAGAATGACCACAAAGAGCCACACACAACGACCATTAAGGGGCACAAGCTTTCATGAACATTTTCATTTCAAATTATAAATCGCAAGGAGCCAAGCATTAGAAATTCTGCGGGGGGTGGGGTCCGGTCTAGTCTCTAGTCTGTGGAGGGGTCCGGTCTAGTCTCTGTGGGGGGGTCTGGTCTAGTCTCTAGTCTGTGGAGGGGTCCGGTCTAGTCTCTAGTCTGTGGAGGGGTCCGGTCTAGTCTCTGTGGGGGGGTCTGGTCTAGTCTCTAGTCTGTGGAGGGGTCCGGTCTAGTCTCTGTGGGGGGGTCTGGTCTAGTCTCTAGTCTGTGGAGGGGTCCGGTCTAGTCTCTAGTCTGTGGAGGGGTCCGGTCTGGTCTCTAGTCTCTGGGGAGGGGGGGGTGGTCTGGTCTCTGGAAGGGTCTAGTCTTTGTGAAGGGGTCTGGGGGGATCTGCTCAAGGCAGAAAACTGGTAGATCAGCAACCTCCATCTATATTTTTCATTTACATCCCAGTTCATATACAGGTGCAATATTATATTATTTCGATCTTATAAATGTGATAGATATCTACTTTATTTATCCTGGGGGAAATTCACTTACATGCATCATTCACACAATAAGACACACAGAGACATGCTGCCTCACCTTCACACTGCAATCTGCTTTACTTCCCAACATGACAGACACACAGCTCGTTTTTGTGAAGATTAGATGATGAAAGGTTTACAAACACAAAACAGGCTCAGCAATGGGGAAGTATATTGAAATGTTGATAATTGTGGCACATGAAATATTATAAAACACGGTCAGTGTCCACACCGCTCCACTTTAGGGGATCAGGAAAGAGGCAGAAAACTGGAGCATTCTCAGTGTAGGCGCAACAATTTTCATGTCTTCTTCAGTAACAACATGATGTTCTTTTCCCTGCAGGTCTGATCCAGCCCTCATGGGTCCTCAGTTCAAACTTCTCCTCCAAATGTGGCAGAGGCTGAATTAAAAACGGGAGGCTTTACACAGCATTTCATAAACCAAAGGGAGACATCATGCTGGGTTGACACTTGATCTTTCTGCAACTTGGTGCTGGGCGGATCCAAGCCAGCAGTTGGGCAGTCCTTCATTATTTCATTAATTTTTAATGACATAATGCTGATATATGAAGCCTCAAAGGTCCAGATCAAGAAGCAGTCCAGATTCAGTTTGGCAAATCCCAATTTCCCCTATAATCATGATGCCTGACTCACTTGCAGTTACTAATGTTATCAATATGAATCAGAAAGGAGCAGCCATGCACTCTGGCTGCTGAAGTGCCTACATAATGTATGTGGTTGAGGATGCTGAAAAGAAACTGTGCTTCAGTAAACTGCTTTTATAAAAGCTTTTAACGCTATTTATTGACTCATGGTTGTTGACTACACAGGTTTTGTTAATGGTTTTGTCTCATTTTAAAAACTCAGCAGTTTTTCAAGCTAGATAGACCAATAGCCTCCATGGAATAAAGATGTTTCTAAAGAGCAGTTTAGATAGACATAAGCTGCCACACCACACAGTGGCAATGACAGATTCTGCCTAACTTCTGTCCAATGAAGAAACGGGAAAAGAGGTGGGCACTTCTTCAGTGCAAGCATACTGAATAAATGTGGCATCTCACTATCATCTTTAGCACAGGTGGTCCCTTTCTCAAACACAAAAGGCTTATTCACTTTCTAGTCAAGGTAATGGAAAGCAGACAGCTAGCACCTAAATGCAAAGCACCAAGCAGCAACCCACTGACTCACGAATGGAGCTGGACTCTGAGAACCATGGAGGAGCTGCAGGTTTTCGCTGAAAGACTATCCTGAATCTTTTAACACCTGATTATTTTGTTGTTGTGTGCCAACAAGTTCAGCTTCAATTTTACTTTGTGTTAAAGTGAGGAATATATATGAAGAAACAGTTTGAAACAGATTGGGTGTGAGTGGGTGGAGAGCTGGTAAAGTATTTCCACCTGTTTGTACACACTCATATATCCTTTAAATATAAAATTTTCATTTTGTTTTTTGAAGTTACATTCAGCAAATATCTAGCAAATACATTTTTAGTGTTTTTAGAAGCTGTAAATGCATACATAAAAGTACAAAAGCTTCACTAGCCAAAATGGCTATGTGTGAAGTTTGGAGGCTTTGTTGGATGTTGGTTGTCTAAACAACATCTGATGCTTCCCTTCAGGCGCTCACCAAGTGAAATACACATTTGAAAATGCTTTGTTTTGCACAGATAGGAAAAACTTAATGATTCCAGCGCAGCTGCTGCAGTTTCAGGCAGCTAAAGCAGCATAATAATTATTTTAATGGTTTCAGACTGGCTCACAAGCATATTTTACTGAAATATGTCTTAGGTATAGGTATAGTATAGGTATACAAGCATAACTGTTACAGTGGTTCAAAGTGCAAACTTCTGGATTTGACTTTGGACCTTTATGTGTGCAGTTTACATGTGTGTGGGTTCCCTATGGCTGCTCAGACTTCCTCTCGCAGTCCAAAGACATAAATACTAGATTAACTGGTGATGCGAAAGTGCCCATAGGTGTTTATTTGACAAGCGACATGCCCAGTCGTCAAAATGTTTCTGTGTTCCTGCCTTTGTGAACACATCTTATCACCAAAGATATTTAATATACAACATTTTTGAAAACTAAATTCCACATATAGCCAGAACTAGTTACATATCTAACACATCATTGCTCTTCAGCCAGTTTTTCTCTCTTGCTCATGTCTCACTGCTGCCACCTGCTGTCTGCTGGTATCAAATACAGGTCCTCCATTTCTCCTCTCTGAATGCAATGGTTTAGTAAGAAAAACCCAGAAGTCTCCTCAGTACTGAGAGTTTGTTAATACAGATTTCCAATTTACAACAAGATGCAGTCCAAGGGTGTAACTTTGAATTGAACATATAGTGGGTTGAGATTTCCGAAGCAGGCCTGAGGATACTGAGGTCTGTCCCAGCTTCACCGTCACCACCTTTTCTTAAATATTTCATTAGAAAATGTCTTTAAAGGCATAAACCCTTAATAGAACCTTTATTATGAAGTGGTCCTGCTGTTTTTGAGGATAACTAAGGTTGAACCTTAAATTGTTTTATGTCAAAATCCAAATATTATTGTCCAGAGAAATTGACTGATTGAAAAGTAAAAAGAAAAAAAGAACATTTATTGAAATCTTATGTAAAGTGAGAAAAGTGTAAAGTGAGAATTTTAACTGGATTGGGACCAAACTTTAATGGGCTCTACTCAGGTCAATACCCCATCAGTCACAAAACAGAACAAAACTCTATTGGTGCAGGTAATGATCTCAACTTTAGGTTCTGGTGGAGGGATTATGCCCAGGTCTTTTAGTCCATTAGATTTGTGATTCTCAAGGAAGTAACAGACTTTTGTTTTTGGCTTGCGCAAAAATGAAATGAACAATTGTCTGGTTTTCTCCCAAGGATAAAATGCCGCTGCTGACTGATCAATTTCTGATACTTAAGTCTAGATCAAAAACAATGGAAAGCTGTTTCCTGGTTTCTTCCACATGGGTTAGTCCGGTGCTGTTAGACTTTTTTCTTCCATTATTGTATAAAGCACAATTTTGTTGACTAGACAAATAAATGTTTGTTTGCTTGTTGTTTTGGGTTTTTTTGTCAGTAACTTCTTTGTTATGCTAGTGTGTCAAAAAATTTTGTAAAACTAAAACTATGAACTGAAAGAAGCTTAAATGCCATTGCAGTTCATTCTTTCTCATCACATGCAGCCATTAGATTCAGTGATGATTCCAGAAAAAAATCTACAAGGACTGAGTTTTGAAACTGCGTTTTATTTCATTAAACAAGTAAAATTAAACCTGGCAACCCAGGCTCTGTTTCATTGCTCTTCATGCTTGTGTGTTTGTGTCACTGGGGCTCATTAATCCACTGTAAGACAAACTCTGTGCACAGATAAAGAGTTCCTGGAATTTCTCCTCTCTGCTATCGATTTTCAATGTAGGTTGCAAATGTTCACATGATTAGTGAGAGGCATACAAGGTCTTTCAAATGATCCCCTCCCCTGCCTCTTCTTTGTGCATTAGAAGGCAGGATGTGAGCTGGCTGATAAGCTGCAGAGAAACAGAGAGGTTATTGGGGAATCTGTGCTGGTCAGTCTGTCACTGTCTGATGAGGGAGGAGCTGTTGGAGATTCTCTTTTGTGCTATCAGACACAGTTTGGGCACCTCAAACTGGTGCGTCCCTGATCACTTTGGTTTCTATCATTAATGGGTGCACTAGGATGTGATGTCATGCTTTAAGTAGGAGCTCCCAAAAGCACACAATTAAATCCAGTTGATCAATACTTAGCCTGTAGTTTACAAGCATGACAGCAAACCACACAGCATCTCTTATGTTGTGGATTTTTTAATGGTGGCTGGCAGAAGTATAATTAAGGAAGACCTGCTCATCCTCTGTGGTGACCACTGACATTGATAGATGTTAGGGAAGAGTGGCCGTGCTGTGTGTAAACGGTGCTTATTTAAGGCTGACATTGCTTTAGGAACTAAGTTACTCATAAGTAATGCTGACCTGCAGGAAGTCTCTTCAGTTGCCTCTCTTCGTGTGAGGCAACTGATCCATACCTCAGGTTAGCGGAGTGCTACATTTGAACCATATTTTGTCTAAGTTGGGTGACAAAACTCAAAGAAATGGTCAGTGAAAAAGGGATTCAATTATTCATACACAGACTCAACAAGACAATTTGAATCTATGGCTGGAGGAAAGAAACAACTGTCATTTTTTTCCTGCTTGAAACCAATAATTGAAATTGGTTCTTCCATCCATGGTTAGGCGGGCTGTGAGGCCAAAGTCTATAGGACCCATAAGGCAGCCAGGGGACTCAGGAGTGATGAGAACCAAACTGGAATTTTAATAGCACAAAGATAATCCATAAGGTAAAATGAAAAACACTGCCAAGGGAAGGGGCAAGAGAAAGTAACAATAAAAAGCGGGGACCAGGGAAACAGGGACCAGCAATTCCAAAAGAAACAGAAAAGCCCAACAGAGTCCAACAGTTAAAAAGATAACAAACCAGAAATCATTGTGAGGCAGGGAGAAGACAAGAGTAAAACATTAAAAGTATCAGAAGAAAATCACTGCAAGCAGATAACAGCAAGAAAAGTTGGAATGTCAAGACAGGGACACGGGCCAGGAAGACAACAATTTAACACAAAACAAAGCATGACAGGGTACATGTACACACCAGGAAGTGAGAAGATGAGGGACAGTTGCAGGGCATGAGGAAAACTAGGAGATTACACAGGCAGAAAAACACAAGTGTGCTGGAAAAAAGTGGCAAGACAGGAAGTGCTACAAAATAAAACACAATTGACAGGAAATGGAGAGAAAACAAGGCAAAAAGAGGGATCCTAACATCCATGACTATTGCACTAACTGCCACTGTATGCATTTTATTTTAACTATGATGATATGTCCTCTGAAATATCAATTAGGGGTCCATAGAGGATTACCTGGAAGGTTTAGATTAGTGGACATTCATCCTCATTATTGTGCAATGAAACAATGTGAATAGTCTTGATCTTAAAGTCTTAAATAGCAGAGTGTATAATTTTCAACTTGTTGGAAATGCTTGCAAGCCTGTTATTTTGGCTGCATCCCTTCATATAACCAAATGCCCTTCATATGGACTTAGATATTTCAAAGGGCACAATGATGTGTATTCGTGAGCTTGTGAAAGTGTGCTGAAAACACTGGGATAAGCTGAAATCTGTAGCAGAGGAAAGGAAAGAAGGCGTCACCTTTGATCTGTAAGTGCACTTAGGTCAGTTGTATACAAGTAAATCCATCATCCGTTGCATCTGCTTCATCATGAATCTGATTTGAAAGCCAAAAAGGACGAATCAATATTTTTTTCTGTCCGGAATCCATCAATCGTGACAGATACATTCTGTTTCTTAGCTACCCTTGACCTCTGACCTCTGACTCCCCCCAGGGAGCAATGACAGGAAATAACACTTCCTCTTTTGGATCAATACAGTGCCACATTATTAGGCCTACTGCACTTGTCCAAAGTAAAGGATTCCCATTCCCAAGAAGGGGTAGAGATACCAAGCTTTCGATCCTTAACCCAGGCTCTCCTTGATATCCTCTGTATCCAAAGTGGGTCATCCTGTAGAGAATGCTAACACAATGCAATCAAATTATAAAGGGTTATCAACATAGTGGAATCAGAACAAGGATTCACCAACCTTGTAACACAAAGTAATTTTCCCTGTCTCACGTAGAACTGTACAGTATTGTCTTCGAATAGCGGTAATGACAAAACATTGTATTGATAAGATCAGTCAACTGTGGTTGGAAAATAAATGATTTACTACTCACCCACAAAATACCCCATGTTTGAATAAACCTGAATAGCCTCAAAGAATGTCTCAAATAACTTAACGTCACAACTCATCAAAGGTTTCACACTGGAAGCAGGTAAATTCTTGACCTTGGAATAACTCAGCAATAAAACAGAGAATCAAACATTTTTCATCATCTTTTTTTGTTTTTTAAAATCAAATGATAAGTGTGTCAAAACACAAACATATTTGATTGTATCAAAAATGTGATACATCGTCCTGTGGATTAGCTTTTTAAACAAGAAACTGCCAGAGTGGATCAAGATGATTTTCAACCTTCAAGCTACAAGAGCACGACCAAGCCATTTATTTTTTGACGTCCTCTTCATCCTCTTCAAATTGATGTGACGTCCTGTCAGGGCATCGACATGACGAGCAGATGGCGTGTAAAACAGTGTTGAGTCGCATCCTGCTGTCTTAGTGATGCCACTGCTGGTGACTGCTGCTTCCAGTCTCAGTTCATCATATCATCACATCAAATGGCAGCACTCTCCATGTGTCTTCGCAAAAGCAGTCAATTGTGTTTTCTCTCACACTTGTTGACTATGTCAATTTGACATAGTCAATATGACAGAAATGAGCAGGTGTGTCATAGTCATAGAGAATCCACTTTTTCTCAGAATTCCTATGACATGTAGAAAATGGAATGCTTTGGGCTTATAATTTTCAGATAACTTTTGTATTTTCCACAAAATTAACTCAGACTTTTCCAGCAATTTTAGCCGAATCAACCAGCATCTGAGATAAGCCTAGCATAAAAGCCTAGCCTAAAAGCATAGCTTAAAACATAACCATATGAACCACCTCCATATCTCCCTTCTCTGCTGCTGCCATTGGCAAATGCATATACATACAAGGGATGCACTTGTGTAAAAATGTCCACATACCAATGTGTGTGTGTTGAATCCAGTGACCAGCCTGGCTTGGGTTACACTCTTTCTAACCGATGAAAATGAGAAGCAGCTCTGGATACACCTTGGTTGCGGGAAGCAGAGTGGCTACAGACATAAATAAATCTCCCCTGAGGAAAGTTGATACAAAAGCTCACATGTCCACAGCAGATGAGTATCCAAGGCCGTCAGCATCTTAATGGCTACAAAACACCGTGTACATGATACACCCAAGCAAGTGTCCCTTTCATACAAGAAGTACATATGTGGAAGAAAAGCCAGAGAGGAAATGATGAGGCAGTCCATTTAAAACTTTTGCAAACAAACTCGAGCAAAAAATCAGTAAAAGTTGGTGGCTAATAGAAAAGCAGATTGAATGGTTCAACCCATTTATTGAAAATGATTAACCAGCTTAAAGTAGTAATAATAACATCAAATAATAATGAAAAAAGGGGTTAACACTGACTTTGATACAAATGCTGGATGGCTGAGGCCGTTACATTTGAAATGAGATGTAATGAGACCTGATGTCTGAAGAGAGAGGTGCAGTTCTGCAGTTGGTCAGAGGAGTCTTCTGATACCGATCAATGAAATCAGCTGAGACTGGTGGAGCCAGAGACTCCCTGCTGAATCAATTTACCATCACTGTAATTCACATGATTGTACTGCCAACACACACACACACACAATGGTTGGAGCAGTGGCTTTGGTGGGATGTTTCAAGGACAAATGTGCAAAACTGTCATTTATGTCATATTAAGGCTTAAATAGAAAGGAAATCCAAGCAAAACAGAATATGATCACTCATTAGTAACTGTTTCATCACAGCATCATTTCCTTCCCTCCCTCCTCCTTCATTTCCTTTACTTTTCCATTCTTCCAGCCCAAAGGAGTTGGTTCAAATTTGACACTCAGTCTTTGGTGGATTGTAGACATCGGTGATTGGCTGTTGGACATAGACCAAGATAATTAATATTTTTGACAAGTGCCATAAGCTATTAACTGGCCTGTAATCTGTGTCCCTGAATTGTCACATTGCACTGTTTCACCACTTTATACATGTGCAAAGCCATGAGTATACTCTGATCTGTGTGGAAGCAGCCTGCAGTCGACACACCTGTTTATTTACTTTTTATTATTATTCCTGGAATTCCTGCAATATATTAGTCAACTTTACATTACTGGTAAAACAGTAAGGTACAGAATGAGTAACAGTACAAATGATTAAAAAATCGAAGACTGCTCTTCATGAACTTTAGTTTAACTTTTTAACTTGTCTTACACCTGAACACAAAGCTCACATAAATGTGTTGCATTTGTTGCTCTGTTGCCACCAGCTGTCTTCATCCCAAGTCTGGAAACTGACTTCATTATGTAAAAGCTGATGTGTTAGGTTCATTGTTTTACTGCAGGGTAAACCAACCACTTTCTATCAAAAAGCTATTGAGTAGACTTGACTTAGTGAAAATTAGGGTGTGCAAAAACCTTTGATTTTTGCACACATTACATTTTGTTGTTTGACTCCTTCTTAACTGCATAAATGGCAATGAAAAGTGTAAAAGCCTTCATATAAATATAAAATCTGAAGAGAGTATCTACCCATTCAGAGAAGCATCAATTATTCATGAATGGTCCTGTCAGTGCCGCTGCAGGGATCGATGCCTCTGTAATGTGGACTGATACGAGCCCCTGGTTGAGTCCTGGATGCAGCAGTTTAATGGGCTGACTGGATTTCACCCACTGCTTGAAGTACATCCCACAGACAAAGTCTCCACTGTCCCTCTCTGACACACTGGAAGATCGCACCAGTTGTGTACATGTGGCATGTCAATAAAAGTGAAACTAAACAAAAACTTTTGTGCTTAAATTCTGATCTTAGCTGCATGAGTGGTATCAGTCCACCACATTCATCTGGGCTGAAATGTATAAGGAATGCCTGTGACCTCAGGTACCACCTGATTTTGATCAAAATTTTACGTCACCTGTAAGGTGACTTTCTTGAAATTGTAATTAAAGCCATAGACTATAAAGGCGAATTGGACCCTGGTCTGAAATGTTTATTCTGCCTAATTATCATCAGGGGGCGACTCAACTGGTTGTGAAAAGAAACTGAAACTGTTTGTACTTTTCACTTGATTTGTTAGCTGAGTAAGCATTTTCCTGAGGGTATTGTGGACTCTGTCTGTAGTTTCAATTGTTATTTAATGCAAAATAATGTGTTTTTATTTTTTATGACGGTCCCATTTAGAGGAAAATAAACCATGAAGCAGTGAACATCAAAATGACAAAGAGGACCGTTTCATTATATGAACAGCCATTTGCTGTTAGTTTTTTCTGAGGTTGCTGAATCCTAAGGTTCAGGCAGTGTCAGCTTCTATACTTTGTTGAGTTTTTTAGTCAGATAAATTGATCTGGTTGTTTGCTACAACATGTGGCATTACCATCCTGCTGGGCTTGGTGATAATGTTGGGAACATTAAATATTCAGTGAAGAGGAAGTTGAGTGTCACTACATTATCCAAGATGTCAAACATTTATTGATGACTATTCGTTATCTGTTAGAGCTGAAAAGGACACACACACTCATACACACACCCACAGCACACATACAAAACCACTGGGACTAATATTTTTTGTCTAATAGACGTAGTCTATTTTGTCTCATGAATTATAGATCTTCCAAAATGTCATCCAGAACAAGTAACCCATGCTGACCCACACACTGTGTGTATGACATCACCTTGACAGATAAGTCCCTTTAACAGCGCTTGCTGGAACTTTTTACTGAGAAACTGAAGGATTATTCAATCAATAAGTGAACCTTTTTCAAATGCAAAGTTGTTTCCTCAGCTGGGTTGAATTTTTAATTGGGCAGTGTCTGCTGCATTGGAGCAGGTCCCGTTTAAGTCAACTCAAGCCACTCGTGAAGTAGAGAAATAATCTATTTGTTGTGTGGCATCCTCTGTAGATGGACTTAAACTAATTTAAAGTCCAGCATGAAATGTGCTTTGATACTTTAGGTTAAGCTATGGACCTCTAATCAAATTAAAACAGCTCCAACAAGCATGTAGCAATAGAATTACGAGCAGAAATAATCCACTTTGTGAATGAAAAAGCACTCTCTGGCCGCTCTGGTTATCTTCTTTCATTCTATTTGCAGGAGATGGAATTTGTCAATGAGTGAAAAAAAGGCGTGTGAGAGAAGAGGAAAATGTCTCACTGCCATTAACCTGAGAGCTCCCTCCCCTTACACCCCACCCACTCCTCTCCTGACTTGACTTCTTTCCACCTCCCCTCATTCATTCAGACCCGGCCCTGGTCAGGGAGGAAACTGCTGCTGCCCCCTCTGGGATTTGGCATCATGATTATATAGAGCAGTCTGCTGTTTGTCAGAGCTGGAAAGGCTGCAGGCTGGTCACACGTGTCGGCTAATGTGCAGTGAACAACTGGTCACAACGTGGATGTGGAGTCTTTCACATATTGTTTGGAAGGTAAGATAATCTCTTGTGTTAATCTTCCTAGAGTTGATAACAACATAATGATCAGCAGCCAACCTCCTGCTGCTCACTGCTCACTGTTTTATTAGATTAGATTATTTCTAGCTTTGCAAGCGGCAAAAAAGTCTGCTAACAAACTACAACTGATAGCTTGGCCAGGTGTTTAACAAACCTTTCCACTTTAACCATAATTGAACATTTGGGTAGCTGTTAAACCACTCTCTGTGGTTTCATGACAAAGAGGATCCAATTTTGACTGCAGGCTGTTTCTGAACTCTCCGGTCTTAATCAGATTTATTGTCACTGGAGACCATCAGAAAAATATGACTAGGACTCCACATCAGCCTTTTAGTCTTGAATTAAATTATTACATTTCAGAAACAAATTAAAGAAAGTTCTTTTAGTGTTCTGTTTCTGTCAGGGTGCAACCAAAGGAATCAAAGCCATGAATTGAAAAAGTATTGGAAATCTGAATAAAGACTTGGGGTTGTAAAAGATATTTCTCAAGGGGGGACCTTATGGCACAATCAAAGTCCAAGCTAAAAAGGAAAAAAGATGAGACAGTGGAGCAGTTGGTTGTTGTCCTTCTGTACCACTCTTCTCTGCAGCAGCTTTTTAATTCCAAACTACATAAATGTGTTGTTGATATGAGGCTTGGTGCTATTCGCAGAACTTGAGAAGAGGAGGCAGCCATGTCAGAGAAGAAGCCACGAGGCTCTGACACACGTCCCAAATGTGGCCTCCGCAGTTGGAGTGCAGACAGTTATGTTTGGCGGGGGAAGAAACGAACGCGGAGCTCTCACAGTAGCATGAGTCCTGGCGGGCTGGAGGTGGAGGGTACAGAGGATCTTGGTGTACGGTCAACATCCTGTCCAAGACGACGGAGGGAGAGAAAGTGCAGCTGCAATGCTCTTGGGGATGCATTGACGTCTGCAGACATTGATGAAGTATGTCGGAAGGCCCTATCCCGGCGCTCTCTGAGACAGAAATTTCAGGATGCTGTGGGCCAATGCTTCCCTCTGCGCTCTCATTATCACCACCGTCATCATTACCACCACCCATCTGGCTCCTCACGGCCCTTCTCTGTACTTTTCTGGTCCAAACGTAAGATTCACGTTTCAGAGCTCATGCAGGATAAGTGTCCCTTCTCACCCAAATCTGAACTGGCTCGTTGTTGGCACCTTATAAAAAGTAATTCGTCACACCCAAGTGTCCTCAAGGAGGCTCCCCTTAAACCCAGTGGCTCTTCTTCCTCTGCTTCTCCACTGCAGATGCCCCTCTCCTGGGAGGACATCTGCAGCTCCCCTGGGCCAGGAAGCACCAGTCTCGATGACTGGGACCCTTCTTGTACACATGGAAGAGCAGAGGCCAACTGTGGTGACACTGACTACATCCTGGTCCCTGATCTCCTCCAGATCAACAACAGCCCCTGTTACTGGGGTGTGTTGAACCGCTTTGAGGCAGAAGAGCTGCTGGAGGGCCAACCAGAGGGCACGTTTCTGCTCAGGGACTCTGCTCAGGATGAGTTTCTCTTCTCGGTCAGTTTTCGCCGCTACAGCCGCTCCCTGCACGCGCGCATTGAGCAGAATGGCAAGCGTTTCAGCTTTGATGTACGTGACCCATGTATGTACCGTGATCCCAGTGTGACAGGACTACTGAGACACTACAGTGATCCAGCCACGTGCCTCTTCTTTGAGCCCCTCCTTTCCAGGCCGCTCATAAGGACCTTCCCTTTCTCCCTCCAACACCTGTGCAGAGCTGTGATATGTAGCAGCACCACCTACCAGGGCATAAACAGACTGCCACTGCCACCACAGCTCAGGGACTACCTCCGACAGTACCACATTAAGTGTGAGGGAGCCTGTGCTGTTTGATGGACAAAATAATTATCAAGGATGGGACAAGCAGAGTCTAGTTCTTTTACCAAAGAGGCAGGCCACAGAACAACCAAATCTATGAAGGTCAATGAGCCTTCTCAACAGGACTGAAGCCCCACACTCTAGGAACAGCTGAAGATACGCTTCACCTTTTAGCTCATCACACAGTGCTGGCGGATAGTTGCTGGAGACAGGGTCAAGCTGTGAACTGTAACACGCTGATACACCTGCATTTTAGCTAATACACCAACAAAGCATTTGTCTTGATATTGTAAATGGATTAGTATGCTCAAAATCATCATCTTCAATTCATATAGGCCACTGGACAAACTGCACCTTTCCTTTTTTTATGTACCTCAATAGCATAAACTGTAGAATGTTGCTATGGCCTTGTCCTGTATACAAACCCTGCTGTGACCAGTTAGAGGTACAGACACTACAGCCATATCAAAGAAAATCCTATTATTGCGTATTCATTACATTTCCAACTAAACATCTTTAGGCTCTTGCTGTCAGGGCAGTGGTCCTTTTAAACATTGCCATGTAGCTGAAAATCTGTTGTAGTCTAACAAATCTATCCATCCATCTACTTTTCCATGAAAGGTTTTTCAAATTCAAGGTTTTCTCTCTAATACAAGCCGTATATCTCTCTGTGGACTCTGTGGTAGTTTTGATCTGGTTTACTAAAGGGAGATTCAACGCTCACTGTCAGAAATATGGTTAAAATATATTAAATGCTGACAAGAAGTCTTAACTAATGAAGAGGACTTGAACCAATTCAATCTGGCTGCTTTCTTTTCTACAACCATAAGATGGCAGCAAGCCTACGTTGGTTTGGTAAGACTTGATAACTGTCTTCACACCGCCAATTCTTTTCTTCTCTGTAAATTGGTAATTCACAAATTAACAGTGGTTGAGTCGCTTCAGCCTTCACGAGGACTGTTACTGAAAGACTCTTAACATTGGGGAGTGCAGTACAATCACAATCCCCTGAACCATCTGAATCAGTGTGATGCCCCTGCAAAGAATATATTGCATTCACCTCGGTGGTATACAAACCAATAAATGCCATTTATACTGCCTCTGCAGTAAGACTGTTTGTCAGGTTTTTGTCATCTCTGAGCTGATTTAATGGAGCGATTGAAGCGGTGCTCCTCCATGCCTGTTTGTGCTGCTGCCGTGGGCTGTCACAGTCAAGACAGGCTAATGGTAAGGAAAATGCTGCTTTTGCAGAGTCAAACAGAAAACAATTCAGCTGCAAAGGACTCTTCTAAATGCCAATGCCTCAGCTGAGAAATTTGAGCGATAAGGACATGAAAAAAGGCCATTTCACCTACTCACTGAAGAGGAATTCAGATCTTTAGGTTGATTCATGTGTCATTCATCTCCTCCCTGTCTCTTTCTGTGACTGAGTGTGAAAACAATCTGTATATATACAAAGCAGTGCATTTTCTTCAGCACTTCACAATCAGATATTTGCATTTTACTTTAACATGCTTTAGTAAATTGTCTATTGTGCTCTTTTGTCAATTTTATCATCAATGACATCATCATCAAGGCTCTCTATTTCATTATGAGTTATTTTTTTCAGCTTAGATAAGATAGATAAAAGGATAAAGTTAGTTTTTCTATAGAGTTATGGTATGTATGTTTTGCTGTCAGACCAGTCCCAAAAAATGGAAAAACTAATGAACAACAACAACAAAAAACAGACCGAAAAACAAAAACAAAATTGAGATTAGTTTAAGCCTAAAATGATTTTTAAAAAATGAACCGTAATATTTTGCCACTACCAGACTCCCACACAACTAAACGTGTGCCTACAGCTACAGGATCAACTGGGTTTTTTTTCTGGGAAGACATCTAAACATGCCAGCAGTATAAAATGATGAATGACATTAAACTTCCTCCTTTTGTGTGTGTGTGTGGATGTGCATGTGTGTGAACTTCATTGCTTTCTGGGAAAGGTAGGAGCACTTTTGGAGGACCATTAAAAACATCAGGTAAGTCACCCAACTTTACTGAAATATATCAACAGGAGTAGATCAGCCAAATGAAATCAAGTTTAACTTGACTCTCTATCTCACACCCACTTGTCAGTGTCTGCCTACATGTCCACGCTAACAGTCAGGAGCCATGTCTATTGATTGTCCTGAGCAACGAACATAAAATATTAATGCCACCTTGTATGATCTGGTAGGAGATCAACATGTAGTGTTTCATTACATTCGTGTTATTTTTGATATGGATATCAAATGTAATATGAATTGATTAGTAACTCTCTCTGCTGGACAAGATAAAAAAAAAAACAAACATGCATTCTGTATGTTATTTCATTACTTGGTTTAGGCTAAATCGATTTTCCTTAAATCTTCCACAAGTTGATTTGGAAATCATCAATTGTCAAATAAACACTTGTTTTTATGTTTTTCATTTACCAGAATAGTTTACTGCCTACACATCACTCTGTTTTGTACACATCTATACTCTGATCCCCTGTTTTTACCGCACACATTATTTTTATTGAGTCAGTCATATAACATGTCTTATGAAATCCTCCCCTGAGATGGTACTTAAAATAAGCGAATGGAGAGCGGGTGGTCTTTGGCACTATACAATGAATTATAGTGGACGTACACTATTTATCTATAGCTGCTAAAATGACTAAATAATTAAAACACTGCTGAATGAGGACTATGTGAGTCTGAGTGTGTTTGTTTGACCTTTCACTCTCAGATCTGGTGCCTTGAGGTTCAAGTGGATACTTAAATAGACAAATTATTCTGATCATGGTACTTCTACTTATTATCATCATAATAATAAATATGATGATACTAAGTAGTAATAATAATAATAATAATAATCATAATCATCACTCTTAAAAACATAGTTTCTTTGTGTTCATTAATGCACCAACATGTCTTTAGATTGATACGAGATTTAGATTTCTTCTATTTTTTATTTAAAAACCAAAACTGTTTCCCTCTGAGCTGCATATAATGATGGAGATGTGACATATTATGTTCTACTTCAGAAAAGTAATTTTCTTCTTATCCTTATCATTGCTATAATTATTATGATTATAGTAACCCTTGTCATTTGGGACAGTGTTTTTCTTATTTTCGATGACACTGCGTCATGATCTGGTTTAAGACGCGTGGTTCAAAAAGTGGGAGGGGTTTTGACAGTTGCGTCATGACGTAGGTGGCGGGAGTTGTGACGCAGCGTTTCCTTGTTTTCAACGCAGCGCGGGAGATTGAGAAGAAGAGGGAACCTGTGGAGAGTGCGGTGTTTTGTAGCTGCCTTACAGTGTTTTCAGCTCTCAGCCGGTCAGATATCTCCTCCGTTTGGGTCAGTTTAACGCGTGTCGACGTAAACTCCGATCGTTGGTGTGAGTTAGCTGTGTTTTGTTAGCATTAGCTGAGCTCGAGCAGCGTGTATAAGCTCCTGCCGTGTTGTACAGATGTGTCGCAGATCTGCATGGTCCATTTGTGAATTTGGTGTGTCTGTCCTCTGTCAGGCTGCTGGTCCGTGAAGATGCCATGTGAGAGGAAGCCGATGCGCTACGGTCACTCGGAGGGACACACAGAGGTCTGCTTCGATGACCCGGGGAGGTAAGCCTCAGAGGACCGTGGAACCTACTCCTGCATGAGGATGTTCCTCTATTCACCTCTTCATCTGTTGCTGCTATTATTTAAAGTCGTTTTCCCTTTTTCAGTTATTACCTCCGCCTTCCTAACTTACTGTGATTTGGTCTGTCTCTTCATGTGATCCCACACTGACCCTGTGATCGGAAGATGCTGTATGTTATCAAGACTTAACAAGCAAGCAGGTCCCAAGGAGCTTCTACAAAATGTGCTTTAATCTATTGGAAGTTTAATAATAAAAGAAAAACATTATTTATCAGACCAGAATCAGCTTTTATTGGCAAGTTATTTAAGTAGATTCTGACTGGTTGGCGTTCCTTCACGCATAGTAAGAGACTTATTAATTGGTACAAAAGTCACTTTATAATACAGTAGGCAATAAGTGAAAATAGCGAAAAGTAGACAGTATAAAGAGAAAATATACAGGACATTAATTAGATAAATATGAAATTGAGCTGATGCACAAATCTATGAAGCTATCCATCGCTTTAATTTACAAGTTTATGAACAATCAGAGCTGTATCAATAATTGAAAAATAATCAATATCCAAATCATGCAAGTTGCTGTTTTTTTGACAAAGATAAAATGTAACACGTTGTTGTGCATTATTGACGTCTTATATGTTGTGGCTTGCCTAAAAGTCACACCTGAGAGGGAGAATACTTGTTTGGAATAAGGCCCAACAGAATCAGTGTCACTCCATCTAAGATTGCATCACATATCATTGCCAAAATAGTCACAATAAGATTTAGATTTAGACTGATGCAGCACACTGGTCTAAAATAAACCCTTTAGTCACATGGTACGCTTTGAGTAATTCTAATTAGTTTCACTAATTCCATCTTTTATTTTCTCAAATTTTCCAAAGGTTCATTGTAACCTGTGGAAATGATGGAGACGTTCGGATATGGGAGGGTCTGGATGACGATGATCCAAAGTTCATCACTGTGGGTGAAAAGGCCTACTCTCTGGCGCTTAAGGTTGGTCATCTGCTACCCTCTGGCAGATTCAGGTTTCTTTTGAGCTCTAGTGATGAATGATGGATTTCTGGCAGCTGTTGTTGTGTGACATTTCTTGTTCCTTCCCTCACAGAAGAACAAGCTGGTGACGGCAAGCTCCAACAACACAGTTCAGATCCACACGTTTCCTGATGGTGATCCAGATGGCATCCTGACCCGGTTCACCACCAACGCCACACATGTTGCTTTCAACAGCAACGGCACGAGAGTTGCTGCTGGATCCAGGTACTGAATCTATGCTGGATTGACCAGGCACACAGAAGAAAGGGTTTCAAATCAAACAATCAAAACATGTAAGCAGCTTTTTCAGGTGTTATTATAAATAAAGTCCGTCATTATTTTTATTGCCAATTCAAAATGGCAGTTATCACAAGGAGTTTTTCAAATAGAGCAGGTCTAGATTTTCTTTCTTATAAATATTATTTACAGGCAGTGGCAAGAAAAAAATTCCCAGGAGCAGAAAGGGATATGTCCGTAACATCTGCTGGTGGTCGGCAGATTATCATGTAGTGTGGAGGGTCTGCAAACGTACGAGATGATCCCCATCTTCTCCATTTATTAATAAAGAAAAATACAACCTGGCTGCTTTCCACGCAGAGAGGTCCCCTTGAATTTAAACGTCTCCAAACATCAGCCTTTTTACACCCTTTTTGGCTGTCCTGGAGAAGAAGTACTTGTACCAGATAATTGAATATCCATTTAGTTATGAGGATGTTCTGCTGACTGGCAATACAGTAGTCATATGACCTTTGCACTGAGAAACGGATGGTTGTCACGTTTACTTTGTCAAACCATGTGTGCTCACTCCTCAGCAGCCTTTCCTGTGGCGGCTGGTGAAGCTGTCATGCGTTAACGTGTGTGGCATGACTCAACCCCAGACCATAATCACATTATGTCCGTTATTGTTGTTCCAGCCCAGAATGAGCTGCACTCAGAGAGTGGAGCACCTGATGGTTGTTTGCCCAACACACACAGAGCAGCTCTCGCTATTGGTTTGTGATTAGTTTTGATTGGAGATGAATGTCTGCTTGCTGACAAAGTTGATTTACCTTCAACGGTTTAATCACAGCAATAGCAGCACAACGCATGGTGCTGTATTGATGCTGCTGTTTTTCCACACTTGTCATTTTAGTTGTGATATTGATTGTCAAAAGTGAACCATCTGTGGCTGTCAGGACAGATTTTGCATTTGCATTCTCTGGCAGACGTTGGTGGAAATCAGGTTGTATTTTTTTCCCCTGCTTTTCCCTCCCTTCATTGATTGACAATTTTTACTCGTGTGGGTTCATGTTGAAAAATCCTTCCCCCCCCCCCCAGCTGCAGCCACCAGTCATCCATGTGTGAACACTGTCTGCCTCCATTATTTACTTTCAGCTTCTCTCTCTCTCTCAGTGACTTCATGGTTAAGGTGGTGGAGGTGTCGGACAGCAGCCAACAAAAAACGCTCAGAGGTCATGAGGCACCTGTCCTCAGTGTCACCTTTGACCCCATAGATGACTACCTGGTGGGTAAAAATCCTCTCCAATGGTAGAGGCTGCTGTTTGTGTTACTTTTAAACTGAGTTTCATGAAAGTGAAATTTGTTTCTATGTCCATCTGTCAGTGAGGTCTAAATTAAAGTATCACTATTTTCTATAAATTCAATGTAGTTGAACAACATCACAGCGGTGCTCCTCATGAAGTTGAATCAACATTTTTGTTCCTCACACTTTAAAGCCCAAACAACAAATTGATTAATTGAGGAAATCAGATGAATTTACAATTGCACTGTTTCTGTGGCTCAAATGCTCAGATCAACAGATGCTGTTGCACGAATCAGTAAGATGTTCCTATTTTTCTTCTCATTACAGCTGAAGACTCATTTCTGGCCAGAAAAGTCCAGAATCAGTTTTCAGCTTCTGAGACCTGATGAAGGAATGAAATCAGCTGATTGAAATATGAGTCAATGTCGGTCTAAAGACCACGCTGTTATCAGGCCTCCAACATTACAGCTGTTTGTCACTACAGCACAATTCTTCCCCTCAAAGACTTAAATGACGATCGATTCGTCAAGCTCTGTTTTTAAAGGGGCAGTTACAAATGCATCACGCTTTGGACATAAACCTTGATTTCACCAACACAACAAACTTTTTTTCTGTCAGGCATCCTCAAGCTGTGACGGCTCTGTTGTGGTGTGGAATATTGAAGACCAGGTTCGTTGAAGTATCATCACCTTATGTTCAGCAACCAGATGCATTTACATGCCATCTGTTCCGTCCTAATCTGCTCTTTCTCCCCCAGACTCAGGTGATCAGTTGGCCTCTGCTGCAGAAGACTAATGATGTCAGCAACGCAAAGTCTCTGTGTCGTCTAGCCTGGCAACCCGGGGCTGGAAAGGTCAGAAACAACCCGCCCCCCCCCCCCAACAAAAAAGCCCCAAAAACTTGTGAGCTAAGAGACAGAAGAATTATAGAGGAATGACAAATGATTTGTCTGTGTGTTCTCAGTTTTTAGCAGTTCCTGTCGACACAAAGGTGCAACTGTATGAGCGAGGAAGCTGGGATCATGTGGGCACCTTGTCTGACGACCTGCTCACACAGGTGAGATCCAGTCATAAGTGGGAAAATGTAATAAATACATTTTGTAAACCCCCCCCCCAAAAAAAAAAACAAAAAAAACAAGAAGATGCCCTAATGCCCGGACCTTTTATCGAGTCAGCAGAAATAAAGGTTTGGCTTTGTCTCTGATGCACTTTTTAAATTTGTTTTTCCACCCTGTTTTCTCTGAAGCCCATCAATGTGGTGGCCTGGTCTCCTTGTGGGCGGTTCCTTGCATCTGGCAGCGTTGGAGGTTCACTGACAGTGTGGGACGTAAACAGCAAGTTGTGTGTGGAAAGGTGAGTAAGGGTGATCTGTGTGAAACCCTGTTTGCTCAATGTGCGAGTGTGACCTTTCAGACAACACATCATAATGACATTAAAGATGGTATACAGTGATATTTAAAACAATAAAAAAGTGATCAGCACATCACTGGTCTGTTGTTATAACCTGCGGTTGAAGTTTTCTCTGCTCTGCTGCAGACAGAAGCATGAAAAAGGCTTCACTGTGTGTGGTTTGGCCTGGCACCCGTCAGGAGGTCAGATCGCCTACACGGACACGGAGGGCTGCCTCGGCCTGCTTGACAAACTCAGCACTTCCACCTCTGACACCAATGCCACCAAGGTAACCAGAGAGTCACACCAGGCAAGTGCTTGTGCTCTATATGGCTAAGAGAGGCCCCTTGATGGCCCCTCATATAGACACTTTTGTAATGCCAGGAATAAACTCACACTACTAATAGCACTCAGCTCCTGATGTGTGCTGAAACAAACAACTGTGTGTGAGGCATTGGGGGTCCTTATATTGTAGCAACTACCCGTAGTCTGTCTGCGTGGTGTAGATATTCTGCAAAAGTATATGGAATCATCTGTAAATTGTAAGGAGACAAATAGCTGACAAGGATTTTCCAGCATGCACTATGTCAGAACATGCAGACTGTAGATAAAACTTGTAATATTAATTTTTTTTCTGGACTTTCATCAGGCACCGGCACCAAATACTGCAAAAGATTATGATGGCTTGTTTGACGACGATGATGATGATGATAGAGACATGGATGAAGGGCTGAGCAACACCAACTCACCGGTGAAGAAACATGTTGTTGGGGATGATGACGACGATGATGATTTCCTCATGCCTGCAACTGGGCGGGTGAGGAACAGAGGGGCAATCCTGGATGATGAGAATTCAGTGGGTGAGTGACTGATGGACTTTGTGTTGAGGTGAAGGATGAGAAGAGGAGGTGTTGTTAAGGTGCTAGTCGAACCATGTTACAGTCTGATTGTGTGGGTTGGACACAGAGGATTCAATAAGTGGACTTTCTTTGTTCAGACACAGGATCCCTGAAGCTCGGCCAGGACCAATTTGTGGAGGATGATGTCAGGGGCAGCATTGTAGCACCTGGATTGGCCCCTCTGGTGCCCCTGCGTCCTGCCTATGAAGGGCCCCTACCAACACCTCCGCAGAAGGCCTTTCAGTCAGGCTCCACCCCTGCCCACCTCACACACCGCTTCATGGTAGGAGTCTGACGGATGTTACAAAATCCATCCTCATCCAAACAAATTTCTTATCCTTACATTTTGCTGAATGAGCTCTAAAACTTTCAGGCATAAGTTTGAAGTCTGGTCTCTATAGTAACAGCCAACTTATGCTACAGATGTGGAACTCAGTGGGAATAGTACGAGGTTACAACGATGAGCAAGACAATGCCATTGATGTGGAGTTTCATGACACAGCCGTGCACCACGCCATGCACCTCACCAACTCACTCAGCCACAACATTGCTGATCTCTCCCAAGAGGCCGTGCTGCTGGCCTGTCCTAGCACAGATGAGCTTGCCAGGTAAAGCTCCTCTTGTGCTGTTCGTCTATTTCTTTATGAACTGTTGCAAGTCTCTGAACTCACTCTTTTCTGTCCCAAAAGTAAACTGCAGTGCCTCCACTTTTCATCGTGGGACACGAATAAGGAGTGGATGGTGGACCTGCCAAAAGGTGAAGATGCGAAGGCGCTCTGTCTGGGTCAGGGCTGGGCGGCAGTCGCCACCAGCACGCTGATGATTCGACTGTTTTCCATTGGAGGCCTTCAGAGAGAAATTTTTAGCCTGCCAGGACCTGTGGTCTGCATGACCGGACACGGAGAGCAGCTGCTTATTGTCTATCATCGAGGTTTGAAATACACACACTGTGATGAGACAGCCATAGTCATTACATTGAAATTTTCTAAGATATCCAACTTTCTGATATCCATCTGCTGTCACCAAATAAAACTCTGAATTGCTAAATGTCTAAACCTAAGACTTCCAGAGGACACGTGTTCTCACTCACTTCTACCACACTTGTATCAAATCCAAACACTGGCGCACTTATAAATATTTGTTTTATTTTTTAGAACAGACACAATAAGTGCATATGTCAGCTGAAAAAAAGCCCATATTATGACTTTACGTGAACCCCTCCTCCAATAAAATGTAGGCTCTGTCGCTCATATTGCACCGTCACTCACTATGTTGCTGCATGTGTCTGACTTTACACCACAGCCACAGGTTTTGATGGTGAGCAGGCTCTGGGTGTCCAGCTGCTGCAGTTGGGTCGAAAAAAGAGGAAAATCATCAGTGGAGAGGCGCTCCCACTCTCTCACAGGTCATACCTCTCCTGGCTCGGATTCACAGCTGAGGGTGAGTTAAGGCCTTATCTATACACATTAAACACTTTAACAGAAGACTCCCATATAGAATTTTTAAGACAACAGGCTGGGCTTTGTTGTGGTTTTTTTTCAGGTACTCCTTGCTATTTGGATTCAGACGGGGTTGTACGGATGCTGAACCGCTCCCTGGGAAACATGTGGACACCAGTGTGCAACACCAGAGAGACCTGCAAGAGCAAATCAGATCACTATTGGGTGGTCGGAGTGCACGAGAACCCGCAGCAGCTCCGGTGAGTCTCAGATGTGTGGTGGTGAAGTGATGAACACAATAGGCGGAGGTGGGGAATCAATGCACTTAATGCTTAATAATTGACTCCCGCAGTCGTCACACTGTGATTTTTAAGAACAATAAATGCTTTTCTATAAAGCTTATTATGTTTTTAAGTACAATATCAGCCTCCCAACAATGTTTAAGAATGCATGTGGGCTTTTTCCATGTTTTGCTTTCATTAGATTTTTCTTCGTTTTGTAATTTGAAGGTTGCACTGAGGAGGGAGGGCAGCGTCTCACCTAATTATGTTAGCGTCTGTCCTAATTATGTTGTCTAGTCCGCCATTCACACAGTACCGGAATCCCTTAATAGATCCCCTGCATTGTGGTCTATTTTCCTGTAAATGGAACCATCATTGAAAAAAATTATCATGTTTTATCAAAGATGACTTGAAAGTAGAGACTGAGACCATAAACTAATTAGGAAAATATTTACTGTGCTAATAAATCTAGAAAGAAGTAGGGACATTTTCCCATAGACTTATTTTACCTAGTCTACACCTACTTTCATATACAGTTCATGTTTTAGCTGGGAAAAGGCTGCAACTTTTCAGTATTTGAGAATCTTTTTTCTGATTTTTGGATGGCAGAAAATTCCCTACATGCTCCTGAATGCCTCAGTTGGAAAGGGGTGTTGTATAATTAGTTGGCTTTTCACATTGGCAGCTGAATAAATTGAAACTAGTGACCTTAGATGTAAAAGCAAAGGCATAAAACATGACACATGCTTTTGATTCGAACAAGAGATGAGTACCAATGAAGTCATTCACCCTGATCCTGATGTAATCTGGTGTCTTGGCTATTTTCGTTTTGTCAGGTGTATCCCATGTAAAGGCTCCAGATACCCCCCAACCCTGCCCAGACCTGCAGTGACCATCCTGCCCTTCAGGCTACCACTGTGTCAGACCGGCACAGAAAAAGGACAGATGGAGGTAAATGCACCAAAGGCTCTGAAGGTGGTTCAACTGAGCAACCAGGGTTTTCTAAACTTAACCTGAAATGGAAACTAAGTACTGATGCTGGAAAGAGCTGCTGTGCTTATTTATATTTATATTTATATATATTATATATATTTTGAAGGGCTATCAAGACCCTTTAATGCCCCAAATATTTAAAGTACATTCTTAGAGAGACAAACCTGGGGAAATACCAATTGTTTATTTTTCCATCTTCTGATGATAACAATATAACTATTGTTTTCATTACATTTAATGGCATTGACATGGTCCAGAATGCAGAAGTCCTTCTGGTCTTTCATTCTACTCTACTACTCAACTATCTACACTGGCTGTCCATTGCACTCCACTTCCTTCAGGGAGACTCCTAACATGTGTAACTGGCACTTTTGTTGTGCTTTCAGAAAAGGTCTCCTGATCTCATTCAGTATTTTTAGAATTCTTGCACCAAGGCCTCTACTGCACTGACATTTTACCCATTTGCACACCTTTGGTTAAAAGTGTTTGACAAATAAGTAAATATAAAAATCTAAACCGTATTGTGCGCATACCTTCAATAACTGTTAAAGAGCAGCTTTACATGGACAGAAACTCACTAAATCATCGGCATACATCCTCTTGCATGTTCATTTAACTGCACCAACGAATCATCTGTATAAATATTAAAGAAAGCAACAATGCTGTTGTCCACCAGGAGCAGTTCTGGCGATCAGTCCTCTTCCACAACTACTACAGCTTCCTGTCATCCAGCGGCTACGAGATCGACGAGGATGAACAGAACAAATCCCAGAAGGAGCAACAGGAGCTGCTGATGAAGATGTTTGCAGTGAGCAGTGACTCCAACTCCTTAGGCCACAGTTGATCCAGATGTGTGCCCCCTTGTCTCCTGACACTGATGTTTTCCTCCAGTTGTCCTGTAAATTGGAAAGGGAGTTTCGCTCCGTGGAGCTGGCTGAGCTGATGACTCAGAATGTGGTGACTCTGGCCATTCGATACGCGTCCCGATCCAGACGCATGGCCCTGGCCCAGAGGCTCAGCGAGATCGCCCTGGAGAAGGCCGGTGAGATCCAAGGGGAAGGACAGGAGGAGCAGGAAGAGGAGCCAGAATACTCTAGCATCAAGAAAAGCTCCAGGTATCAGTAAACTTTAATCTGTATGATTAACCTTCTGAGGCACACGGAATGTGTTTGCTTCAAGAATCTTGTCATGTTTAGAGCATTATTCCTCTGTGAGGGTTCGAGTTAGGATATGCTGTTTTTTAGACAATAATTTTTTTTTTAAGTCAGTTCTAGAGAATTGATCAATTCTCATCTTCCTCTAGTGATGCCTAGTACTGTCTCTCAAATTGGACACTCCTATTGGTTCTGGTAGGTGATGTTACAGCCAACAGACTGTCTCATTCAGAAGCCTAGCTGTCAGGTGCTTGAATAGCCAAGGTAAAAGGGATCAATCCTGTGTTTAATTCTCATCTCAGCAAGCTGAAATTGGTCTGAATCTATTGTAGTGACTGGTTAAAGACAGGTATTTACAGCATTTGAGGCTTTGAATATTTTTTTTTATTTTATTTCTGCTCAAAAGAAAGAGCAAAACTCCTAATAAGATAAAGATAGAAATTTAAAATCTGCCTGACAACAACACAAATGTGTACAGAACTATATGTGCTGAAATTTTCCTTGGTCAATATGTTTTACAGCCTTTTTTTAATCTGTTGACTAGGGAAACACTCACTGTCTTATGTGTTTTTAGCTACTATCCCGTAATACAGTGAACAAGTGTGTCTTTACTGAGTCACATAGGTAATTAGCTGAGGTTGTGCTGATTCTGAATATTTTTAGATTTGGAAACCTTTTTAAAAATCAACAGCTTTATATGGAAAAACAGAAAATCCTTAATGTGTCTTGAAATTAAAGACAGATATCTAATTGGAGAGTCTTTACTTTAATTACATAGCTGCTAATATTTTTATTCATTTTCTGGACAATCTTCAGATGAGCAATGCGAAGCACAGCTGTGTGATTCACAAGCTTCTCATTTGTACAGTTATGGGCAGAGTGAGGTCGCAGGAGGATGCTATGGCAACAGACACAATCAGGAGGAGGAAGAGGAGCAAGGAGAGGAGCTATGTGAGGAAGACAACGAACAGGAGATGGAGATGGAGGAGCCAACAGAAACCAGAAAGCGTCAGTTCTACTTTTTTTTTTTTTTTTCCCAGCTCATGTGAAGATGTTTGAAAATAATGCCATGAGTAGTTTTTATTTATCTGTGAAATTTACACAAAGTGCCTCAAACAGGTGGGCTGTTGCAGCATCCTGGAGAAGCTGTCTCAGCGTGTTTGTCTCTTCACTGACTGATTGTTTCTCATGTGTCTCATGTCAATCGTGCCACAGGTGTGAATCCGTTTGCTAAAGAAGCAGGCTCCCCTGTGAAGCTGTCTCTGACACCTAGTGAGTAAGCTCTTACAGCCACATGTACAAAAGGATAAATGTTTAACCCCTTGGTGCCTGACTTTATTTACTTTATTTATAAGCTATATTGGCTGCATTCTGAATGGAAGCTATTTGAGGCGAATTCATGACACTCAGCGTCAAGCGATTAAATGTGTTGAAACATTTCAGAAATCTCACATGATCCTGGGTTTAGTGGGCCACTGGTGGTCTCACGTTAGAGGGATCTAAGTAAACACAGTGTTTGGGTTTTCATTTCACACCACTGCACTTAGAGCAGCTGTAGCAGGGTTGATTGTTACTTGTTCTGATTTTACATTTTTGTTTTTAAATTAGGCTTCAGAAAAAGCAGCTGTATGGCCAGTGTCTTAAAGTTGGGCCTCATATCCTACATTTGGAATATTTTTAGAAAACAAGCCTGTTCCTGTGTAATAATGTAAGTTGGAGGGGGAAGGATGTTGTTATAATCTGATTTCTCTTGTTTTCCAGTTGGTAAAGTGGGCCGGGCAAATCCTTTCAAGGTGAGGGATCCAAATGTTGCGACCTGCTTCCTAACATGGACTGTTAAAACTGGGACAGTGTTAACGGCTTTGATTGAATATTTTCAGGTATCTGAGAAGCCGTCGTCTTTATCCGGTCCCCGAGTGACAAACATCCTGGACAACATGACATCCAGCAAGAAGCTGAATGCCCTCAGTGGATCTGCAGGGAAACAAAATAAAAGTCCTGTCCTCAAGCCACTGGCCCCCAGGCCTAAAGGAAAGGTATCAATATCACTAAACCTCTCCTTGCTCAAATCGATCGCCTATACAACGCACCACCAAGATCTCCTATCCACATTAAACTAGAGGTAATCAGTCATGGAGGTATATTCCTTTCCTCTCCAGTCTCAGTCCACTCTGCTACAGACATCTGCCACAAAAACAGCCAAAAGGAAGACTCAGGAAAGAACAGAGGAGGCAGATGATCAGAAACAAGCAGACGATCCACCTGCACCCTCACACACTGATGACACAGAAAATAAGAGGTAAATTCGGAAATACCTGGCCGTCTGAGACCGCTTTATTAGAAGTGAAAATTCATCCAAGTTTACTTAATGAAAGAAACGTTTGCTGACTCCTGGTTGTGTTGTTGACTGTGCCTGCTCAGGGCAAAGACCGGTTTCCAACTGTGGCTGGAGGAGAACAGAAAGAGCATCCTCGCTGACCAGCCCGACCTGGAAGAGACAGATGTCATCAAAGAGGCAATGGGGCGCTTCAGGACTCTGTCGGCAGAGGAGCGACTGGTATGATACACTGACGAGTTCAAGATCGAGCCAGCAGGGTGTGGTTGATACTAAGAGACTGTTAGTTCGTTCATAGTTCATTCAGGGACTGAGAAGAGCAGTTTTTGACAGTTGTGCAACAGGTGAATCTTTATTTAAAGCTAGTGTTTATACTGGCTCTAGGGTTAGGGTTACATTATCCACTACACATGTACATCTTGTCTGTTTTTAAAAGGAGAATCAGGTAGATTTTTATCTACCCTCTGCTGACCCCAGTCAGTCATTAATTTTCGTGATGTGGTGAGTTTTTAGGCTGCTGAGGGATGTTCTTATTTTTTCCACAGTAGCTGAGCTTTTCAGCTTATCTCTCCTCGATCTCATTCGCCCCTTGAAAAGCAAATTGACCAGTGAGACCCATGAATTAGACTCTGAGTCAGCAGCGATCATCATTAACCCCGTCCTCGCCGTGTGACACAGATGTAGCAGTTGTTGCACTCTGATTGAAATTCAACAGAAATAAATGTGGTGGACATCTGGTGTGCTGCTTAAATCAACACTGAAAAGGGAGAGATTACTTTAGTAACATTTACAGTGAAGTGCTATTTATTTATTTATTTTTTATGTCGGAGCTACTTGTCAAGGTACTGCAGCACCCAGACATCAACCCCACAGAGTCCAGTTGTGTCCCATAACGTTTGTGTTTCACTCGATATAACAACCTCAAATGCCACAGCCCCTCATCTGATGTCAGCTGTGGCCGATCGATGGGTGAATAAAAGAGTTGTGACTTCATTCATTCACCTACCCAAGAGCTACCAGAGGCTGGGTTTGTGTGGTAGCCTGGTCCTGACCCCGAATACATCAAGACTCTCAGCAGAAAGCTAGATGACACTCGAAAGACAAAACAAGAGGAAGTGGATGTGAGGGAGGGGTCTGTTGCCTGGGAACCCTGTCGTGCCTGTTACAGCAGTGATGGCACAAAGCATTGATCTTATGATAATCCAGAGAGGCTGAGGGGGTCATTATGAGACAGGTTTCAGTCATTTTAAAGAGATTCACCTTTGAGTTGTTTCTTCACTTGTGAATCATTGAAGGCTTCAGCAAACTTATCAATGTAACAAATTCACCACTCTGCAACTATGTGGTGGACTTTTAATTTAAAACAAAGGATACAGGAAGAAGGGTTTCATGGTGACACCTGTTGTGAGAGATGGATAGAGTCAGCAAGCTAATGATGGGTTTAATTGAATTTTGTCATTTTTTAATGTTAGCCATGACTGCTGGTGAACTTCAGGCACCCATCATTGGGCCAAACCTGGAAACATCCTGGAACTGTGTTTTTGACTTGGTCTAAAACCAGCCTGGACTTTGACATTCTTGTCCAACAGCTTATATCATACAGTAGTTTCACACCCTCAAAGTAAAACATTAATTCAATTCAACTGGACGCTGGACTTGGACAAAACCAGGATCCATAAATGAAAACATTGCTCCATAGCCCAGCAGTAACAAACTACAAAGATTTGTTTGCTTCAAGTTTTGGATTTTCAGCTCAAACAAAAAAAAAAAAAAAAAAAAATAGAAGAAAGAAAGAAAAGAATTCAGCACGTTTTCAGTCAATAGAAAATCAATAATCAGCAACAGGTTCACTGAGATGTATTTGTGTTTTATTAATTTATTAGGCTTAGGCTTTATTAATACCAATTATCTACTGTTTTCATATTATTCTGTGGTTAATAGATAAAAATGAATCATTAGTGCGTAATTAGCTGCAGTCTGATTTATGACAAACGGAGAAACAACAAATCTTAACAATAAGCAACAAATTGTTTTCCTAGTCAGTTGTTGACTTATTTTTGTGTGTTCTGAGGAAGTTAAATCAGAGAACTAATGTTGCTTGACATCTGAGTCTCCATGTGGGATTTTCCTGATCTGGGTTCTGTCTTCTCACCATCACATTGACAGGTTACTAAAAAACCTGCAGAGGCACATTTAACCTGAGGCCTTGTTAGTTTCCATCCCTGTGTGCTTGAAAGCACACTTGCACACATTGGGTTAATGGCAGTGCTGGAGGTGAAGAGTGTATGTGTGCTGCTGGTTAGACTTGTGCATGTGTGTCTGTGGCCGTGCACTCACCAGGCCTGATGATTCATCCCAGCTCCATTACGTCCAGGGAAGTGCTTCCTTTTGTCTCGTCTGTGAGAGAGGGAGAGGAAAAAAGAGGAGAGGAACCAGCAGGCCACAGAGACGTAGCCTGTCAATAGTGATTATACATGACAGGATGCAATTTCAGATGTGTGCCTGAGTGTTCGCATGTGCATTTAGTCGTCATCATGTAGGTGTTCTGAGCCTGGATAAAGACAAGAGAACAATATCTTTTTCTCTTCCGATAATTAACGTGTCATTTCATGTCCTTTTTATTTTGGTTCAGTCGTGGACGGAAAGAGCAAAAGGCCAAACTGGAGATGCAGCAGATCTGAAGAAGAGGAAAAGAGGAAAAGTTGAAGAAAATGAAAATGGACAGGTGGAAGCAGTTGAAAACAGTACTAAAAAGAAAAAAGCTTTGGATCCTTCGTCAAAGCTCTCAGCATTTGCATTTAACAACAACTAAAACTTTTCATAGATTGATTTGTGAAGACAAAACAGATCACTGAAATGTCTTATTTCATCCACATGTTAAATTGATTCTCTGAGGTGTTCTGAAAGCCTCTGATCGTTCTGAAGACAGGATGTTTGTTTTAGTTTCCTGCTTTATTTACTCTCATAAATCTTCTAAAATCCCTTGACTGTATTTTAACAATAAATAATAAATGTACTTTTTTTACTGAAACTTTTTTTTTTTAATCATCTTGCATGTTATCTCTCACTACAGGTTTTCATCTGCACAGCCAGAACCAGAACTCATTTTTCTGAGCCTGTAGCCTCTGGGCAGATCTGACGGACAGAAAATGCAGTAATTTTAAGAGGAAAATTTCAACTTAAAAAAAAAAAAAGATGGCTGAAAGAATGGAGGAGTGAGGGCTGGAGCTGGCCTGCTCTGTGCTCTATCCTGATTTGGTGGTGCAATCTTTCATATCAATCACAGAAGCTACACCCACCAAATCCACACCCTTCTTTATGGTCTATTTTCCTTTAAACGGGGCCAGCATTTCAAAAAAATTACCCCGTTACATTGACAAAGACTTTTAACTCATTAGGAAGAAAACTACTGAGCGCATAAATCATGTGAGATGTTGGGCCATTTCCCCATAAACTTCAATACAGTCTAACATGATGTTTTGTTTTTTGGGTCGTCTTGGGTCATATTTAAAAACAGATATTACAGAAAAAGGCTCTGGCCGAAGAATGCGAGCTCTCGACTCAGCAGGAATCCTGACTGTACTCAGACTCTACCAGAATATCACTGCATTACATGTCGCGTGTAGCTTTGTCTCTTTCCTGTATTCTGTTTGTCCCTCCTGTCCCCGTCCAACAGGTAGTCAGTCATCTGTTTTATGTTCCTGCTCAACACCTGCTGCAATAGCTACCATTGGTTATCATTCATACCATTCGCCTGCTGCTAATATTTATTAATGCACGGTTAGCGGGACCAGGCTCCAATCATTGCTTACGCTGGGTTTTTTATTGCGTTTTTCTCTCCTGCTATTGTTCTGTCCCTTTAGCTCCTCCTCCCTTATCTCCTTTGGCCATGTGCCTCTCCTCTTTCCCACTGTCTTTCTCTCTCAACCCACCTGGTGCAGGCTGCAGGCTCTGCCCATCCAGAGCTGTTGTCACCAAGTGCTGGCTCACAGAGGGATCTGTTGGGTCTCCTTAATTATTTGATAAAGAGTTTTGTCTAGACCCTCTCTAAATGTAAAGCACCTTGTTGTAACTCTGCTATGATTTGGCACAATATAAGTAGATTTGATTTGATTAATGATCAGTAAAGTTCAGTTTTTACCTCAGACATCTGGAGGAGCACGAAGACTCATCCAACCACACAAAATATACAGACATGTGACCTTGATCCAAAAGGGAGAAACAGTGAGATTTTAAATTAACTTTGTACTTTGTTTCTAAAAGTAGATGTTTCTTTCTGCACACAATTTTTGTCATAATAAAACAGACAATAGTGGGTCTTTGAGGACCACCAAGTCAAACCTTTCTCCAGTTCTTCTTTGATGGTGGTGTTAAACGTATTTTCAGTCAGTCCCAGAATATACTGTCCGACGGATCAGAGGGAAAACTTCACAGCCCTGGCTCAAAGCGAAGAGGGTGCTTGTAGAGATGCTGGTTTTGTGTTGTGATGTTATGGAGCCATGTCTTGTTTTGTTTCTTTATATGAGGCTGTTTTTATTTTGTTTCTGTTATCCCTCCACAGTTTGTGTGATTTTTTTCCAACCAGACAAATTCATTGTAAGCAGCAGTGCTTTGCAGAAGCATGGCGATGCTCGGCATGTAGAAGGATAAAAATCAGGTTTGTGTTGAAGGCTTTTGAAGTGCAGCTGTGATTAAAAAAAATAATAATAAAACAGACAAGCACATTCTCCTGTGTCCAGGTGGTTTGTTCCAACACTTTGCCTGCTTCTGATTCTTTCCCAGATGACCTTCTGCTCCAGCTTTCTGCCTCAGAGAAAGTTTTCTCCTTCCTTCTCTTGGCGGGAATCCGGACATCAACACTTGGACTCAGAAGAGGCTGCGGGCCGAGCGGAAGTGATGGTTGGGAATCCCTGCAGATCATCATCAGCAGGGCCATGTGTGAGTCAAAGGGGGAGGGGAGCACCAGCCAATAGGCGCTCAGTCCGGATTATCCGCCGTTATAAAGCCTGAGGATGCTCAGGGCGCGGAGGAGCGCTCACTTTACGCACAGGCAGCGGCCAACACCACCGACACCACCAACAAGTGCTGAGCAGAGCGGGACAGGCGGCAACAGGTGATGGAGCCCTCCAAACACCCCAAGTACGGCTCAAACGCCAACAAAGACGCCGGGGACAGCAGCTCCGTCCTCAACGGACACTTTGACGGGATGGTGAAACGGCCAGACGGCGGCGGCCGCTCCGGAGCTGCCCAGGCTGCGGTGGCGGAGTCCGGCTCGCACCGTGCGGCCACCTCGGTGATGGAGAGCTGGAAGGAGGAGCGGACCAGGAGCGTGGAGGACAACGAGATGAGCCTGCCGTCCCTGGCTGCAGCCTACTCCACCATCCTGAGGGGGCTGGGCGAGGACCCGCAGAGACAGGGGCTCCTCAAAACCCCCTGGAGAGCCGCCACCGCCATGCAGTTCTTCACCAAGGGCTACCAGGAGAAGATTATAGGTGAGTCCACTGGTCAGAGGTCAGTGTCCCCCAGCAGCCATTTCTGCCTTACAGCAGATATCTCAGTAATGCAATACTGTAAGACTACTGTGACAGATGTTTCCACGTTTTTATCAGTACTGTGTATTCATAAATGTACAATGAAATAAAGACACCAGGGCAGCGTAGTGGTTAGCACTGTTGCCCCACAATAAGAAGGTCACGGGTTCAGTTCCCGGCCTGGAGCCTTTCTGTGCCTCCCCCAGGTACTCTGCTTTCCTCTCACGGTCCAAAGACATCATGTTCAGGTTAACTGGTGACTCTAAATTGTCGGTGAGTGTGAGTGGTTGTTGGTCTCTGTCTGTCTCTGTGTGTTGGCCCTGTGATGGACTGGTGTTTAGTATGCCTTAAATTTTATATATGCCATTTAGCTTTGTCAACATTTTCTATTTGTAAATTACACTTAAGTACCTTCTTAGTGAAATTGATTAACTGGACTCTTATTTTTGGGCTACAATCGTTCTTTTGAAAAAAATAAAAAGGAATTAGTTGTTGATACTCTAATTTATAGACAGGATTAATGGCTCCAATGATTTTTGTTCACTTCCATCTGCATCATAGAAATGCTGTGATATGTTTGTGTTCAGGCTCTGAGGGCTAATGCATCAACGACTAATCTGGAAAATATGTTACTTTACTGTGGATCGTGGATAGCCGATCAATTGTTCAGGTTATACGTTTTTCCTGTTTCTTGCTTTTTGATGATTTGAGAATTTGCTGCTGTTCCTGGTTTTGTGTGACTGTAAACTCATAATTTGAGAGGGGGTTGTGTAAAATGGGTCATTAGAAGATGTTAGTTTGAGACATTTTATACTGTCTGATTAATCAAATGAATAAAAAGTCTCATTTGCAGATATAAGGTTAGGATATATGTTTGAGCCACAGTGTTTTTGCTGAATCACGCACAATTAGGGAAAAAACATCAGGTCCACACAAGCTGCCTTCTTCATGCTTGGGAGTGGCTGAAGTTGGGGATCTGCCCCCCAGACTCTGTCTCAGCCTCCTGCACAACTCCATCTGGAGGTAGTTTGGCTGTCATCGTGGTGTGCAAGAGTGTAGTTGTGTATTATGGAGCTGTAATGCTAAAGGAAGGAATGCTGTAGAGTGAGAGAAGAATGTGGGGGCACCCGGTTCAAAGACCAGGACTCTCAGCTGATGTGACCTGAAGCTCCACTGATGGTCCACTTAGGATGGACAGCCGTGGAAACAGACACTGGTGGTGAATGTGTGTCACTCTTTAGGCTGTCTCCAAAGTCTGTCTGCTGATTGGCTGCTGCAGGAGCCTCCCCTTGATTTGTTGGAAAACAGAAAAACATCTAGGTTTTTCACTGAAGGTGGAAATTTGTGTAAAGTAGCTTTTAAGGGTCAGAGATTAGTCTGCTCATGTGTATGCTAGAGTGTGTGTGTGTGTGTGTGTGTATGTGTGCAGGTCATGGGTTCAGTTTTCATGACAACACGAGCCTGAAATCCTCTTGTTGTCGAGCACATGACCAGCACAACACTAATGAGGAGGAAAAGGTGAGGATAGATTAACTGGAATCAGACTTTTTTAGGAGGCTCATTATTCAGAGTAAGCACAAGAAACTTTCGCTCTGCTCTATGTGCTTCAAAGATAATATCTAACTAGGCCAGTGAGCAGTGATAGCTAACATGTCTTTAGGATCATCAGGTAAAGAAACTTTTTTTTTTTTTTTTTTTTTGTCATCAACATTTTTTATTTTCAAAAGACACACAAAACAAACAACAACAACCAATAACAGTACAGCAGCACATTCACAATCAAAATAAGGACGGTGTACAGACTGACAAAGAAAATAATGATCAAAAGTAACCAGTTATAAAGGAAAAATTAAAAATACATTCACCAACCAAATAAAAGCAGTCGTGGGCCAGAGGGGAAAAAGAATTATTAAAAGACATTATTACATATACATCTTTCTTTAGACTATTAAAGCTGGAACGTCTGAGGCCTTACGTTATTGTGTGGACAGCTGTGGGAGAGATGTGGCTCTTTTGTGGTAGTCTCTTATGGATACAGCTATGATCAAAGTTTCTCACTTTCATTAAAAAAAAATTGCATCTGAATTTGGTCTGAAACAAAACGTAGATCACCGGATCTGTGAGTAATCTATAAAACTGTTCACAGTTTTAATGTGAGTAAATAGATTAAAAACATTATCATAATGAATAATGCCGCAAGTCTCGAATTGAATGACTGACAGTAAAAAATCCGTTGATTGACTAATTGATGGGATTAAGCGGGCTTTCAGAGGACATACTACAGATGAAGACAAAATATTGTTGCATATGCAGAAAAGCTCCTCCCCATGTTGAGGAAGATGGTGGAAAAATAACTGGATCAGCACCAACAGTGAATGAGTTCTCTCCTGGTCAGTTTACATGTTTCCTGTAGTAAAATATGCACTTTAACATGTACGTTCCTGTTTATCCACTACATGCACGCTGAATGAGGGCTTTTTTACATGTTAACAGTTGGACGTCTGACATTTCTCTTTAAATCTGTTCAACACTTGAGGAGAGTCTGTGATGACAAAACACACCACCTGAGTGCAATTGTAACTCTTCTTCAGGTTCAAAGAGACTCTGGCTGGATGATTGGACTTGTGGGACTTTTCCCCTGAAGAGAAGTTTAAACAAACACTTTATTACACATCTGTGTGTCATGGCTGCTGGAAACATCTGGTCATTTAATCCTACACAGGATGCTGATGTTAGCCTTTACTCTTCAGACCTGGATTCTTGTTTACTTAACTGATTTGCTACAAAAAACTATATTTCAAACCACTTTGATAACGTATTAATTGCTGATTGCAATTTTTCACAAAAGCTGCAAAAATGTAATCTTCTCAAATATGTGAATGTGACAGATTGGCATCGCTGTAAACTGAATATTCTGCAATATACTTAGACATTATGGAGCTAAAGTGAAAAGCAAGTAACTCTAATGTGAATTCTTGAAAGAAAGAAGAGAAATGGAATGATCACTTGAAATTTGTCATTTGTTTGTCTGGAGTTCAGTTTCTCAGATGAATATTGAAAAAATTTGTTTTTGCGGTTTGCATTTATTATTGTTGATCATAGCAGACAATCTCCAATCTATAGACAACAACAACCTCTTTTGATTTCTATAGGTAAAATATTTAGATCCTTGGCTGGTTTTAACAGATGCCATGTTTTTACTCTTTTTTGAGCTTTTTAACTTGTTATATTTTTGTCAGGCAGGTGTGAGGGTGAGGACTCAAATGCAGAGCGAGGTGGAAAAATTAAATGTTTTTAATGAAAAAACCCAAAAACTTGAAAATATCTCCGAGGCTGTGGACGTGGATTAGGGACAAATGACAAAAACAACAAGCTGCAAAGACTAGAAAGAAAACAAGACTTAAACACACAGTGACTAGACAAGTCACAGGTGAACCACATTAGGGCAGGGAAGGAAATCAGCAGGAGGGAAACAAAGCAAGAACAAGACTTTCAAAATAAAACGGGACGTGAACACAAACTGAAAACTCAATCCCTGACAATTTTCGTTTTTTTTTTTTTTTTTTTAATAATGTTCTCAGTGTCATCTTTTTATTGTGTGTGTCTGTGGGTGTGCGGTGTTTGTGTAGTCTCTGCTCCCTGTAATTTATTTACAGTTCGTTGTGCGTTTTCTGTCTGTAGATCTACCTCATTTACATCATCCTCTATATCCTGTGTCGATGCACTTGGTGAACTTTAATTTAGAAGTAATGCTGAGTGAGAGATGGAGAGAGCGAGTGAACGAAAGAAAACGGATTGTGTAACGATGGACCAGCAGGTCCAGGTGCATCCAAAAGGTCAGTCAATGATCTATGATCTATGAAGCCATGGAGGTTTGTTCACACCGTTTGACCTCAGCAGGTCTGGGCCGTCATCACCGATGGACCTGATGGCTGAACCACAACTAGACTCAATAAGTCACTTTTAAACTTTATGCTGTCATCTGCTGCTAACTGCCCCAATCCGATATCCGGCTGACACCTGTCTGAAGGACTGACAGCTGATCACCAGATGACTGTGTGGTTGCCTGGCAACAACAACAACAATGTAAAAAAAAAAAAAAAAAAAAGGCCTTTGTAGCTTCCACCCCAGAGGCAGCAGAGAGTCAGGGAGTCTTCAGATTCAGTCAATAAAAGTCCTCTTACATTAATAAAAACCCAATTTCCTGAGATTCAACAGATCTGAGATGATTACGGAGATGCAATATTATGGGATGTGAGGAAGCGCACTGTAAATGCTGCTCAAATGAAAACACTGCACGTCTCTGTGTATATTTAAAGGCTGGGATGTACACGGTTGACTTACTTGCCCAGGGTGATGACTAAGTATAGAAAATGTGATGGTAAACTCACATACACACACAAACACACATCTGGGTGTCTGTCGATAAATGAGTTAGCTTTTGGTCATTCGCTGTTTCCTGCTTTATTCACAAGATGTCAATGTGTGCGTGTGTGTGTGTGTGTGTTTGTGTTGTTCGTTCATTCATTCACAAACACACAAATAGGAGGCAGCACTATTGAATGTAGAGCTGATGATGAGTAACACTGTCATTACCTGATAACCATCTGAGCCGTCTCACCAGCTGCCCTTTATTTACTGAAGGTTGATTTAACACAATTTTCCTTGAGGCTGTGTTTGTGTATTTCTAGGTGTGTGAGTGTGCGTGCATGTGTGTTTGTAGGCAACAAAGTCTTGCAGAACAACAATCAGGAGCATTTTGGACGGTCAGGCTTATTTCCAACACCTTTTGTCTGACTGATGCAGTTTGCACAGTAATTGCACAATTTCTCTGATATCACGTGATCACATCTGAATGTCTGGACACGACACAGATATTTTTAGGTTCAATATGATTTCACCTTCCCAAAGATATCATTATCCTATTCTGAAATCTATCAGAAATACACATCCATAATTCAGCGATTCGTGATAGATGAAAGACCCGATCAGTATCTTTTATTCAACCTGGTAAAACTCATTGAGATTAGAAGCTCATTGCCAAAAGTGCCCTGGCCAAGAAAGCAGCACAAAGTTGCAGCTATACATAAAATTATACACAACTCACATGCAATACAGTCAACTTTACAGGGAGTTGCAGTGACCAAGCGAACTATCATTTTTTTGTTTTTTAAATTGCCTTCAACTCTCCGAAAGTAATGAGCTCTAAAAGGCTAATTTCTTCCTGCCATCGTTCCAGGCAGAGAGGGCAACGTGCTTTACGTTGTTTTGCCTGGTCCATTATAGCCCTGAGTGCAAACATCTGTAGTGCTTCTCAACAACTATGGTGACTCCACAAACAGGTAGGAAGGGAGCTGGCCAAGAAGAGACTTATAAATAAAAGCAAGTTAATGAGAATATTTGCAGACAGACAGAGATGGACACTTAGCAGCGGTCTACAGCGTACGCTGGGTGGTGAAACATAAAGCGTAGTGATAAGCTGTATCCAGATTCTTTGAGTACTGGTCTGGTGATTCACAAAGGCAGATCTGCCAGTAGTCCAGTAAAAACAAAAACCTTGTGATGAAGCTTTTTCTGGCTTGCAGCGCAACACAGTGTTTGTTTCTAAAGAAGCCAAATTCAACTTTGAGCTTGGAAGCTAATTTTCGTCGTATAATCCAAACGACAGTTTCTAATAATATTCACACCTAAGTAACTGTGTCATCTGCATAGAAATGGGAGGCAGCATTTGTGTGTATAAATTTTATGCCTACGTTCGCTTTGTGGATCAATACTTTTTTTTGTTGTTTTTTTTGTTGTTTTTTTTTTTTTTTCTTTTTTGGTTGATTTTTCATCTGCTCAACTCAACAAGAGCTCACACCTATTAGGCAATCGAGTAATGACAATACACACAGCTGTCTCTCTGACGGGGCCAGTTTGTTGTGAGAACTTGTGTGTGTTAGCCACAGCAGCACTGTCTCCACAGTCAGGAGAAAGTAGCCTTTAGTGGTGGTAGTTTACTTTGAAATGGAAAGAGAAGTAAAGCTAATTTTTCTGCATTTTAAGTATCAGACTTCAGTTTCCTTGAAGAAAATGTGATTGTTATAATGTAATAAATCATTCAATGAACAAATGATTGTTATTGTTATGTTAAGTCATTAAACTTCACTTAACTTCATCTTATTTGTGACTTGACCGGACTTCACTCACTGTAGTGTGACCTGAGACTTGACTGAAGACTTGTGACTGACTTGAGGCCCTTCTGTAGGTGTTTTATGCTGCAGCCGTGTGCTGGGCTGATGAGACAACAGGTTTGGAAAATAAGAAACCATTGAAGAACCAAATGGCACATGGAGATACAAACAGGACATAGAGAGAGAGAGAGAAGGGTGAAACACCTGACAAATGAGGACTTAAGGAAGGAGACTGCAGAACCAGAACATACACAGCAAAGAAACATAAAATTATCATCCAAGTTAGGCTTTTAGAAGTGTTCACGCTCAGCATTTCCCTCTAAATAAAGTGATTTTGATAACCCAGCTAAATTGTTGGGTGTTTCAGGGTTGGACTTTGTCCCTGATGTCCCAAATCATTATCATGCTGATATGTTATCAGGAGCAGAATCTCACTGTTACTCAAATTTAGTTTTTGATTGCAAAACTTTCAGAACAGGATTACCGGTTTATTAAAGTGTTGGCCTGTTGGCAGACTCTACTCAACATCCATTCTTCTTTGTAGGTTAATGAGGTTTAAAACCAAAGCGTGTCCAGGAGCTGTGGTGAGGCCCCACAAATGGACTTTAAATGGATGTGCAGCTTTGCTCTTTACCCACCTCAGGAAGTTTGTGCCACAAAAAATGTTTACACTTCCATCTCTCGGTATGTTTCAACTATCTGTCCAGCATTTTATCTCATCATCTAGTGGATGCTTTATTTTGAAATTTCGCTCAGACATTTATGGACCCCAAAGGAATAATCATGTTGACGTTGCTCATCCTCTGACATTTCCTACAGCGCCACCAGCAGGCCAATCTAGATAAACAGCTCAACATTTTTCAGACCAATTGGCACTTAAATCCTGATGACTGTGAAGGTGCCACCTTAGAATAGGTGTCTGTGGGTTTTATAGCACCCACTGTGTGACTGTGGATGTGTAGAGGAGCACAAAGCTACTCTCATGTAGTTGTAGACTTCTATTTGTTCAAAGAAGTGTTGAATGTTAATAATCAGCTTTCCTCCAGTTCGTTTAAAGTTCTTTCACAGCTTTTTGTTGTAAAATGATTCAGAAAACAACTCCAGCTTTTGTGCCATGTTTGAGTCATTTTTTCCTCGCGCTATGCACATTGTTTCCCCCGTGTCCTCTTTGGTTCAACCTTTTTTGGTTTTTAGTCTTTAAGTGTATGAATGAATCTACTAAAAGTGCATGTGCCCAACAGGTGTTTCCATTTTATTAAAGCTAAAAGTTGCCAGATGAGTGTGTGTATATTCGTTACAAGCCAATGAATACCATGAACAAACAGCCTTGTCTGCTAGAAATATGACCGACAATAAGAATCGTCACGTTGCTCCGTGGTTCCAATCTTACTCAGACAAACAAACAGGAGGAGCACGTGAGTGTTTTTATCTTTTCTCCTGCTGCCCTGTCTGCACACACTCGCTCATACAATAACCAGACTGAAGCAACAAGTCAGCCTGTCATCTGTTGTTTCGATGACCTCGTCCCACTCCACCCCCCCCCCAGTTTCCGCTGCCTCTAACAGATAGCAGGTCAGGAAATGAAAAAGTGCTGCAGTGAGAGCGAGAGGCGTCAGCATCGTCACAAACAGATAAAGCAGTTTATTGAACCCCTGGCAACTGAAAAATATAATAATGCAGCAACAGGAATGGGCTGTTGGAGGCGGAGCTCTAATTAGACAGAGAGAAACCCGTGAGTTCGTCTGTCCATCTGTCCTCCAGGGTACAGAGTGATGCAGCCTGGTGTTAATACACATCTGGAATCCAGGGGTTACACTGGAGAAGGACATAAAATACTCATATAGCTCATACACAAACAGTTTAATGTCCTGAAGGTAAATAAACATGTTCCTAATAAAAATATCAAAAGTTCATGTGTCAAACTAGATTACACACAAAAAAAAAACTACATTGGACATAGTAACTGTCAATAAAGTCAATAAATAAAAACATATCTGGGTAAATGAAATGAATGAGTAACTGTAGTAGATGATTAAATGAAGATGTGTTTCCATTAAATTATTTTCCACAGACGTGCTGAACGATGCCATCTTTGATGAAGACCACGATGAAATGGTGATTGTGAAAGACATCGACATGTTCTCCATGTGTGAACATCACCTGGTGCCCATCTTTGGCAGGGTGAGACACACACACACACACACACACACACACAGGGCACGACGCTTGGATGGAGTCAGAGAGTACTGAAGGATTTTTGAGCAAGATGAAAATGAGTAAAACAAAATTTGTGTCCAAATGAAGTGGACTCTTTCATGTTTACGTAATGATGAAATTTGTGTCTGCTGGTTGAACAAAACAAGATGTTTGTGATGTCACATGAAACTCTGAGAAACTGTTTCTACACCACGATGTTAATCTTTTAAACCATGAAGCAGGGGACGTGTTGTGCGGTGTGGCTCCTGTGTGATCGTCACACCGTACCACACAATCAGGATAGACACAGAGCAGGTCAGATCCAGTACTGTCGGAGATGGCACGATGGGTTGATAGTTGTGCGATACAAATGAAACTTTACAGGATTTCATGTTTTTATGTTTGATTTTTTTGTCTGGTGGATAATAAAACTCGGGTTCACTGCTGACAGTCTGGTGGAAAACATTTTTCCCAGTCTGTGGATTTTAGTTTGTCCTCAGGTGTTTGTTCTGAGCTGCAGAAGAAGCTCCAGATGTTATTGATTCCAAGAAATGGTAAAAGCATGGTAAGAGATTTGTATCTTCGTCTCTGGGGTTTATCTGAGACTTTGGGTTGGAACAACGGAGACAGAGAACATGAGAAACAATAAGATTAGCTGAGATCTGTTTATCCTGCGTTTGCCTTGGCCTCTTCCTCCTTCTCCTGCTGCTGCTGCTGCTGCTGCTGCTTTGACATCATTACTCTGGTTGGCCTCTTCCCTCTTTTCGCTGTCTCGCCGTCTCTCTCTGCTCCCTTTATTCCCCCATCTTCGCCTGCAGGTGCATGCCGTTCAAGACAATTGGGGCTGGCAGCTGATTCTTCTCCACCCGTGTAAATGGGCTGTGATGACAGCAGTGAATCGCACTCTCCTGAGTGTGTGTGGTGGCCCCTGAACGTCCCCCCTCCCTCCCCTTCTCATTGCCTCTTATCCAGCCTCTCTCATCTGTCTGTCTGTGACTCACTGTACAGAGAGCTCCTTCTCCTCTTCCTCTCCGCCCTCCTCTACTGCTTGACAAACTGTTTTGATGTTGGAGAGCAGTTTATTGCAGGTTGTCGTATCATGAAGGGAAAATAAATCCGTCGCTGAGTTTACCAAAATGTCGTCATCACCTTGGGTGGGTGGGGGGCTGTGTGGTTTAATGCAATGGGATTGGAGACAATCCATTCTTAGACCTGATAAAGAGATAAATAGATACTAAATCTATTATAATTATTGTTTATCCCTCATTTAGTTTTATTTGTCCCTTTAATGATGCTCAGCAAATAAAACACTCACAGTTCACCTGTTAATCAATTGACTGTCTTCCCAGGAAATTCTGATGGACACTGAAGTCACATTAAAAACTGTTTCTCATTACAGTTGTCATGATGGAGGAAATTAGCTGGAGAGGCCAAAATAATCTGTGTAACAGACAATTAACATGTTTACTTCTGCAGCAATGTTAAACATTTAGCCATGGAAGTCTTTGGGGACAGACCTTTCACCTTACGAAGTCTGAAAGACAGAGCGGCATTCACGTGCACTCTCTTTCTGGCTTTGATTTGGCTCCCACCACCTCCTGAGAAACATTTTTCACTTCTAACAGTCTCCATTTCTTTATTAGCTTGTTTCCAAAAAACACAGTTGAGAGCAGTGACTGTTAAATGCTTCCACTCCTTCGTCCTCTCCATCGTCGCTCACAGCATGTGCCCGTAAATGTGAATTACATGAGCAGATAAGTGGAGAAGCAGCTGTCACAGCCGGTCTGTTTGATGTCCAGATATCGGCCTGCTGCAGTAGAGATGGAGGAAAAGAAAGGATTGGAGGAAAAGGAGATATTTGCACGCTTGTTGCTGCTGCCCTTTCTCTCATCTTGTCAACAAATTGCATTTGGCATTTGAGTGGAGCGTACACATGTATGTGTGTGTGGGAGATTTAGAGCCTGCAGCCATACGCAGCCGATGTCTCCATCTCTTCCTCCTCTACTCTGTTGCTCATCCACCTGCTCTGCTCTTCTCTTTGGTTTTGTCCACATGGACACCGTATGGACACCGTACCCTCACCACCAATCCACATCGAACAGACTGCATGACTTCTCTGTTAACTTGAGCTCTGTACTTTATAAGAATATATGAATATTGGACATTGTTCTCCTCTTATTTAACACCTATGGTTATATTTTCTGTACAGATGCTTTTTTCTTTATCTTAAAGCTTCAGTGAAGTGATAAACATGAAGATTAAACATAAATGTTTCTCTGCCTTGTTCTACAGCTGTAGAACCCGGCCTCTTCTTTAAACCTCCATCCAGCTCCCAACAGCAACCATTATCATGTCTATTTTGTTTTTAATGTTGAGACTTACAAACTGCACGGACATCTTTGAGGTTCTCCGTGGGAGGGTGAGAGGGAAACTTCTTCTCATTGGATGTTTGATTGGAGATCATCTGAGCGTGTATATGAGTAATTGGTTGAAGGTTGTGAGTAGATGAAAACAGGAGGAGCTTATCCTTAGCAGGAAATGGTGACCAGGCAATAGTCTTCCTCCCTGAACCTTCATTCAGCTTTGTTTTTGTGAGCTGTGGGGTTTGTGAAGAGGCCGTGGACTTAATAAAGTCCCCCTCAGGTTTCTGAGGAGACGTTTTGAATTTCAGAGTGAGCTGCTCTGCTGGTGCTGCCATGGCAGACCCAGACTCCGGCCCTACATTCAGGCTAACCTCTAAGGGGCAAAGAGACAGTTCAACTTCAGCTGATGCTGGTTTGATGCAAGCGTATGCTAAATCCGTTAGAAAATGTAAACAGGTGAGTTTAATAAAATTAAACCAAACTTTGTACCTGATTTTAAGCATCCTGTTGGAGCTGGACAGGATCTGCAGGTTTTCACTGACCACTGAGCTGCTACAGGGGATATTTCAATATGTTTACCGTTCAGTCGTATAGGAGTGTTCTGGTTTTACGTTTTGAATCAGTTGAGTTTTGACAGCAGGGTTTACCAAGACGAAATAATGTGTGTGTGCAGGTTCACATCGGCTACCTCCCCAACAAGCGAGTCCTGGGCCTCAGCAAACTGGCCAGGTGAGTGCATTTCCTCTAATATGATACTGTGTGTGTTTGTGAGAGAGAGAAAGAGAGTACATGTGTGTCTAAGCTGATTAATAAAACCTATGTTTGTGTGTGTACTAGTGCAGAATCTGATCCCACTGACCCCAATACCTTCAGGCTTAACACACTAAAACTCCTCCTAACCCGGTATTGGACACACGCACACACAATGTGACACAATGTGATGAGACCAGCTGAGCCAGTCGCATCACTGAGAATGAATGTGGCTGCTGGACAATGTTAATTAAAAACCTTTACATTTCCTCCACACTCAAACTCACTGCTATGATTTCTTTTTTAAACATGGTTTCCCCAAATATCAAACATCATACAGTTAGTTTAAGAATTAGATGGTTAAACTTGATTTTCGTTGGAGGGAAAGAAACACTTAAGGCTATAACAACTCTTTAAAGGGAAATTCCTCAATGTGGATAAAACACCAGACACTGTTCAGACTGGGACTTCGCTAAAAAGAGCCCAGTTTACTTAGTCCCCTCACGTACATTCAAACTACCTCCTCTAGCTTGATGCTGGAAAGATGTAAACACTCTTCAGGATGAAGATATAATCTTTCAGTGACCAGCTCAAGTTTTCTCTGACGAGGAAGTCAAACCACTGCCTCCTGTTTGTATCCCTCCACCAGCCAGAAGGGACGCAGGAAGAGCGTTTATGAGGTGTCGCGTTCTCAAGCACCTGAAAACGTTTGCTGAGTCACCATTAAACGGCTGCTGTAGTTTTGATCTGAATGTGATCAGCTGCTGATCAATAAATGAGCAAAGGAGCAGAGCTGCTTCTTGCTGCGGAGTTACAACATCCAGTCTCATGTTAGACAAACAAAACCACCCACAGCGTTTCCTTCGAGGTGGACGGGGTCAAATTTGTCCAGAGAGGTTTGTGTCATGGAGAAGAGCAGCAGGTTGAAAGGGGAGGACCAGGCCCTAGTTTTCTTCCTTCACCGGCAGCTTTGCGTTCGTTTCACGCGGGGTCGACGTGTTCATGAGAAAAACATCTGGATGAACCATCTCAGTTCTTGTGGCATCACAGGAGGAAAATGGTAGATGTCAGGAAGGTCACCTCGTGCTAAACCACTGGAAACACAAAGTGATTGCCCCGTTGTAAATAATGTGTATTCTTCCTACCACCCACTACCATCATCACCATCTTCACCATCACTGAGCGGTCCTCTCTGTTCTCTGTCTCCGTCAGGATCGTTGAGATCTACAGCCGCCGACTACAAGGTACCTGGACTGTTTCTGTTGTGCTTGTTGCTGTTTTCCTGTGCCGTTCCAGATGCGGTTTGTTCAGTCTGACCTTGGTCGTGTTTGTGTTTGTGTCAACAGTCCAGGAGAGGTTGACCAAACAGATCGCTGTGGCAATCACCGAGGCCCTGCAGCCCACTGGGGTCGGCGTTGTCATTGAGGCCACGTAACTCCATTTTTGTCACTTCATTTCCTTTTTTACTTTCTGTTTCTGTTTTTTTCTTGCCATTTCTGTGAATCACTTCATTTTCTTTTCTCCCCCCACAGTCACATGTGTATGGTGATGCGTGGCGTGCAGAAGATGAACAGTAAAACTGTCACAAGCACCATGTTGGGATTTTTCAGGGAAGATCCAAAAACCCGTGATGAGTTTCTGACGCTGATCCGGAGCTGAGGCAGCTGAAGGCCGCACTCCTCCTCTTCCTCCTCCTCCTGTTGCCTGGGACGATCCCCACCTGCGCGGACCAACCATTGTGCTAATGTGTGTGTGCGTGTGTGTATGTGTGTGCCCATCTGAGAAAAGTAAGTGACAAGTAAGTGTTTACTAAGTAAGTGAGTGTTTACTGTGTTTTCATTCATGTCATCAGTCAGACAAGGTGAAGTGTTTCCTGTGATTTCTGAGGCGGCTGAGCTGTTTATCTCCAGAGGGGACAGACTTTGCCCCCGTTTGTCCACAGGTCTTGTGTGTGCTCATTATTTCAATACTAGGCACCGGCCTCTAATCACAGAAGTGACAGATAATAATCCAGACGCAGGAAGTGGCACAGAGAACCTGCTTCTCCATTTGCTGCCAAATTTGGTTGATTGATGAAGTGAATGGGAGAACTGTGTTCACTTACTGAAACAGCTACTGTCAGCCCACAGAAGCTAAAGCTGCCGAATAAGCTCATAAACATTTAGTTCGTCATCTATTATGAAAATGTAAAAATTGTACAAAGCGAGCAGCATTACAACCACACAGAGGTAAAATATGTCTCTCAACAAGAAGATAATAATTCTAAAATACAAATAGTATTTACAAATCATTGTATATTGAATGAAAAAGTTGATAGTTTGATATTTTGAACAGTTCAAAAAGGTAGTTTTAATTTATAGTCCCGTCTTTGTTGAAAGCCTTCAAGTGAGGTTTAGTTTTTTGATCTACATTTGAGAATGTGAAACTGTCCATAGAATAATGACATTGATTTGATAAAATCAGCATAAAAGCAACAGTCTGATTCATAATTGAAAGGACACCAAATCTAAAATGGACCTGGTTCTTCTCTGAAAGTGTTGGAACTTACTTTACCTCTGGTTCCTCCTCAGGTGGAAAGTGGAATCAGAGGTAAAGTTTAGATGACTTAATTTAATGAACAGACACCATTTCCCAAAATCCCTAGCTGTTCTTTGGTTAATCCTGAGAGAAGAGATGAGTTTAGACCAAGAGCCAAGCCTCTGTGATGTCAGCCTCCAGTTTTTAATTTGTCATTTTCAAACCAGAAGAAACAAACTCTGCAGAAGGTGGAGCTGAGAAGGAGTGAGGGCTGGATCTGACCGGCTCTGAACTCTATCCTGATTGGGCGGTACATCCTGCCACTCACACAGTAGCCACACCCCCACATCCCCAGCTTTATGGTCTATTTTCCTCTAATTGGGAGAATCATTTAAACAACTGAAACTAAAGACTGAGACCATAAAGTCTGACGTCTGGCCATTTTCCCATACTCAACCAGACTCTGTGGTTCAGATACCTTTGCAGAGATAGCAGAGACACTTAGCCGTTCAGTGGCAACAGCTTTTTTCAGTGCTCATGAGGTAAATGCTGAATAACAGATTTCTTGTGTGTCAGCTGTTGACACATCAAAACCGTCATAAATGACGCTGCGATATCAACGGATAAAAAATCTCAAGTGTGGTTTTTCAATTGTTGTCAATTGTCAATTTCAATTGTGGTACAATTAAGTGGAAGACAGACTCTAAATGGCACCAGTGTCCCTGCTTTTAAACATAAATGTTGTTTTATTATCATTATCATTATCATAGTCATACACCTGCCAAAAGGCGCCTCCACACTGAAACTCCCAGTCTGAGTATGAGAGGCAAATTAAGTAAGTGTGTGTGTGTGTGTGTGTGTGTGTGTGTGTGTGTGTGTGTGTGTGTGTTGGAGGGAACTGGAGCAAAAAACGACTTGTTTTTGTGGCCTTGTTGTGAAGGAGGACCAGTTCTTTGGCCCCTTCACCATCATTGTCACTTTATGTCCTTTATTGACTTTAAAAACTTTTTAATCAAAGGAAATAAACTTCTGCCGTGTGTGACAGCGACAGCTTTGTGATTCTTCACACACACACACACACACACACACACACAGTGCTTTTGTGGTTTCCCACATAAACACACTCGCACTCATCTTCTATTGCTTATCCGTGTCCGTGTCATGGGCGGTGCTGGAGCCAATGCCAGCTCACACCGGGGAGGGCCGGGTCACCCTGGACAGGTCAGCAGTCCATCACAGGACCAACACACAGAGACAGACAGAGACCAACAACCACTCACACGCAGACTGACATGCATGTCTTTGGACGGTGGGGGGAAACCCATGCAGGAACGGGGAGAACATGCAAACTCCACAAAAAGGCCCCAAGCCGGGAACCGAACCTGCGACCTTCTTACTGAGTTAACCACGATGCCGCCGTGCTGCCCTCCAGAGGAACGTGCTGTGCAAACATTCAGTTATCTGTACGAGTTAGTTTACGCTGATCAAGTGTTTATCATCAACATTAAATCTGTTACTCACTGTTTTTTCATTATTGTGTGCAGAACTTGTGTGTTTCAAGGCACACACACACACACACACATATATTTAAAATTTCAATTTCACTAAATTTGCACATATAATTAAATATACCTTGTTGGCATATATGGTTGTAACATGTTTTAGTATATAAAACAATCATACAGATATATCTAATATAGCTACATGTACTAATTTCACTGATTTCTAACAATTTCATAATATGCAGCTTTTAAGACACCAGCTGAATTTTAAGGGTGGACTGACTGACCTTTGACCCCAGTGCTGGGGAATGGTCAAGGACAGTCTCAGAGATGTTTGAGTACATTTTACTGTGGAGATTAAATCACACACACCGGAGGAGTTACAACTTTCTGTTTTTTTTTTTGTTTTTTTTTTTATGTATAACAGGGCATGCCAAGTCACAGCATTCTGGTTTGTCGCAACAAAATTACAGCAAGACACATTGAAAAAAAAAAAAAAAAAAAAACCACTTGAATGTAGTCCTACAAACACGCACGCGCACACACACACACACACACACACACACACACTTACCTCAGTTACAGTCATTCACACACTTTTTTGTACAGACCAGAATAATTCTTAACTTCATATCAGCATTAAGAAGTACCTACAGAGGACAGGACCTACACAGAGCACGTCCACACTGCACACTTCAATGTTCAGATTCAGGTTTGTCCATTTATTGTCTTTTTCTGTTTCGTTTTGAAAAGATGATCAAATAGATGAAAAATTTATTGCCATTCATAATATTCAACTTGCAGTGCACATTGGAACAAATTTTCATTTCAGCAGCTCGAAAGAGCACCGTGGGAAGAAAAACAGAAAAAGTCTTAAGCTGCTTTAATGGAGAATGAAATCAGGCTGTAAGGATTTTCATCCAAATATGTTTTAGAATCAGAATTTTAAGGTTTGTTTTTGATTCATTAGAGAATTGATCCATCATCAATACTCATCTTGTTGAAATCTGTGACAATTTTTCCACCTAAAGCAGATGAAAACATAAGTGCAAAATGGGTATTTGCAGCTTTTGTTGTTTGCTTCAAATGAGCAGATTAGAAAAGGAAAGTGATGTTTTATCTCTGATGCTGGTCAGTAATGTGCTGCAGCTTATTGGAACATTGACTCTGTATGAGTGCACACAGCATGAATTTTCATTGTACTGTGTCAACCTATCAGACTTCAGATCTCAAATTAAGTCCTTTGTTGAATCATTTATTAAAAATGAATTAATAAGATAAATTATTTTTCTAGTGAAAATGTCAAATATGAGTTTTTCTTGAATTTTCTTAACATTATAGTTAAACTAGCACTTTAAAATGGGAATTAGTTGGGGCTCTTTGACATATATTTATCAGTTATCCAGAGTTTTACAGACCAAGTAAATTATCAACTGAACAAGAAAATCATCAGAAGAACTAAAAAATGTGGAGGGATGTCGTGGGATGCAACATTCAGGTGAGTTCAGTACATTTAATGTATAATTTTGTAATCTCTGTGCTTCTACACAGCTCACAATGAGACAAAACAATCTGAGTTTGGACATCTTCAGCTACAGTGTGAACATGACCTGTTGCTAATTTCATCCTGTAACATTACAGTTTCCATATAAAACCATTTACATTTGGGGTAAAATGTCTTAAGTACAAAAAAAAAAAAAAGGCACTGCCATTTGTTATCCTAAATATGAATTCCCAGACTTGTGCATGCAGTTTTAAAATATAAATTATATATTTTTTTTGTAGAAATTTCCTCCTTTTCTTTTTTCAGCATTTTCTTAAATTTTTTGTCTTTTTTGTGTGTTTTTTTTTTTAATTATTAAACATACAATAGTCTTTGTCAAATATATACGCAAGCCTGCAGTCAATACAGGACATCGGCTCTTTGATAAAATAAAACTAAATAGAGTAAAAGGAGCACAGTCAAGCGGTAACATTTTGTTACAGAATGGATGCAGCTAGACTTACATAAAAAAATAATAATAAAAAAAAATTCTTGGCATCCCATATTGACATAACCTGAATAAACTGCAGAATCTATGACAAAAATAAAAGATACAAAACAGCATATATGTAAAGTACATACATTTTTTTTGGGGGGGGGTATCAAAGTGTTATCCAACTGTTAATACTGCAGTGTGCACAGCATTAGAAGCATTCCTTGGACACCCACAGAGCTGATATGCGTTTAGAACAAAACAAAAGCATTTGGTTGAAAGAAAAGTGAAATGATCCAGGCCTAAGAGTGAAATCCCTCCACTGTCCCATCACAGGCTCTGTGATGCTGTAGGGAGCCAACAGCTGAGCTTTGTTCTACACTCAAAACACAAAACTTTAGTGACACAGAATAATCACACACTCAGCTTATGTAAACGCTCGGTCAGCATTTCAGATGACAAATAGTAACAACATTCCTAAACGTTTCATGAACACTGTTTTAATGAAAAGTTATATGAAAGTAAATAAAAATACTAGTTCGAATAATCCCTTTAATGACACCACTGACTGCAGGTTTGATCATTTCAATATAAAGTTTTCTAAATTTTCCCTAAATAGACAGATCCCATGAAAAGACCAGAACCGACATTAAACCAATGACACATCAACAACACGTGTTGTGTGTGCCCACAGACTGACACATCTGATTCCTCTGCTGCATTGTGGTACAAAAAGCCAATAACAATGAACAGCATTACCTTTTAGTCATTACGCTGCGCATACACATCATCCAGCTGCCCACTGCATATGTGTTTATACAAATCTGAAAAAAGTCCCGCAACAAGTTCATTTTATCCTTCCTTTGTAATTTATGGACTTTTTCATGGAATTTGTACAGAATAAGAAAAACATAGAGAATAATGCCAGTCTACCCTTTAATGTAACATGCATATTAGCTTCTCCCAGTCAGAACCATAAAGTCAGTTGCTAATGCACCCACAGAACCAAGTCACATCTCCAGAGCTCAATTCCTAATCTAATCTAATCTCAGGATAGCCTTGAAGGGACCGGTCTACTTCCTGGCCTATCAAAGAGTCACAAAAACAATATGGTATACAGCTCCAACACAACTTTTCTACCTGAAACATGAATCCATGTCTGCAACAGGCTGTCTTTCAACTACAGTTGAAAGACTACACTCTCATGCCGAAATTTCACATGAACAATCTTAACATGACACTGATAGGATACAAACAAGATTATAGCTCAACAGCAACAAAAATATTCAATAATAAAAGTAAATAGTCAAACTCAACAATAACTGTGTTAATATTTGAGATGTACGTATGGTCACCAGCCATATCATTAATTAACGTTAATACATATGGTACTTTAAATAAAAATACACCTTAATGAGTCACCTTTGAAAAGAAAAAAAGAATAAATAATTGCATCTACTTTAAGTACTGATTTGTATGGCAGTGACACTCTGAATATGTCTGAATATGATCCTGAAGCTGCCTCTCAATGAGGAGCATCAGGGATGTCAGAGGTGAAACATCAGTTTTTAACAGATTTATGTAGTTTGTGCTTTGGTGGAAGCTCCTGTTTTCTGCTTGGCTCCTCGTACTCAAGAGCGTCAGAGCAACAAACACACAAACACAAGAAACGCCAAGACACAAATCCAAAGTGTGTGTAAGCCATGTGGCGTCTGTAGAACATATGCACTTTCCCCGTGTTGTGTATATGGACTGATTTGATTGTGTGCAAAATCCGAACAGCGCTTTTAAGCCACTGTCACTGTCTCAGACATCAAATGCAACCAGTTAGAACTATCATTTAGGCTCCAGGCAAGAACCATAACAGAATTTTTGCACATTTTCTCCCCTGAAATACAGGTGACACTCTAATTGAGTTCTTTTCAAAGTGTAGTGTGATGTTTAAGATTTCGATATTATATTTAGTTGTAACTGTAGCCTGTGTCTCTTATGATACAAGACTGATGTTCTAAGATCTGGAAGTTGTTCAACATCCATCCATCCATCCATCCATCCATCCATCCACGGGGCTGGAGCCAGCCCCAGCTGACAGTGGGTGAAGGCTTGGTAAATCTTTGCCAGGTCACCAGTCCATCAAAGGGCTCACGTGTAGACACAAAGAAGCATTCACGCTCACATTAACAGGCAATTTAGACCCACCAAATAACCCTAATGTGTATGTCTTTGGACTGTAGGAGGAAGGCATCAGTATACCACTGTCACCTTCTTGTGTGAATCCATTTTCAGGTGCAGATCTTAAAAAAAACAACAGATCCCTCTTTCACGTATAATGGTAAAGTAAATCTTAACTTCTGGAACTGTTAAAAACAAGTTGCATTAATATATCGGGTCCTCAGCAACTGCACGTAGAATTCAATGCCGTTTTTCAAGACTCCACTGACTGAGGAAATAATCTGCTTATTAATAACGACTGTTTTGTCAGCTGTACATGCACAATGGCACAGTGTTGTGTCAAGTTCATATAATGAAATAGATAAAAACTTAGGTTCCTCAAAACATCTTTAAGTAGTTATTAGTGAAGAAGTCAAATCATTGCAAATGGGCTTAAACATGCAGATACTGATGTGGACCTTTGAAATAATGAGTATCTTCATCTCCAACATACAACCATCAGACAAGCAGAAGCCATTCAAAAAAGGGTCACAGAATTTTGGGTTTTAACGCTGCCAAGTGATAGTGTTGTACCACTGTCCTCTGAGACTGTTGCTCTACAGTGGAGACTTCATGTCAAGTCTCACCTCTTCAATCTGCTCAGATTCATCCAATTCCAATGCACAAAACTGCTGCTTGAGCCACGAACATTGGGAGTTTAGGGTATCACATTTTCATATCAAGTGCAGGATACAAAGGAAGTACTACAGAATTGCAACAAACTAATGAAGAAACTAAACATTAATGATCAAAAACCCTCAGTGAGGAGCACTCAGGGTCAGTACTCTCAGCACGTATGCTTAGCCTAAAGTAGCACAGAGAGCTAACCAGCTTATTTCATTATAAACCAAATTTCATAAAGTCTGTTTTTCATACAATTAACTGAGGATAAATATTAAGACAGAATAAACCATGATATTCATAATAAAAAAAAAAAGAACATGTATTCCATTTAGACTCATCAACTGCACTGACAGAACAGACAGAAGTCAATGTTACACAGGCAGTCTCTGATGATTTTTCAATGAAATCTTCTCGGTGCCCGTGTGTCCGACAGACTTCAGCATCTGTGCTGCCATGACTGTGATGAGCCAGCAGGTGGAGGTAAGCACTAGTGAGACAATCTCTGGGAATGCTTCCCTTCATGGATTGACAGTGTGTGATTTCTCTGATGTTGCAATCACTACAGCAACACAGATCTGTGTGGAAACCAAAACCCACCTCTCATTCGCTCAGCCTCACACATCTCAGTCTTCCTCTCCACTGAGAAAGATATTTACTTGTAACATGCAGCTTAAGCATCTCACCCTGCTTGAGAAAAGTAACTTGAGGCCAGTATCTGACCATGCAGACAGATCCCAGCGATGAAGCAGCTGCATTCATCTCCCATTTATGTATACAATGAGCCTATGTTTTCATGTGTAAGGCTCTGAATTTAAAGAGTTCATACAGTACATGCTGTGGATAAACAATATGTATCTGACATCCTCCTACACTCATTCACATGAACAGACTCACAACGTGATTAGACGTGACATCATCTTCCTCTGTCATCTTCAACCCATCAAAGGTCCTGCCTCTGATGTCATTCTCCTTTAAACATCCGCTTCCCTTTCCAGTAACACTTCAGCTTTTTTCCTTTCTTCCCCAACTTTCCGAGTCTCTCTTACCCTCAGTTTCTTCCTCTAATCCCGCCTCACACATGTGCTCCACCTCCCTCTTTCTTTTTTTCCCCTCTCTGTCACACTCTGTAAATGTTGAAAGCCAACTTGTCTTTGTTGTTGACTGATAAAATGAAAAGGCAGGTTAGTTGTAAACTAGTATGACAGCTACTCATGGGATGTGAAGGTCGTAGTGCAGGCAAACCTTTACAGAATATTATGCAATTCATACCTGAAATCATACATGTTTCTGTACCCTTTAAAAAAAAAGCATCATTATGTAAACAATAAATACATACAACACGAATAAATGATTTTTTATGCCACCCATTACTGAGCAAGAGGCTTTCCCAAGCTCTAAGAGCATCCTGGAAACTCTGAAAACAGTCCAGGAAATCCCAAACTTCCTCCTGCGTCCTTGCAGCTCTGCTTGTCTTGTTTTTGGATCTGAGGTACTATTATGGATTTGAAAGGTGCCACGAGCTGTGGTCAATGTGCAGGGACTAGAAGGTGTGGGATAGGGAAGGGGCCTCAGTCTCCGCTGGGCGCTGATCCAGAGGGCCAACATCTCCCTTCTGCTGGGGCTGACTGGACTGCAGTACTGCTTCCGGACTCCCCAGTGAAGGGGCGCGCTGTTCACACACTGCCCGGGTCATGTTTTATGCATTTTACTCCCCTCGCCAGGATGCAGGTTGACTGTGAGCAAGCTGGCGGAGCAGGAGATGTGTTTTTCCAACCCGACGGACAATGCCAATGTGATAGCATGTGATGGCCGTTTGATAACGGCTCACTTGTGTTTCTTGGATCCTGCCCGGTCCTTTGGTTGAGCTCTACCATTGGCTACAGAGAGAGGGAACAGGAGGGCTTGTGACCTCGAGGTGATGTATCGTGAGAGTGCCTTGTGAGCCCATGCTGTCTTGCTGCTCTCACTCAAGTCCTCGGTTCATATTGTTGATGTGCGGTCAGCACCGTCTGAATGGAAGAAGGAGAAGAGAGAAGGCATTAAGACAGAGTTAAAAAACCTTCCCAGGCATCCAGAGACAGTATAGAGAATCAAGGATCCTGAAGAAGATGAAAGTGTCCATCTTTCATCCAGCGCATGATGGACAGGGGTTGCACAATATGGTTCTGTCAGGACCATATTATTCAATATGCATTTGGAGTAGAAATACTGAACTTTTCGGCACTTTTTTCAGTTAATCCAGACACCATATTACTGTACAAGACATGGAAACATAATCTGTATATAAAAGAACATAAAAACATAAAAGGACATAGAATCTGAGAATGTAAAGTAAGGCAGATTGTATTGAAGTCAATGGGAAAATGGCCCTATTTCTCCTTGATTTATTGGCTCAGTTAATGTTTCCCTAACAGTTCATAGCCCCAGTCTCTAGTTTCACGTCTTATTCAATACATGACATTCATTTTTTAAACGACGGAAAAGATTATAGATTATAAATCAGAATATGAATTTTTGTTCAGTCACAGTGTGTTTGACAGACTTTTTGGAATATACTAAATTGAAACTATTATACAACTCTACATTACGTCTCTACATGTCCATAACCCCCCTTGGACAATAAAGTACATAGTATAAGCACTGTCTGAATAGAAACTCTGAATGCAATGATCTTATTGTGTTATGAGTTGTTTGTAAAGAGGGCCTGAAGCTTTTCTGACTTGGCAAACAGTGAAGGGCCAGAGCCTACACTGTCATGGTGAGAGAACAACACATCTGTCAAAATACTGATAGAGCGTTTCAGAGAACAACAGTCTGACAGCTGTTGCCTCTGGTGTGGCTGTAGACTGTACACTGGTGGACAGTTTTATTCCACTGAAATAAAGCGTCCATTATGGTGCTAAGAAGCCAGGTGTGTTTCAGTGTGTGGCACGTAACTTACAGTGAAATGCAAGAGCTAGCTAAAGCTAAAGCACTGAACACTAAAACTTGCGAATCAACCGCTGAATGTGTCAATTTACAGTAAGGGGAAGTTGCTGTTGAGCTTTTGACTATTAGATTCACATCTTGTCTGAACTTACATTTCAGTCTAATAAACTGAGCGTGCAACCTCAAAGTAAGTCAGGATTTCTGATCAGAAACCTGTGAATACTTTTTCAAATATCAATGCTATATTTTTTCTAAGGTGAGATGAGACTAAATTGATTTTATGATATTGGAGATAATACATCTCAAAAAAGGAATAAACTGCATTCAGTGTGCATCAGTCTGTCACAAGCAGGTTTCACCCACAGAATGTTTTTTTTTTTTTCTTTTAAATTTTTTTAGAAAAACCAAATCGAGTCTGACTCTTGTCCAGTCCCCATGATGAATTAATTTCTGTTATTATATTTACACTGACTAGTCTTGAAGAATGTACCTAATGAGAAAATACAGCAGCTTTCTAAAAATGACCAAACTCTGAGCAATATCCTCATCCTTCCTTATCCATGATACACTGTGTTTTGGGCTATTTCCTGTGGCTGGTTTAGATTAAATTCCAAAGTTGTGTTTCTGAACTCCACCACAGACACCCTGATTGATTTTTAAGTGCAAAATAAGACAGCAAAACTGACTATGAAGTAGTTTACGAGGTTAAATTCTCCCCGTCATCTTGCTGCCCAGTTCTGCTTTCCACCTAAAGCACACGTGCACACGCGCACACGCACACACACAAAGAAGCACTTGTCCGCAGTTATGTGCCAAGCACTGAGGTCTACTGTCTTCACTTCAGATTTCTGGGATGTGGGAAGTTGGGATTTACTTGAATGTTCCGTACAACCAGGTCTTTAAATAACTGTGTTGACAATCACCAACATTATGATAATTATGATAATAAACTGGAAAGTACATCTTATCATTGTTTTCTTTTCTTAATAACATACATCATTTTTATCAAATTCACCCAAACAGGAAGCAGAGTGGTCTGTCTTATAGGTCTTATACCAAAAGTGTTATATCAACCCCTAAACAACTGTACATCTTTTTAAAATAGAGGAAGGGTAGGAAGACTAGGATAAAAAAACTGAAAATAAGGTGTATTTTTAATATATATTCAATACATTTATATATTCACCCCCTGTAGTTGTGTACTGTTGTTCTGAAATCTCCAGTTTTTTGAAACCAGAAGAAACCATATTTGGAGGAAAAGTTGGAGCTGATGAGAAGTAGGGGCTGGAACTGGCCATCTCTTCATTCTGTGCTGTGTATAATAGCAGTAACAATGCAGCCAGTGTATCCAGCCTCTGCTTTATGGTCAAATTTTCTCTGAATGAATCATGAATCATAATTTAAAAAATTAACATCATGTTGTATTGCAGAAGACTTGAAACTCAAGACTTAGACAATAAAATAATTTAGAAAATGTTTACTGAGGTAATAAATCAAATGAAATTTATGACCATCTTCCCATGGACTTCAGTCCAATCTGACTTACAACCAATGGAGTCACCCCCTGTTCATTTAGATAGGATTTACATTTAAAGCTCTTCAGCTTTGAATGCACTTTTCAGATCCAGATATTCATTTTTCATGTTACATTACTACATTTATTACATCACATTAGGAGATGAGAACACAGATTGGGAAAAAAAAGTTACTTTAGCTTAATTTGTAACAATGTGCATTTTAATATGACAATTCTTCAATTGAAGTTGCACAACAGGGCACATCTAAAGATGGATATTACAGTTCTGAATGAAAGTCATTATGAAACCCCACTTTTTTTTTAGAGTCGAAATGAGAAATACCTTATTAATCAAAATTATATAATTATATGATACTGTATTATTCTGACTCTTCCTATTTCATTTCCTTCCTGACCTGAACAACCAGAACCACCATCAAATTTTGAACTTTGAGTTTTAGAGCTGCTGAGCCAAACTGGACAATCAAAATGAAACATTTGTAAAACTGTTGCTGGGCTCCAACAAGTCTGGAGTTATTGATGGGCCTAAGTCTCTAGACTTCATTCTCTTCACACAGCAAGAAAAATGACAGGTTTTGAAAGGGCCAGTCAGCCTTAGGATCAGTGTTGAGATCAACTACTGAGACATGATCTGAAAATGAGTCACTGATGGCCTGATTTGACCTCTCGACACAAAAATTATTAAGTTCTAATGACCGAAAGCTGTTACACCTGAATTATAGATACCTAGTCAACATGACAAAAGGCTACTAAAAATAAACTAGCCATAATGCTGTGCTTAGGGCGCCAAAATGCTTTTTTTCTTTTTTTTAACTGTACATTTTAATAACCCCAAGGATCCATGCATCCTTTGTGACTCATATGTTATCGGCATTACCTCCAGAACCAATTTATGTTATATTTCATGGTCTCATATTGAGGATAAGTTATAAACTGTATTACCATATTGTTTCAGATTGTCCTGGACCTGGAGATTCACTAAGTCATTGAACAAGAAATCCCTCTAGACGGACCCACTGTCCAATGGAATGGACATGAAAAAATACTATTAAAAACATGAGTTAGCAAAAAATTAGCAAAAAAAATAGCAAAAAGTTTTTTCCATTTTGTTTTTATGTTGGAGAGGAATAAGAATCGCAAAAAAAAAAAAAACAAAAACAAAAATAATCATTTTTGCCCAGAAGAAAAAATTTGGGTCTGAAGGGGTTAAGAATTTATACTCAACAACATCAAGAATGAAAGAAATATATTATTTTCATAAATCAGTAATTTTGTTGAAGATGAAATGAAAAGAAACCAAACGAAAGCAGTAAAAACTGTGTCTTACCTCCCAAGGCGTGCTCTGTCATACTCAGACACAAAGACTCAAGTCGATTGTTGATGTCTGGCTCTGTCACTGGTAACTGATGATCTGTAAAGTGACAAAAACCATTGAATCAGTGCCAGTGATTACTAATATTCAATACAAACAACTACAAATTCACCAGGTTGATGTCATCCAATCAATCAGGGTGCAACCTGGGTAATCAGATTATACCACACCGTTAACTGAGACACATTATAGCAAAACTATTGGTGCATTACTGTACTCATCAATAAATGAGTCGTTTCAATCATGTTCCTACGAAGAAATATGCCAATCTATGGTTCAAATTTGTTCGGAATGATGCAGCCAAAGGTTTGAAGGTGTAAGGTGGACTTTGACTTTTTTAATAGTTCACAAAGTGAAAGGTCTGGATCTGAACGATTCTAACTGGGAGCAGGGTGGAGACTGTTTTGCAGGTTGGGTCAAGGCCAGGGGGGAGAAGTGTGCGCATATGTGCGTGTGTTGGGGGGGGCTAAATTTGGGCCACAGTGCAGCCTAGCAACCTTTTCCAGCCCTTCAATCTGTAGCTGAGTCCTCCACACAGGCTGGGCAGTGAAAATCCCTTGTGGCCAGAGAGAAAAGCTGAGTTAGGCTCAGTAGTCCACACTGGGCTATTTATAGGATCCAAATCCCCCACACCCCCTTTCATCCTGTGTATACACAGATTTAGATTGACACAAACACACACACTCTAAAAAAACAAAACAAAACGACATAAAACTTGACACTTGACACACAGCTGTTCCTTCCTCTCCTCATTTTCTATACCTGCCTCACTTAATAAATGCCGTTATACATCGGCTGCTAGAGAGGAACAGACAAAAAGGTTACTCTGGCCAATACCCAGCTCTAGCCAGCCCCGAGGATGACTGCAATGTGTGCATGACACTGCAGAGTTGTCAAAGCAGGGGGGATGCAGGAGTGAGACACAAAAGAAAGAAAGAGAGAGAGATGGGAGGGTTGAGAAAGAGACTGAGTCAGGGATAGGAGGAAGGGAAGCAAAGTGGGCCAGGGAGCCCCGTCTTCACTACACAAAGAACCTCATTGTGAGACTCCTCTGACTCTTTCCTCCCTCCCTGCCTCTGTCTCTTCCTCTCACATACAGTCCCCTCTCTCACTCCACCAAACCTCCCTCCTCTCTGCTTTTTCTAAATTTGCTTTTCCTCTTCATTCTAAAAAGAGAGACTTCTGGTGTGTGTGCGTCCACTGTCCACTGTTCCTGTGGGACAATGTCCAGTCAGCATAGGCTACTGCAGGTCATTACAGGTCTACCTTTTACGGATTTTATCAAATCCTGACCTTGTGTGGGAATTGGGGTTGTCATGGCAACACCAAAGTAACAGGGAGCAAGGAGGGGAATGTAAGTTAATGGGGGAAAGAAAACCAAAAAAGACAACCCACTGAAGTGTACATTCAATGCATTATTCTATCTACTGTTGCCTAAAAGTCAATGTTAATTTGGAAGTTTATAATACTGCCAGTGTATTTTTGTATGTGTGTGTTTCCAGTGCTTCTCACCAGCTTGTTGGAACATGACCATGGTTTGTGGCGTGGTGTGAACCGGCAGGGAGCGGGTCCTCTGCACGGAGCTGTGGGTTCGGCTGGGCATGCTGTTGCTTCCTCCGGGGTTGGCGAACCACAGACCCTGGAGAGAATATTTTAACCCAAACTTTATTTCAGCTTCTTTAAAACTCAAACTCATCTGTTACATCAGCATCAGAGTTATGGTTAAAAAAGACAGTCTTGTTTAACAGTGGGAATAAAATCCATAATAATGCCCATGAAACTTAATGCACATCTATTTAATGATTTTTGTGATGTTTGCTGTTTTACTGCTGTTAACAGATATGAAAAATGTTTTTGCTTCTGCACCAAAAAGAAAGGAACTAAACTGAACTTCATGAGCCTAAATAAATAACACTATGTTTGGATAACACCTGTTAGGGCAAAATGTCTTTTAAGGAAATTATCTATGAAACTTGAACCATTTTTTCTAAGTTCTGTCTAAGAATGTAATGTGAAATAGTAAACATTTATTAGCTCAAATACATTTACATACAATATATGCAGTCTTTTTCATATGTGATTCACAAACTTGATGCCCTAATGATCTCTCCCAACTTCATGCTGATTCACTGATCACATACCGAAAAGACATTTATCTAGAATTGAGGTCACAGCTCCTTCACCATGCCCCCCCCCCCCCCCCCCCCAAAAAAAAAAACTTCTGGCTGACACCTAATGACAGTCTCAGATGCTCACCACTTGAATTCCTCACTGTAACCTGCCTATTATACCCCCAACACATACCCCCCTCCCACCCCCTAATGGCTCTCCAGTGCTGTGGGCCAGGGAAAAACAGGAAATGCCTGTGCACTGTTCTCACTGACTCTGACGGGCTCTCTCACTCCCTCACTCATATAATAGTCTTCCTCTCTCTTTCTTTTGGCCCCTCCTCCTCCAACACCACAACTACCTCTCCCAAACTATGACTCACATATTTCCCTCCACCCTCCTTCTGCTTCTCTCTCTCCACACATCCACACTACAATCCCACACACAAGGAGATCCAAGATGACGAGTATGAGGAGGAACTAAGGTATTTCCTCCCATTGTAAAGGATGTAAGAGAGAGAGAGCGAGAGAGAGAGAAAGAAGGATGAGGCAGAAAGAGAGGTTCACGTTGAACTGGGTCAGCTCAAACCAAGTGTGCCAGCATGGGCCTGAAACTGTTCCATGGCTCCTCCTGTTTCAGTGTTCGGCACTGACGCAGGGTCTCTGGTATGTGGGGTGACCTGCCTACAAGTTCCATCCACCTCACCTCATTCTCCCAAACACCACTGCTCCTCTTCCTCACCCCACATTTTTTCATAATGGAATAAAAAGACTATTTCAGGAAGAGTACATGCTGAAGAAGGAATTTTGCTGCCCAGGTTATTGTAAACATCCTGGAATGTATTATTTCACATCTTCGTGTTCCTTTTTACAGGAAGAATTTCCACATAGACATGGACAGAAAAATGAGGTAAGGAAACTACTGTAATATAGTCTTTCTAGTTTATTTACAAGCTGCTCTGAAAATGCTCTGAACTATCCTTCCTGTTCTGTCTTCTCTGACCACATCAACAGATGTTTGACAAACAACATTCTAAACCCACTCTGTTGAAGATGGCCACTGTGTCCAGACATTAACCAAACATCTTTAAACTGTTTGTAGCAGAAATAATAGATTTGAACTGTAACCCTATGCTGTGAATCCTTTGTTCTTTTTTTGATGTACACTGCGTTCTCAAAGGTCACTTCTCAAAGTGTTTGAGAATGATCATAAAGCCTGCTGAGTAGTGTTGAGCAGGGTGGTTTTGCCATTCATTCACCATCTATCGTGCAGATCCATATTGACTGGTTGACTGATTATTCTCATACCTTCATCTTCAACTTAAAAACTGAATTTAACTCTATACATTTATCCACACATTAGATTGTATGAATGTATGAGAGAGCAGTGATTGATTTCTAATTGAAGATGTGCTTTGGTGCTTTTATGCAACATTGCAGCATTTTTATGTGCATGGCTTCGAACATAAATGATGATCAATAAGGAAGAAAAACCCAGCTATACTTTACTACGCTAATACTGCATATTATTCTCCTGCAATTTTGGTGTCACATTAACAAAATCTCACCATACTTGCTTTATTGTCCTTGCTGGGTTGACATACCTGCCTTCCCTGCTTGGGACCAGTGGGTGTGCTGCTAGAGCTGCGAGGTGTGGGTCCAAGCAGCCCTCCACTGCCCAACAGGCCCAGTCTGGCACCCGGCAAGCTCCTGGATGGCATCTGGAACTGGCGAAGGTTCCTCCTGGTCGACACGCCTCCTCCAACACAGCCAGCGGTGGGGAGAGAGTTGGACTGCCCAAAACGGCTGAGACAAGACAAAAATTTCTAAAATTAATAGCTGAAACAATTACATTAAAATGATGCTTTAATCTAGTGTTATCTAGTGTAATCTAGTGTTAGTGTTCAAAATGCTCAAAAAATGCTCAAAAAAGTTCAAAATGCTGTTGCACAATGCTTTCCGGTGTTTATGAGGAGATGGCAAATGCTCAATAATAGAATGTATGTATTAATAAAAGAAAATGTTGCAGTCTTAGATTGATTTAACATTTAACTAACAGGCTTTGTGTAAACTCAAACAAATCTGTCACTCTTCTATTTGTATATACTGGTTTACAACAGCTCATCTCACTTGTTAAAATTCTTTTTGTGTGCCAATGTAAAATATAGAGTAGCAATGTATCTACATATTTTATATGGGGCCTAACTTCATTTTCAATGCCAGTCCCTTGAAAGGTCTTAAAAATATGTAAAACTCAATGTAGACATACAGAACAGGCAGAATTTACAAATAATGATGAACAAAATAAAAAAGCACCAGATTATTTTGTCCTATTTAAAGAGAAACCTCAGTTTTTTCTAACAAACTGGATTTTATTGGGTGTTCTTTTTGTTACGAAAATGAAGATTATGTCAGTGTGTGTACCTCCTCTGTGGTCTGTACCCTGCTATGTCAAGGAGGGTTTTCCTGGGAATGGACCGGAACAGCCTCTGGACCTGCTGTTTCCATGACAACAGCCTTTTCTTCTGTGTCTCAGTGAAGGACTGATGGGAACGGAGCAAGGAGAGGACAGGGATGAAATAAGACATCACTCGTGAGCACCATGGCTCATCACTTTCAGATACATTGTGTTGCAAGAAATACTTCATATGTCTTTAAGCAATGATTTTAGTTCATATCACATCATGTTTATCCTCCACTTTGACACTTTTAGTATAACAACTTAAAATGACTCAAAGACTGAGAGTAGAGTGGATGTGAACATCTATGATCATGATATGGGTCCTCTGGTCTGGTTCATTTTAACTTCTTGAATAAAATTCAACATGAAGCCAGAGTGATGAATGATTCTTACAGCTACATGTATCTTCCTAACTGTGAAATACTGCCAAGTATATATTTAAGGTACTTGTGTCTGCTGGCGGGCCAGGTCTTCCTGTGGTTATTGTTTTCAGTGACAATACAAACGGGTTTTATTTTGCCATTTTATGTTGAATACAAAAAGAGCTGTTTAGCAACAGTCCTCCTTTTGCAATATTTTGTTTCTGATTCAAAAGCATGCATTTGGTATGTTCTCCTTACACCTTGCATCTTTACCCTCCATACTATCTAATACATTTGGTTTACCAATAACAAGTGATTGAAGTTGCTTCCCTTTTCCCCAAAGTATGTAAGCACTGAATGTATATGTATGTTTAATTGGTATTTCTCTATGCTGTGTACTCTGGAGCAAGTGGTTACCTCGTGGATAAAGCACTTGTCAATGAGCTGTAAGTAGGAGCTGATGTTGTCCTCGTCTGACCTCGATACCAGCAACTGAGTACAAACTGAGGACGGCGTAGAGATGGAGAAGACAATATTAAAAAACAACAAAAGACCTTTCTCAGGCTGTGAAAATCATCTCAACTGAGCACTTACCTTTGCCCATGACACGGGTGAACTGGCCAGGGAGATCCCCCTCTGCAATGACACTTGCACCTGACTCTACTTCCCCTCCACCTCCTGCAGTCAGGTGGGAGCCTAGTGCGGCATTCTTCCCCTCAGGGCCGAGGAGAGGGCGCTGCAGGGAAGCCTCTTCACCACCACTGAAAGACTTGATAGGGGTCATGATCATCTGGTGGAGCTCCTGCAGTGGGGCACGCAGATTACTGCCTTCCAAAACATCCTGGTGGTGGTGGTCAATAGCAGGAGGGAAATTTAGGGGGAGAAGATCAGAAAAGATTGTTTTACTCTTTGACTCATTTTATTTTGGAGTTTTTGGAGAAGTGCATCAGTCACAGAAATTTAAATGTTATGCAGGTCAGTCAGTTCTGGCCTACATGTTCAATATGAATTGACAGACTAACCAATATGATAAGGGATCACAGGCCAAATAGCCATATGATAAACCTCTGAACTCATACTACTAACACATACGTCTAGCCTTCCCTTTACTACTTAAGTTCAAATGCATCACATCTGTCTGCCTCACCCATCACAGAACAACACCAAACATGAGTCCCCATGAACCCAAAACGCCAAGCGACATTTTTCTTGTTTCCTCCCTGTACCACAAATTCAGCAGTAAAAATGTTTTAAGTGACGTGTTGGTGAAAAGTCCAAGCCTGAATTTAGCAAGCCAAAGAAATCCCTGTTGTGGTGCACTCTTGAGTGCCATTGTTTTGCTTTGAAGGCTGAATGGAAGAGGAGAGAAGGGGTCGGAACATGGACGGGTTTAAGTTCAGAGGCCAAAACTTTCCTTCCTGGATTAGGTGTTCTATAAGATGCCCACTTGATGCATAACACCAATTGAAAATGGGCACCATTTGACTCACACACACTAAGAAAGACGGGGTATTCACTAGATATAAGGTATAAACTTAATCGCCAATTAAAAGAACATGTTACAAAAAACTGATCCAAATGCATGTTATTGCAGGTGTCGAAAATGAAATAAAAAGGATATTTGAGTGTATAGCATGAGGTGTGGTATACAATCACTTACCTTTTCCAGGCTGCGCAGAAGATTCTGCCGCTCCTTGAGCTTCTGAATGCTGATGACGATCTTGTGTCGTGCTCCTTTAGTGACTTTCTGTTAGAGGAGAGTTTTGTGTAAAATCTCCCAAAACCCAATATTGTTCCAAGAAAAGTATTACATTATGGTACACAGACCACCATAAATGAGGTGTGAAGATGTGATGTCATGTGCGTTCAGGACATAACAGCTCTCTTAACAGTGAGAAGTATGTATCTGTTTATTTTCCTTGGGAGAACAGAGAAGGCTGAAGCTGATTCTAAAAAATGAATTCCAGGTGAAGCTTATATGACTTCTCACATGGAGGATGTAGATGACCTAGATATTTACAGATAAGCAGTTCACTGAATTCTTTGTCACAAAAGGAACCCCTTTGTCTTGAAGTTCAGCAAGAGTCTATGGAGTGGTCATCGGCACCAGGCAGAGAAATTGTTACGAGCACCTGGAGGAAGTTTACAACTTCCCAGTGGGCTATGTTAATATTAGCACATCCTCTGTGTCAGAATAGGCTCATCTGTATCTATATCTGATATATAAGTATTGAAGTATTGCCTCTGCTGGTCTATGCAGCCCCAATAACAACCGTCGAGTCCCTCAAAAGGACTGTAAGTAGCCTTCTGCGGAAATAGCTGGGCTTTCAACACACCTCAGCAGCGCAGCACTGTATAGGACAAGCAACACCTTGCATTCTGCAGCTTTCATTCTGTGGTCTCAAGGAAGAGGGCAAGGTGGCTTGAATGCAGGAAGCCCTGCAGTAAGAGGACTCCAGCGGCACTAAAGTGTCAGCAGCTGGCATCACGGTCAGGACAGGAAGGACATGGAGAGCAGAGAAACCAGTGAGGTGGCAGAGTCACGCCTGTGACAAAAGGTGCTTGGGCTTCTTCCAAGGACCCAGGTCAGAGCAGGGCAGAAAGGCCAGGTCAGGGCAGAATGTTTGCTGGATGTTCTCTCTGAAAGATCTTCATTCAGTTGGGCGTGACAGGAGCAGCCAATAAAAGGGTCATCCAATCTGCCAGTGAGGCCACAGAAAAAGCCACTAGGTATCTTTGGTTGAAGAGAGCTGATCTGTGGATAGCTGCTGGGACGCAAGCTGGGGCCTGAACAACCCTGGCTGGGTCGGCTGGGTCGGCTGGGTCAGCTGGGCGAGGGAGGATGTTGTGAGACCCGAAACACCTTATGACCCCAGGTCACAACACTGATGTGTCCCAGGGCATCCTGGAGATGTTTCTTGAATACTTGCATCATTTATTATACAGTTGGCAGTTTAGTAGGCTAAACATTATTGTAAATTTGCCTTCATTTAAATAAATACTTAGATTAATTAAAACTAGTAATGTGAAAGAGAAGGTGTGGTAAGTTGTTTTTCTTACTTAAATTAACTTTGTTGACATGACTGAGTGTGAACAAACCTGCGCCTCCAGCTGCTCTTCAGTCAGTGACATCATCTCATCGTAGGTCATTGTGGAAAAGAGAGCGGCATATTTATGGAGACGGAGACTCTTCAGCCACGCAGGAACATCTGCACACACAAAATCCCTGATAAAATTTTACATGAAAACAGCATTAATCGCTACGTTATGATGTCACAACAGTCAACCGACAACTTTCAGTTTTATTTGTACATTGCTATCATAATGTACATTGTCTCTGAGGTCCTTCCAAGGTCATGTCTAGATCTCACTTTAAAAACAAATAAATAAAAATCATAACCTCACAAAATAAGTCATCTATAAAAGGGAAGCCTGATGGGAATTATTTTAAAATCATGCAAAACAATCCATTTGTACTATGCAGAAATATGGCTTTGTTACTTCTTTACAGTATTTTGTCGTGTTTATTTTTTGACACACTTGTAAAGGCTCTAAGAGAAAATGGGGACTATTACTGGAGCATCATTACACAAGCGGTACTCCCCTCTCCAGAGACTTAAAAACTTCACCAGTTTTCACTTATATATGATAGTTGTTTTGATTTAGCTGGATAATGATTAATGTGACAGAGAAATGATAATAACAATAATGAAAAAACACAAACATTTAGGCGTTGTTCTCCACCTTACATGAAATCTTGACTGTACATAACTGAGACAGCTTGAAAAATAAGGATCTCATTCCAACATGTGAAACGTCACTCTCACTGCAGAATCTTTTCTGGCAGTAAAACAAAGATGAAAGATGACCTTAACATTCTCCCTGACAAAGACGAATGACAGCTTCAGCTCATTCTCTTGAGGGTGTTGACTGTAAAATATTAGTTTTGTTTCATACAGGTTTAAGTGGATGACAACACGAGGAAAAAAAAGGCAGGAACTACATGAAAGGTCGAGCTTTGCCTGTAGTCAGTGATGATCCCCGGGTCACTGGAGTCAGAAATCTGGCCTCTGCTTTCACTGATAAACTACTTGGACTGAATTTGTCAGTGGTCTTGTCAAAGCCTCAGGCTGAATGGTTTTGAGTCACGCAGAGTGTGATACATGTTTCTAATGAACTGGTCATGCACCTTTCCGTTTTATGGGGAAACCTTAACCCAGGTAAGATTAGCAAATTTCACTATTCCTCATTAATCTTTCCAGAAACTCTTTAAACACTCTAATAGAAATCCCAGTTTCATCTCATAGGACCTCAACTGTGTTTCCTAATCTGTTTCCAGGGAATAAACTTATCATATTGTCTATTCCCAAAACGGGTAACATCAACAAACACTTTCGTTGTTTTATTCTTTTGAAAAATTCTTTCATCTTCTATCCACTTGTTTCTGTTTCTGGGTTGCGGCGGGTGCTAGAGCCAATCCCACCTCACATTAGGCAAGGGTGGGGTACACCCTCTACATGTTGCCAGTCCATTGCAGGCCAACACACAGAGAAAGATTGAGATGAACAACCACTCACACCTAAGGGCAATTTAGAGTCACCAATTTACCTAAACTTAGGAGGAAACTGGAGTACCCAGAGGAAACCCATGCAAGCACAGGGAGAACACAGAAAGGCCTGCGCCAGCAATTTTGTTGTTGTGGGGCAACAGCGCTAACCAGTATGCCGTCATGCTGCCCTCTTAAAATATTTATTAATTTGAATAATTTATATCCTAACATCCCATGGAAATGTATCTCTTTGTGTTTCTTACTTCCTTTTTATGTTTTTATTGTTTTCTGTTTTCAATTACCCTTTTTTGTTTTTCATTGTGCTTCAGGCTTATTTCTGTCACTCACCCTTCATGCCACTGCCCTCCTCGTGGAAAGAACTGCGATGGAGACCTGAGCTACCTCCTAAACCAGCCTCCTCCAAATGCTCACTGCCTCCGCTGCCTGAGGAGGCAATGCTGCTCTGGGGTGAGAGGGGAGCATGGTCAGGGGCTGGGCCTCGAGCAGTCCGTAGGTCCTCCTGGGACAGCCAGACGTGGCCCAAAGGCTGGTTGCTTGGGCCACTCATGGGGGGCGTTAGGGACACGGAACGCTTTAGGGGACTGTGCTGCTGGCTGACACCGCCACTCGTCAAGACTGCAAGAACACATTAACAGCAGTCAGATAGATAGTTGGGTAGATAGTTGGATAGAGCCGGGCTCCGGGTAAAGAACAACTGAAGTAGAAGTAAAGACTGAGCCCTGAAACTAAATCTCAAGAAAGATTCACCTTCACACAATATCAGTGTATAACTGTTACATTACACCTGTTATGCACTGAAAAGTATATATGGTGAACCATCACAACAGTGTTAATACTCTACAAAATGGTCAGCCCTTTTTGTAGTACCACAACACTTGGATTGAAACCAAAAAGCAAAACAACTCATGAAATAGTTTATAACATCACTGTTTCAATGCTAGGTTCATTATAATGGATTTAGTAAAATCCATTGCCAAATCAGTATAAAATCTTTCTTCTCTCTTTCACCGTATTACTTTCTCATATAATTAAAATATGATTAATTTGGGATTCATTCATGATTAATTCATCACGGAAACTTCTTGGGTTAAACCAATGTTCTTGTTACTACCAATTTAAACTTAGTACAAGCAGTTCTGGCATCAGAATTTTTTCCTGTGGAATGAGGTAAACAGAATAAAAAGGTGGGAGCCAAAGAGCTTTCAGTGTCGCCTCTCTGACGGGGTGAGCTGCCACCAATACTCCAGCCTCTTTCCTCCTCCTATATGTGGTCCTCTTAGTGTTGGAGCTATGTATAGGACTTCACGGGCCCTGTTTAAAATAAGTGCCCAGCTAACATTTCAAGTTCCAGTCCCTAAATATTAGCCATTTTCCCTAACATAGTCTACCACAAAGGCTGCCTTACAAGGGAAGGGATGGGTGGCATGTCCTGCTGTGGCTTGGACCAGAGTTGAGAGTATGGATGGAAAGAGATCATCAGGATGTTCTATCAGTAGCAGGTTGATGTGGTCGGACAATTATACTCCAGTAATCCTCATCATCATTGCAAAGATGAACATTGTGAAGGTAGAGTGGACGAAAGACTGTGGCTGCCTTTAACCAATGGCAGCCACTCCAGTTTTCAGTTGTTAAGTCCTGGGGTCCTTGACTGAAACTGCTAGCAGTCAAAAATACAAGAGGATCTTTCTTGGAGCAGTGAGCAGGGCTTTAAATGTGTCTTTATTTATAAACCCTCAGCTGTTTCTTTCATCTCCCAAGGAAAAAAAAAACAAAAAACAAAACACAGAGCCCTTAAATTCTTGTCTGGAAATATCCTGGTCTGACCATAGTTATGTTTAATTTCATCAACCCTGCCCTCTCTCTGTGTTGTCTCCTGCAGCACACTGCCTTTGTAGCGGCTGTGTGGGTTACTCGTAGTTCAGACCAGTGTACATTTATTGTGCTGTTTAGTTTATCAGAGAGTATATTGTGTTTGGAATGTACTTTGCGTGTCTGGTAGAAATATAATGAACCTAGCATTGAAACTAAATGTAAATATGTATTGTGCTTTCAAATGCAATACAGGTACCATTTTGTGCGTTGTGTCAGTCCTACTATCCAACAAAGCACCAATGACAGTTAAGTTAATTTTCTTGGACTTTTAGCATATTTTGTCTACTGTATTGTGTTTTTAAAATGGGTATCGCAAAGCAAGTAGCTCCTATTTGACAAATAAAGTGGTCTTGTTAGAGTGTTAAAGCTTAGAGACCCTGTTGTGAGGTTGTGCCAAGACACTGGTGATCAGACAATCAGCCAATCATCAGACCAGAGAGAGAACAGGTCAGATCCCTCCTCACTCAACCTTCCCCAAATATGGTTTGTTCTGGTTTCAAAAGCCATGGTGGCTACCAGCCAAATGACAAACTGGAGGCTTCACAGTGGCAGCTTCCAAACCAGCGGGTGACACGAGGATAAAACCTGGTCCACTTGGACCAGGTGAAAAGAAGCATTGCAGTCATGGATAGACCAGAGTTCGAAACTTTGTGCTCCATGAATATATACTTGGTCTGCACAGTTAATTAAAATAACATAAGTGTCATATTAAAATTCCAAGGTAAAATGTGACACCAAATTTTGTTTTGTATTGTTAGCACCACTAGGACCCTGCAGCCAAGTACTCCACAGTAGGGGAACATGTTTGGTACAGGACTTGAGAAAGATCATTTTAAAATGCATGTTGACCATGAATTCTATTCAAACACAAACATTTAAGAAGGACACACTTTACAAGGGAAAAAGTACAGATAGGATGACTTACTAGTATTACCACCTCCACCAGTTCCAACTGTGTTTATGGTTGCTGGCACAGAAGATGATGGGTAGAGAAGCAGGTGCCCATTCTCACAGCCCTGCTGCTGCTGATGCCACCCTCCACCCAGCCCTGAATCCCTGGAGCTTTGCCACCCGTTGAGGCGGTCATCTGAGCCATAGCGCTGATGGTGATGCAAGGAATACAGATTGCCTGATGAAGAGGTGTTAGTCGAAGAGGAGGATCCTGATGAGGTGAGGGTGGATGGAGGCGTGGACTGCTGGTGGTGGTGGTGGTGGTGGTGCTGCGGCCCTGGTGGAGGAGGCCTTTCCAGTGAGTCTCCCCGAGCAGCGGCTCTTTCCTCCAGGTGGTTGAGCCAGAGTGCCAGGGCAGCACGGTCTTCCAAAGAGGTGGCGGGGTGGATGAGGGCATAGGACAGGAGCTGTCGAGACTCCTCCAGGTGGTGGCCGTGCTCAATAGTATGAGCCAGGATGCGCGGCAGCAAACGCATATACTCACCCTTGGCTTCGACATTGCCTGGTTTGAGTAGTGGGAGATGGGTGAGGACAAGCGAGATGACACGTTCCTTTGGCTCGCCTTGCCACTGGCTGATCACTCCTTTTGGAAGAGAAAAAAAACAGAGGAAACATTACAAACCAATACCTCACAATTTATTTATAAAGTTCTCACAGATGTCATCTAAATTGCGCTCAGAATGGGTGACTGTGGCAGGTCTTCAGGTTTGTTCAGGTCTTGCTGGAAAGATTATAATGCAGTTTAAGATTACAGTAAAATATACACTAACGTAACTGATAGATGGACAGATGGATCAGTGAACACATGTAAGGTTATAAATATAAGACACTGAAATTATATCACCCCACTGCACTGTCATCCTTCTATTTTGCTTTTTCTCACACCAGAGAAAGTTAGTAGGCCATTAGGAGCCCAATCCTATCATCTTGGACCAGGGCTATAGATACCAACAAGTTGGACAGGCAGGATGCAACGGTAGGCAAGTCAACTGCACTTTGTGCTTGAGAGACTTGTCTAGGTTAATTTGACCATTGCCACTTTCATTTTAAGGGTCTGGTCTCTAAACTTAACATATGAACATGTGAAACCAGAAAAAAATAAACACCTGCTAGGCTTTCTGTTCAAAGACATGCTATGTGACGGTCAACCTTGTGGTCAGGCAGATTGGGAACCACAGACCCTGAAGCCTTCCAAACAAGGTTCATATTTATTTCATCCCATAAAAGATAACCAGGGCTGAGGGATTAAATCTAGCTCAAGCATACTCACAGCATAGGGCCGATGATACCACACTCATTTACACATACAATCCTGTGCCTGGCCACTGACAGGAAGGTCAGAAGCAGGTGTGTGTGTGTGTGTGTGTGTGTGTGTGCTGACCGACAAAACTTTTGTTATTGCAATAAAAGTTGCAGCAATTAGATTATATACAATAACCTTTTCAGACCTCCATTGGGGCTTTTCATTGACATACAAATGTTACCCAGTTCTCCACATATTCGAATTTAGCACATCAGCAAGTTATATACAGAAAGAATGCTGTTCATTGTAATAGTGGATACTTATTTTGAAAACAAGTGATTCTTTTTGTTATTTTATACATGCAACGCAATGAGCCATTATAACCAAAGAGCCCTTTTCTATAGATGATGTCAAGTGTCTATATTTTTATCCGATTAATAGTTCTGCTCATTATTTTGAGCGGTAATCATGAGAAATCTGCTGCAAAGTATCTAATGCTCTAAATATGTCATTGTCTATGCCTCTAGCTCTTTACTCTGTCACTACAGTAAGCCAATTCACCTGACTGAGTTTAGAAAAATGCTAGCTTGATCCTTTTATCAGAGAGCCTCATGTAGAGATGTCACCAGCAAAAATGGCAGACGAAAATCTGAACTTTTTCCACAACTGTATCAACCAAAGTAAGTGTAACAGAGACAAAGGATGGTTATCAAACACACGTAACGTAATATTAATTCATTCATTCATCAACCGCTTATCTGTTTCTGGAGCCCCTGTAATATAAATATGGAAAAGCCTGTCTTATTATTTAATCTAATTACTGTTATGACTAGTAGAGTGGTATAGGCTATTGATACATTTTAAATCAAAATCAGCACTTTTCTTTCAGAACAAGGAATACAATTGAAACAGAAATCACTTTTGTGAAACAATTCACTCTTGCGAATGAGTGACATGAAGGGACATGACAAAGTGAACCTGACAGGTTGTCCCAGAGCTCTGCACAGTCTATAATAAGAGAGAAGACGTAGGGAAAGACTGAGGTATAAAGGGGTTTGAGGAGAAGGAGGAGGGAAAAAAATAAAAGTAGGGAGGGAGAGCTGTGTGCATGGGGAGCCAGGGAGTTACTCCAATCCGCTCCAGGAATGATGTAATCCTTCATCCCTCTGAATGAGGCAAGTCTCAGACCATCCGAGAGCAGGAATTGTTCCATGATTAAAACTCATTTATTTCCAAATGGCTGGAAAACATTGAGATGTAGCTCAGAGACCCTGATAAATTACTGCCAGCTTTTAAACAGTTTACAAAAAAAGTTACACAGGCCATAAAAAAGTCCTCACTTGTCACAGATTTCACTGACGGCAACTAAAATTCCTCAAGAAAGGAAAAAATTGTTACAACCTGACATCACAATGTGTAGTAATTGTATGACTCAGAACAAAGTATTAATGTTTAGGGAACTTTCTACAATGAATGGAAGCACACGGACAGAGGCATTAAATGCGATCTGTAAAACCTAATAAATGCCCATATAGATTCTGAATCAGTATTCACAAATCTATCCTTCATGTTTACATTTTTTTTTAAAACTAAATATAACACTTCTCTGTTAAAAATGATCTGTTACCTATCACTAGATTGTGCTGCTTCTACATTTTATTTATGCGTTCACAAAGACGCCATCTGAAGCTCAGGTTGATGCTGCCTTTACAGTTGACCCTGCTCAGGTTTGTCACACCAGTTTTTCATATCCTATGAATCCAGCACAGCTTGTGAGCGATTGTCATGTATAAAGCCCTTTAAGATCAGGAATCCTCATTTTGTCTCTCCAGGTAGTTCTACAAATTCAAAGGCAGCATTACACATGCCAACACCCAGCCCTATGCCATTTCAATAGATATTTTTACTAACTTAAAATTCAAAGAATGGTTGGATAATTTTTTTGTTGTGTGCAGAATAATTTATTATTTATCAAATACTGGATATTTTCTCATAACTAACTCTTACTACAAAGAGCATTATGAATTGACAAAATATCTGAGCAGACACCGCGCACCATCCATTTATTCTAAGATGACTGTATGATAAAAATAATCACAGCTTTTGTCCCATCTTTTTCTTTCTCCGAGGTGTAACCCATTACAATATGATTTAGATCGTCACTATGTCTGCATCTGTCAGCCATTTAATTTTACACTGATAAGCCACACCAGCACTATACATATAGGCTACATAAATATTGTAATATTATTTATTAAAAAAAAAAACAAAAAGAAAACCCTGACCTGACTGAATGCAGACATCCTGAAGTTAACACTTTCCTGCCTGCAACAAGAAAAACTAGTAATGTGGTACTTCAAGTTCCCCTATGGAGGGGAGGAGGCATAAAGAAGGAAGATTTAACAAAAAGGGCTTTTACATTTAATAATAAGGTTAAAATTAGCTATAAATTACATTAGAACTATTCTTCTGGGGAAAAAAGGAAGAGGGAAACGAAAGTTCAGCAAATTTAATCCCAAGAGGACAGAAAGTTTACTCAGGCTTACTGATGTCTTACTCCAAGTCTCAGAGACAGAGGACAAAGGTCAAATGCCAGGAGAAACACTGCTCTACCTGTTTCACAACTGGACTGCCTGCTTACAAATACAACCAAAGATTCATCCAGTTCAATTCAACATTCAACAATTCAAGGTTTTCCTTCACATGCTAAGAGTCATTCCCTCCTTCCTTTACTAGCCTGGACACAAGTACCCTGAGCCACGAAGAGAAAGTGCTAACCTTGTCTGACTGGAGTAAAACGGAAAGGGAGGATTTAAACTGAGGTTACGACACTGATAAAAAAAGAGAAACACTGAAAACACAGTTACCTCTCATTCTTACACAGCAACAACAACAATTAATTTTCCTTTTTTTTTTTTTTTTATTTACTGTCAACTTCAGGAGCACTTGAAGATCCTCTACTGACCTCATCCACCTCAGGACAGGGGGGATGCAGAGACAGGTTCTCCAGTCAGGCAGCTGTCAACACCAGACTCAAGTAATTTATATAAAACTGATAAGTAGCATAAAAGTGATACATAATTGATATAAAATAGCGTAAAACATTGAATTAAAAAAAATAATAATAAATCATACAGAACACAAATTGGGAAAACCAAGGTGATTCATTGAGACAAAGGTTAAATTTGTTCCATCATTATTCCTATCATCAAGACAACAGCATGCTGGGACTGATGAGTCACATCTACATCATTGGGGAGAACCACTGGGGGGAAAGAGAAAAAAAAAAAAAAAAAGCGAGACATGCACAAACACTGAAACCTCAGACAGAGAGAGTCATTTGTTCAGGGCTGACACAGCGTTTCCCTGCTGTGGACAATGTCTACTGGTGAACTCTCTGTGCTATCCTGCCCTGGTACTGCCCTCTGACAACCTCTCTGGCACGACCACAATGGTGCTGCTTTAAGCACAGCCCTGCGTCTCAGGGTGTAACTTTTCTAAACGAAACAGCTTTCATCCAGAAATTGAGGAATATGCGACAAACAAATGCGAAACAAATTGAGAAGTTAATCTGTCACTGTGTTTACACAAGAAAAACTTGTCTCAGGTATGATACACCGATTGAGGCTCTGATTTTATATATGCAGTAGTGATGGGCGGTACCACAGTTTTAAGATTCGATATGACACTGATTACTTTTTGCATAAAATATTTGATACCGATTACTGGTAATTTTTTATTGGTGAATTCTTTTCTCAATGATAATATTAGTACCTTTAAAAATAATCACGCCAAATACTGGCCATGTAACAACTTTAATGTGCACAGTTAACATAAAAGCTAAACAAATAGTTAACATAAATATCAATTACATAAAAAAAAAAAAACACATTTGAGTTTTTGAACTTTTGCTGAACAGCATTATTTTCAAAACAATGAAATGATCCTGACAGAAATGTAAATCAGTACATTTACCATCAATACAATGCAATAAATAATAAATAATATAACAATACCATGGGATCGATCCACCCATCACTAATAGGCAGCAATCGGCAGCTGCAGTTAGTCTTCAAAACTGCCACAGTTTGCCAACTAATAGAGTAGTTGATGAAGAGAATACCATCAAACATATTTGATGATTGATGAATTGTTTTAGTCCCCCCCCCCCTTTTTTTAATTTGAGTCCACATGGTGAACAAAAAATTATCAAAAGATGCATAATACAACTACATCTGGAAAAGGTTTTGCTCCAGTGTTTAAATGTTGGGTGATGAGGGTTTCTTCTAGCAAGAATATTAACTTTCCTGGAAGGGTAGTGTATGCAATACATTTTCATTGGTTGTTTGTACCAAAAATAGCTGAGTGTAGCAGGACCAACACCAACCAACTTAGTATGGAGGTCCTGAATCCATAAAGTTTGGAGCAGAAGCAAAATGTGCTAAGTGGCTGGTCTGTCACATGAGGGATCTACTAAGGGATAAATCTTAACAGAGCTTTGCTTTGGACAAATGGAACCTGTGCACCACTTTGAAACTGATTAATCACACTGTGCAAAAAGATAAAATTCACTGGTTTTGGCTCAATGTGACAAATTTCTGGTTTCTTGAGACTATGTACATCAATGCATTTAGGGTTTGGACTCATCAGCGAGCAAAGATGACGACTTAAAGCTGGTATATGTTTATTGGTTGCTTTGTGTTTAAGAACGAGATTGTTCTTCTATGAGTGCTGACATCATCTAACCTTAAAGAAAATAAGCAACTGAGACGTTCATGACCACTTAATCCAAGTCGCTGTTTTAGTTTCTTAAGGTGTAAAACATCTGCTCAGTAGCATTTATAAATAGACAACTCCTGAATGGAACAAATTCACTCTTGTTGTGAGGGTTGTTCAGCCACATTCCAGGAAGCACTGACGTAAAACTGAAGTACAAGTCAGCAAGTCAGTCCAAGGGAATGTTATGAGTAGAAAATGAATGTCCTCCTTCACAAATTGAAATATCTGACTATAACATTAACATGTTACTGTACATGGACACATCCCTGGAAAATCCCAGAGTAATGTGACTCGGTCAACAAAATCAACCATGGATTTTAGACAATAGCTGTATTTTTTTTACTTTTGTGGAGACTTAAGTATGAGGTCAAAACACTATGATGATTATTTTAGACAGAAAAATAAAACTGTATAAGCAGTATAAAAAAAAAATACAATAAAGGACACATCTTTAGTGAAAATTAATCAGCCAAATTTGAATAAGCTGAAAATAAATCAGAAGGTTCTGCTGTATAAATGAGGAAATTAAAACAGAAATAGCAACACGTATATTTTCTGTATTTTTTACTCCGAGTAGTTCAACTAGTGCTTCAGCCTTGTGACAAAGGGAGTGAGATGTGCCAAAATTTGGTCCTTGGTTGCTGACAACAATTCAACAATTGCAACAATTAAAAGAAAAAAGGCACTCATTTGAGGTTATTAACAATTATCCTGATTTGTGATTATCTGATGATGGAAATTCATCAAAAATAAACCTTCTCTGATATGATTTTCTCTCATGTTGTGATGAAATCATGCCTAGATGACAGATTTCATCGTGCCACTCCCTCTTCCCATGACAATATTGCAAATTAAAACATTTGGGCTGGACTGTATCAGTAATATACTTTGGATATTGCCCAAGCCTAGTTGATACAAACTACAGTGCACTTATGGAACATCTTTCTTTTAGAACTAATTTTTTTATTTAGATTTTCCTACAATTATACTTTATTTTATATAATTACACATCAATGTTGAGTCACATTCATCTTCCAGCGATTTGAAAAACGAACCATTCCTTTGAGAAATTGTAAATCGACAGTAAATCTGGACCCAGGCTGACTGATATAAGCCTGCGCACTGAAAGAATATGATTATTATTGATTTTTACAACCATCATATTTACAATTATTTCCTGGTTTAAGTAGATTAACAGCAATAAAAAATTATTATACACAGGAAATGGTATCATGAAATAATCAGGTGTTGGGTTAAAAGGCGCGTTATTCTGTGGTGAATCAGCACAGAATTAAAATCAAGACTGGAAAAGTGACTGCAGGTCCTCTTTAGTTCTGATTCCAATCACAAGACAGAAGTGACAGTGGAGGAAACAATGTGATTGTTTTAGCTCATTTGTTGCACATTGGTTATTTACAAACACAAACATACCCCAAGGGAGACACACTGAACTACACACACACACACACACACAGGAGACTGTTTGTTGGACACATGATTCCTCTTGTTCTAAAAATAGGTAGGTCAACAGCACACAAAGCCCCAACAAGGCAGGTAGCACAACAGATAAGACAATGTTAGAGACTAGCAAAGGGATAGATTACCTCCCAACCACACTGACCAGGACACACTAACTTTTGATGTGTGTTGTGTGTGTGTGTGTGTGTGTGTGTGTGTGTGTGTGTGTGAAAGAAAGAGACAAGAAGATTGAATGTAGGGGGTAGACTGTGTGGAAAAGTGTGCATGAACCCAGTTCTAATGGCAATAAACAAAAAATAAATAATAAAATGAATAATTCAGACGACTGTGAATTTGAATAAACATAATAGTTAATAGTTTAAGATTAGATATATTTTAGGGTTAAAATGAAGATATATCTGAGGTGTAACTAAGGAAGTTATTATGTTGGGAGTTGAAGCTAGTCCTTGGAAAATCCTCATACGTCTGTGTGTGTGACTGTGTGACCTGTAAACCTGTGTCCTGTGGTTCTGCTGTTAGCAAAACAAACATCAAAGTGGCTCATTTTGCGCCACTACCGCCAGCTCACTATAGCTGTTGTTGATCCAACACCACATCTAACACAGCATGTTTCCTTTACAAACCAAAAAGGACAACAACCCAAGCAGAAGCAAAAGAGATCGGACCAACAATGAACACAGCATGTTGTATTG